>NC_138554.1:41358701-41518701 GCF_964273705.1 Natrix helvetica
TATTCCATTCCAGGTCTGTTCCATGGACAGAGCATAGAACTTTACAATTGTTTTTTCTGAACAGATAGTTTAAAGTAGTCTTTTATTGGATCAGTACAACAAATACACATGGCATAACTTGTTTAATACTTACTGTACTATATAGAAGGGTACTGTTAGTCCATGTACTGCACCAGTCATCTACTCCCAATGTTCAGGATGACAGCTCCATTACCCCCGGTCTGTAAACAAGGTAGGATAGTATACAATAGTAACTTGTAGTTTCAATATATCCAGATGGCACCAAATTGGAAATGCTTATCCTAGAATAGTGCTTCTCAATCTTAGCAATATCAAGAAATGTGGGTTTCAACTCCCAGAATTCTCCCAGCCTTTCTAAAGGTGAAGTTCATACCTTGAAATTGCCACGGTTGAGAAAGGCTGTCCTGGAGCAAGAGTTGAATCTGATGCCAGTATTGGTAAAAATGTTAACAAGTAGTAATGGAATAGGAAAGTATGATTATGGCATGCTATGTTGCTGCTATCTTATACATATATGTTTATCTAGGAGTATGCTTCTTTGAGCTCAGTAGGGTTGGTTTGGTTTTAAGAAGATGCACAAATTGCACTACAGAATTATATCTTGCACTAAGCCTTTGCTTTTTCTTGGGTGAGCCCAAATTCCTACATAATCCCACACATCCCACACTGGGTTCCTAATCATAAATGCATGTGGACAAGCATTATTTTCCTTACACCTCTGCCAAATACTCACCCACATAGTCATACCCATATCAACCTAATACTGTTTTCGCCCAATTCTTACCACCCACATTTGCTTCTATTAATCTTTACAATATTTCAGCTTCTTTATTGTAATGCTGTAAACATCAGGCCTATTTTGTCATAATCTTATATGGTAGAAGAGAAACCAACAGTGAATTTAAAGTATGTTTGTGAAGTGTGTATCTTTAGTATATAGAGATCCATCTTAGACAAGCAAGCTGTTTTTCTGCATGAAGGAGTTGGCAATGTAAATTAATTTGCTAAAAATCTTTTCATTTCTTTCTTTTTGGAACTTCTGTAGATTTCTGTACTTATTGATTTTTTCTTTTCTTTTTGAGTTAGACTCTTCTCCATCTCTCTTTCTCTCTTCTGAGAGGGACTCTCACAGCCCAATCACTAACAGAGAAGTCATATGTTTATTTATTGGGGTTTCAGTGTACATCAGCAATTTCAAAGAAAAATCCACAGTGAAAACTAAATTTAGAAACTACCAAAATACTTTCTCAAATCCCTCCCTAATAAAAATGAGTCCATTAAAAAGGAATCAAAATCATACCTTTTACTATTTTCCTTACTGGTTACCGAAATTGACCAACATCCATTTCCTTGTTAAAAATAGTCCTTGGGGCGTCCAAACTTCATATTGCAATATATCACTTCAGTGACACAAATTTGCCTGTGAATTTGGCTCTTGTTTTCTCTTGCAAGGTTTTCAGAAGGATTATGAATGATTTGCCAGTCGCTTTATATGCTGAAAGTGCTACGATACAAGTAATGTTAGGTGTTAAATACATTTTCAGGGTTTTTTTAATTCTATAATGGCCAAAAGCAGCATTTCATGAAGATGGTAAAACAATGTTTGGTGTGTGTGTGTGTGATATAAAATCTTGCTTGCATGAATGACATCCTGTTCCATGCAAATACACTATGAATAAAACTAGTAGCTTTGGCTAGGGTTAATCCTTGCCTACTTTCCTCAACTTTCTCTGTGGAAAATAACTCATGCAGACCCTCAGTTATTTATTTATGCAGCACACAGAAAGAGAGGGAAAGAGATTGAAATATTTCTAATAAAGGATGCTATTCCAAATAGTTTTCCAAAGCATTTGCTTTCACCAACAAATTTTTAAGATCCTTGTTGGAGAAATATTTTCTTCATGGCTTTTGATTTAAAATATAAGCAGTGCAAAGGAAGGACAGTGGAATGAAACTGCTTTGGTGATTCTGGGACAAATGGCTAAATTCTAAGCAAGTATTTGAATCTGTAGGAACAGTTTTGGCTGGAGAATAAATCAGCTGACCCAGCAACTCTTATTCATCTGTCTGGGGCAAAAGCTAGTGGTACGAGGAGCATTTGTAGAGGAGGAGGAGGAGATGGTGAATATGTTCTCCTTTTGTTCTGCTATTCAACTGGCCTCTAACAAGTATCTGATATCTTCTGAAAGACTTCCTTAAAACATTAAGTTCTTCCACTCCCTTCCTTTGCTTTCGGAATAAGCCCAAATATTGGCATGACTCAGCAGAGCTATAGAGAATAACTCTGCTGACGTTTCCCTGTGTTTGGGCTGCAAGCTAAGAAGCTGCTTGGGGAAGGTTAATCAGGGACACAGATGGCATCCAGCCATTGTTTTTTTCCTCAGCCCAATGTTACCTCTACACAATCTCTTGAAAGGGAGGGGCTTTGAAAGTGCTTTGCGTGGCCCTCCCCACCCTTTCGTAAAAGCTGGCGGTCAGTACACAGAACAGCATGTGTTCTTTTGCTTTTCTTTTGCTTCTTTTCTTAAAATAGACAACAATGTTGTGTGTATAGGAATTCTGAAAGAGAATCTTTTGGGCTAAAGGGAAATCCTGCTGCTTCTGAGCTGCTTTCAACCTGCCTTTAAAAAAAAATCAACATTTCCTCCCTTTCCACTACTTAAAACAAGCACATGAGTGCCACTTTGTATTTCTAGCAATGGTCAGGATGGCCTTTAAAAAAAATCCTCTTTTTAAATTTTAATGTTCATCAAATCCATGTGTCAAAATTTGATTTTTCTCTATCTCCCACAAAAAGCCCACGAAGGGCTTCTGATTGTACCGGTTGATGAATTTCTTCAGTGATTTTTTCTCTCACAAGGGCTGTGAGACTTGACCATCATTGCCAGTTTTGTTGTATTTATTTGCCTTTCTTCTTTTGTGGGCATCATAGGATCTTTCCAGTGCTGAGCATATAGAAATCTGTTGAATATATAAAATCTGAGTATATATAAATGCTCTTAATATATATACCAATAAAATATCGTGTGAATTTCCCACTGTTTCATCTATAAGCCCAAACAAAAATGTTTTGCAGTCTAAATTGTACATTAATTTTCAAAATATTTTGAATTATATTACTGATTTTGATCCAATATTGCTTAACTCTTTTACAAGTCCATCAAAGATGATAAAAGGTTCCTATTTCAATCTTGCATTTCCAGCAACTATTTGGGGATCCTTGATACCATTAGCCAATTTATCTGGAAATAAATACCATTTACAATTCATTTTGTAGAAATTTCAGCCCCTTTAGCCACATGTCCCAAAGGTGCTTTTTCAAGAGGCAACTGGACTTTCTGGTTTTTCTCTGAAAATGTTTCACTTCTCATCCAAGAAGCTTCTTCAGCTTTGACTGGATGCTGGGGAGCTGAAGAAGCTTCTTGCACGAGAAATCAAGAAAAACCACCTTTTGAAAAAGCACCTTTGGGACAACCATGACATGGATAACTGAGAATCTCCATAGACCTTTAGCCACATATTTTTTCCATTGATCAATTAGTACATTATATTGAAATTTTATAATTTTTTGCCCAACTTATTATACAACTTTTAATTAATCCACATTTTCCAATTTTAACAAACCTCTGCCCTTTACCCAGAAATTGAAATTGGTCCTGTTTTAGTAAATATGATTTAATCACTACCCTGTGTGATATTAAAGAATTTTAAAGTATTCTACATATATCCATTCCATATAAAAACAGAGTGTGATCTGATATCAGTTAAGTAGCATTCATTCATGCAATTAGATCTACCTCTCTCCTTTCCTTGGGAGCTCAGAATTGTATGTTTAATATACCCTCCTTCAAATGTATCTTTATAACAATAGCAACCTGTGAGATTTGGGATCAGTCAGTATATTCAGGCCAAATAAATCTTGTCCTCTCCCATAGAGACATATGCATCTTGAAGATGGGTTTTTCTGATCCTAAAACTACACGATGCTTGTTTTCTTGGGAAATGTATCTGCTAGAAGGAGCCTGAACATTAGAGAAGCTGTTGTACTGCAACTCTTGCAAGTTCCACCTTACTTGCTAATTCATCAACTGAAGCATCCTCGTTTCTTTTAGCATTTTTGGTGCTTTTATTATCATATGCTAATAAAAGCTAATCAAAAAAGCTACCACTGAAACAGGAATGGCGTCCTTCTTGTTCTTTCAGAATGCCTCCTTTGACATCTAGTGATTAGACATTAACTTTCCGTTGAAACCATTTTCTGGATTTGGGGTAGGGTGACTATGGCATTGTGTGTCCCTGTGCTTGAGCAGCTAGGCAATTCAGCAGGACCACCTTTGCTCTACCAAAGGATTATGTGAAAGCCTCAGTTGTCAAAGACATGATGGGTGGCAAAAGTCAGTATTTCATAAGTTTGGAACCTCTGACTCCCTTTGTGGAGTTTGTGTAATATTGCTTAATCAGAAAGGAAATCATGTAATGGATGTATATGAATGTATGCAGTGAACAGTATTTTTGATCCCAAGACCTAGTTGGTGAATAGAGAGGATCATGTGAAACACCCATAAGTTTGGTTCCAATGAGACTGTTGTTGCCTTGTTGCTAATGGCTTTAGTTTTTTCTCTCTGGCAATTTTAACCATAGTGTGAAAAACAGGCTGTGTTTCCTCCTTCCCAGCAGTGCTGATGAGGGTTTTCTCCAAAAGGGAGAGTTCAGCGCTCATTCTCCTTGTGTTCCTGCACATTGAAATCTTCAGCCAGATGCTAGTCAGATGTGTGATGAGTGGTATAACCTTGCATACCCAAGAACCTGATCCTGCTGTGGTAGGGGCACATGCACAACCTCACATAACACCCTTATCCAGCGCAGTTTGGGCGTTGGCAGAAGTGGTGGTGATAGAAATACAGGGAGCAACCCGTAACAAGCTACAGGAAGAAGACTTTGAGGGATAGCGGCAAAACAGTTTGCCATTTGCAGGAAATGCAATGCATTGTTGTCCACACCCAGGTACCATTTGTACCTTGACCACGGAAGACTAAGAAGGAACTCCCTTATCTTATCAAGACTTCCCTGCCTGTCTGCTGTTTCTAGATTGTGAAGGCACTTCACTCTTAATAGGCACGTCCTTTTATGACATGCAACCGTTCCAAAGAACAAATAAATATAAATAAAGGCCAATGGAAAATAATTGCTGCTCCCCATTTCTCTCTTCCTGATTGAAACAAGGACAGGCTTTTTACTTTCTTGGCAACAATGAATTCTAAAAGCAGTTTTCCTCAAGGGTATCCTGGAAGGCCTGTGAACCCCTTCATGCCGTAATATTGTTACCTTGCCATTATGTTAAGTGGATTCAGGTAAAGATCTAGAAATCAAAGACCTGCCAATTACATTACTCTTGGAAAGGTGGCTTTGTCCAAAAGCTTCACTTTTCAAAGATCTTTCAGTCCTATTTAAGGAATTGTAGCATTTCCCCAGTTACCCTCTTGTAACCTCACAATATTTTATCACACATTTTTATTCTCTCATAATTCAACCATAGCTCTGCACTTGCAGGTTTTGTCTGCCAGTTCAAGAAAGTAAAATGCCCTCACTCAGCTTAGGGAACTATGGCAGGAAAGAAGTGACTGACTCACAATCAGCTATGAGTTCTTTGGCAACTCTCAAATGAAAAGAATGAAGCTTGTTTTAGCCCACAAAGGACTTTTTTTTTCTTATACTAAGCTTTCATAGAATTGAATGCATGGGTGGATTCAAAGAAAAGAAGGCTAGGGTTTTAAATGGCAAAGGCAAAAACTGTAATATTCAACTAGAACAGAGTCCAGCCATCCAGGGATCATTAGAATCACGATGTTTGTGGATCCCTTCCTTGCACACCAAATTCCTCCTCCTACCTTATTAAAAATAAGAGGATTTTTTAAAATGGAAAACCAGAATAATGTAAAGTAACCACAAGTGTCTGATACCATCTCCTCCTACCCGCCCAGAATGTTATTGCAATGAATATAAGCCACATAAGTTTTGTTGGAAAATGAAAACAGCAAGTGGCTGCGGTCCTGTGTTTTCTCTGAAAGAACATCCAGAAAAAAAGAACATTTGCTAAGCAGTAGAAATCTGTCAAAAGCTGCTTGAGGTGATGCCAGGAAGAAAATTTCCTTTGGGGAAAACGGGCATTGTGTCCATTTTGTGATCCGGAAGCCTCCCTCTGCTCCCCATTTTGAGAGGACCCAAAGAACACACTCTTGAAAATCCAAATGTGTCCTAAAGATACAACTGCAGATCGCCAGTAAGGAATTTACCCAAGTTTAGGTAGTATAACTGATGGGTAAAATTTTGGCTCTCCAGACAAAGCGATGACCTTGGGTTGAGTGATGGTAGAAAGAGAGAGATGCCTTGAATGTAGACAATAGCTGGAGGAGAGTGCTGACAGACCAGCGGTATCCTGACATACCTGACTTGAATATATAAATTAAGCAAGCATTGGTGGTAAAACGTCTCCAAGTTGAGTATTGCTTTCTGATGGATTGAATTCATACAGCTAATTTTGGTACATTACTGTATATAGTATGAACCCGGCCAAGGTGATTTATTTGTGCTTTGGCGCGTGTGAATGCAGGGGCCTCACTAAACATGACATAAGCCATAGAAGGAGACCAGTACTTTGCTCTATAACAAAAAGATATGGTCTAGGAATGTCCTCTGTGGGTGGTACAGCAATGTCAAGATGGCAGCTGAAAATTCTGGGCATTGCTCATGCCAAAAAAGAGGCAGGTCTTCCTTTGTGTAGTTAATAATAATTAATAATAATAATTTATTAAATTTCTAGACTGCCCCCTCTCCCCGGAGGGACTCGGGGCGGTGTACAGGAATGAATTTAAAAACATACAAACAATCATATACATAGCTAAAAATCAAATTAAACAACCCCTGTACGAATTTATAAAAATTAAAAACAGACCCTAAAACCAATCCTAAAAATTTAGAAATAAAACTGAGGTGAGAAAGATGGAATTAGGCCAAGCCGGCTAGCTGGAATAGGTGGGTTTTAAGTTTCTGACGGAAGGAACGGAGATCCGTAGTCATTCTAATGTCGGGGGGAAGGTCATTCCAGAAGGTCGGGCCCATCACAGAGAAGGCCCTTCCCCTAGGCGTCACCCTCTATGTAATGGCCACTACCTTGGCTTTTTCTCTGTCTCTTCCCTGCAGATGTCCATGTTGTGATTTTGTACACCTTTGTAGACAGCCTTTTTCAGGAAATTCCATTACTATGACCACCACTAATCAATCTAGTTATCCCTTCACTACAGGAACCAATCAACCAGCAATCTGTAGCTACAAAACAGAGCCGGTTCTCGGTGAACTCTTTCAAGACATGCTTTCTATGTTTAGAGCGAGCTTTCTTAAATTTTTCTTTTGTGCTTCTGTAAACCTAAGCCTGCTCTTTCCTTCCATTTGCTCAGGAGTGGTTTTCTTTAATTACTACTTCGAAATACTTTTTTTTCTTAGCTCTTGTGTAAGATGAGAGGTTTTGTCCTGCTGTTATTTTCTGGTTTGCATAAAGCAGGAAGACAGTGAAGAAAACAACGCCTGCATGTAAGAGGAAGAGGAAAGTTCTGCTTATGTCAACAGCTTTTGTTTCATCACTGCAGATACCATTGGGATAACATCTTTGTGCTGAAGGGCTGGTCCTGCAGCATTCTGGCCCATAATTCTAATCATACCCCAGTGTGAAGTAAAACTCAAAACAATGTCTGTGCTTTGGAAGAAACTGGATTAGGCAAGTTGGAACAAGGATGATTTCTAACAAGGGGGGGAAAGGTGATCCCCAGGAAACCATGTTCCTTTGAGTTACATTAGGCCCATGTTGCTCGCGATTTTGATTTCTGTAGTAGAAATGAAGAGCAGATGTGCAAAAGCTTGTGACAAAGCTAGCATTAACAAAGATTGTTAAAGATTTTCTGACATGGTAGAGTGCATTTTTCTGGGATCCCAGTCATGGGTCCTGTGGTATTGTCTATGCATTGTGGTTGTCATCTGCCCAGATTCCTGCAGCATAGGTGAAATAATTGCAAGTAGATGCTTTAACATATTGTCAAAATCACAAAATAGTGTTGCTAATTTTAGTTGGGCCCAAAGTACCAATAACTCATCTTTTTAAAGGTAGAGAATGTGTGGCTAAGCCTATGCAATACATCTGTTGGTGAATTTCTTGAAAAATAGGGGATTTATGCCTGAACTCAGGAAGGCTGATCCAATCTCAATGGCGTCCTTAGAGCCATATCTTTCCATTCATTTGTATCATCATGAGTGGGATGTGAAGATAATTCACTGTCTTTGAGGTTTGTCTTCCTTGGGCTGGACTATAAATGCTGAATGCAAGTAGCTGTGTGTGGCAGGTTGTCCCCAGCACTAAAAATAAAACCCACAATTTGCTGTGCCACATATTACTGAACTTAATTGCTGCCTTGGCATTGCATACATGTTCTACATAGTGCTTGCCAACCTGGGGGCAGTCTAGGACAGAGAATATCATGTGGGAGAGCACAGTGGGAGAAAACCACGCTGGCCTTCCTGATGTTAGAATTATGCCATCTGCTGGTGTAGATACTGAATTAGTGTGTTCCAAAAACAGATTTTGTAAGAAAACTAGGGGGACTGGATAGGCAGCCATTCTGATTTCACTGCAAAAAAGATTTGTTACCTTAGCACAAACTTAGGATTTCTCTCTGCACTGAGTATTGTTTCAAGCTTTTTATCCAATCTCTTGATCAGAGCCTGCTATGGCCATTTCAGATTTAATTCTCCTCTCAGCCTTTCCATTTCCCAAATTGGACTAATCGTCAGTGCTGACAGCAGCCTGACTCCTGTGTTTCATCAGTCCCTGTAGATCAGGGGTGTCAAACTCCCATCGTCACAGCAGCATCATGTGATGTACCAGGGGACTTTTTCCCCCTTCGCTAAACCGAGTGTGGGTGTGGCTAGCACGTGACGCATTTGGCCTGCGGTCACAAGTCATGAGGAGGGAATCTCTCTTTCTATCTTCATGCATACAACTTGGTGAGGTAGGCTAGGCTTAGTAAGAGTGAATGGCTCAGTAGTAAGGCGTAATGGAGTGAGCTCCTGCTACTTGTCCCAGCTTCTGCCAACCTAGCAGTTCAAAAGCATGTAAAAATGCAAGTAGAAAAACAGGGACCACCTTTGGTGTGAATGTAACAGTATTCTGTGTGCTTTCGGCATTTAGTCATGCCGGCCACATGACTACGGAGACGTTTTTGGACAGCTGTGGCTCTTCAGCTTTGAAACAGAGATGAGCAACGTCCCCTAGAGTCAGGAATGACTAGCACATATTTACGAGGGGAACCTTTACCTTAGTAAGGCCCAAGCAGAAAGAACACGGAACCTGAGTCTCTCCTAGCTCCAATACACTATCATACTCAGTGCCCCACATTGCCCATTCTTTAATCCAAAATGTGTGGAGAGTTTTGGTTTGCAGAAAACTGAGTTAGCATTAAGCAGTCTAGAGAATCCTGGCTGCAGAAGGAGGTCTTTGAAAGTGGGCTATAAATTAAATGTTTAATGTGGCACGAAGAGAAAAAAAAGAGTAAGTTCGTAAGAAGTAGAGCTGTTCCATTATATTTATATAAATTCATTTCCATTACATTTGGTCCTGTCTACTTTCTGAGAGGGGTTATCAAGAATGCCATTCAAAGGTCAAAAGGAGGCTTCAACCCTCCCACCTCTCAAAGTTGCACCTCTTTATTTTAGGCTAACATATACGATGGAAGAATGTGAATCCTTCTTGATGTTCCCATGATAGATATCCCATGTGTAAGACAAATCACCTTACACACGAGGCTCTTTTTGTTGCAAGTCAACATTGCTTTGTTTTGCATATTTGCTGGAAAAACTTTGTCAAGGCTCAGAATTTCCCTAGTTTGCAATATAAACAGACAGGTTGTACATTGGCTGGCAGTCTGAGCATTACAAAGGACAACTAATGGGAATACACATATGTTACATGTGTAAACAGATGACTGGAAGCACATTCTTTGTGCTGTCCAAATACTTCTATTCCTCATCAAGATCAAAGAAACTTTTTCAGTCAGTTGATAGCAGAATCTGACTAGATCACTATGCACTGTCTGGAGACTCTGTGAGACTTCAACATTTTATCTTACTTCATCTTAATATTCAAACAATAAATGGATCCTTCAATGAATGTATATGGAGCTTTAAAAAAAAGACCCCACCCAAGTATGGGAGACCATCCTTATTTGTGTAACTGGTGGCATACATGACTGCCCTTAATGCTTTAAAAGCAGGTTGCCTTATTCAGATGAAATCCTACAATCCCTGCAATATTCAAATATATTCTTCAGGGACAAATGGCAGGTTACACAGGATTTTTTTCTGCACATAAGGGGTCAGTAGAGCACAAGAAATAAATAATTTCTCCTTTTCAAAAGGTCAGCAAGTTAGCAATGCATGCTAATTTATACAATTTATAATTAATTTATACAATTATCCAAATATTGATGTCAGTCTGCATAATTTGTAGTTCTATAATATTCCTAGCTCTTGGAAGCTTCTAAACTTTCTAGATGTGCCACCTGCTCTGATCCTGCTCTGTATGTGTGGATAACTTTTGAATTGCAATTACTACTAAGTTTGATTGACTTGGGTCTTTTTTCCAGTTTCTGGTTCTTTCTCTTACCTGATAGAAAATATTAGAGGAAAAGTTGGAAAGTGATTGATTGATTGATTGATTGATTGATTAGATTTGTAGAGCAACATTGCTGAAAAATACATATTTGCATGGGCAAGGATCAAATCTTTATTTGGTCATAGACCAGCAAATAAAATGCAAGAATCGCAATTAATTAATAAAAAAAGAAAAAAATTAAAATATCTTTAAAAAGGTTAAAGTAAATGCTATGGCATTTTGTGCAATCTATAGTACCTGGCTGTGGGCAAGGAAATAAAATCAGATTGATCTGATAATAACGTCTTGAGAAAAAATAAATTGGAATGACCAGGATATTTAGTAAAGAGTGAAAATAATAATTCCAGCCAAGCATTTGCACAGAGAACCCAATAAAGAATAATATATTCCATTGATTCAATCATTCCTCTACCTCATGGACATAGTAGAGTATCTGTTCAAAGAGGATTTTTTTTGTTATCTTCATTCAGTGACAGCTGTTTTGAGAGCATTAAATCTGGCTAAGGACAAGGCCCATTTGGAATTGTTGTGTGACTGAGATATCTAGCTGGTTGGAAATGTGCAGAATGGCTTAAGATGTTTCTGGGTAGAGATGCAAAGTCTGTTTGCAGCTCTACATCAATGGATCACTGTTTGAGATCAATAAGCGTACAATCACCACCTATCAAGGTGATGGCTGGCCATGAATAACCATAGGGCTGCAATTTGGCATGTATTGCCTGGCTCCAGAAACCCTGGGAGCTGTCATGGGGCCACACTGACTGGAAAGAAAGAGAACTTAATCTAGTAAGAGAAGATGTAAATCCATGCAGAAGTTTCAATTTTAAGAAGGTCAGCTTCATGGCGAAGAACCAAGTTCAAGCAAGATGCTGGAAAGATGGTTCTCAAAAACCTGGACTGAACTCTTTAGGAGCTGAACTGAGCAACAAAAAGGAGGTGGGCTCGGATATTAACTGAGAAGACTATAATTGCTGCAGGGTTACGGTTATCAATTGCTTGGACTACAATTCCCATATATTTAAAAGTCTTGACTTGCTCTATTAGGTGGTTATTTAGATGCCAGATATTCCTCTCATGGCATATCTTAGCAAGGCAATGACATTTCCACAATTCTTAGAATGAGTAGTAGAGATTAATTGGTCCCACGACTGCATCAGGGCTCGCCTCTTCTTTGCCTGTAATACTCATTTATATTTCCCCTTGAATAAGAGCAGGTCTTGAGCTGAGTAGGAGAAAGGATCCTTTTTGTATTTCTTAAAGCAGGAAATTAATTGTTTCTTGGCTGGCTGGCAATTTCTATTGAATTGGGATTGGTTAAAGAAGGTCTGATTTCTATTAGTGCCAGATGGATGGATAGAGAGAATTGGCTGGAGAAGCTGAACTAGCTGAATGGCAAAGTCTGTTCAGGGGACTTGTCATCCAAAACAGCTACAGTATATGTAGGTGAAGTGTGTCATTGGCAGAGAGCATTTGGGTTAGTTAGTTTGTTTTTCCTCTGACCTGTCCATTTTGTGACCCGTGGGGGTATATGTGTGTGTGTTCTTCCATGCTGTAAACTTCTGATTGATTGTTTCACCTTTGCCAGTACACGTATGTACTGTATATTCTTTTGTAGAGATACCCACTATTATTACAAACCTCTGTGCGATGTATTTGCTTCTGGGTAATCTCACATAGTCATACCATGCGCACTCTGACATAATTCATTGGTGTGGTTGGTTCTGCCCAGAAGTGGGTTCCTACCAGTTCGGCCGAGTAAGTAGTAACTCGGCCTGCCACGCCCACAAACTCATTTTATCGGCAGCATCATAAGTGCCGCCATCTTGTTTTTTGTTTCTGCGCATATGCAGAAGCATTTTTTTTACTATTGCGCATGCGCGTCCCTGAGCAAACCGGCAGTAGAAGAAGCCAGGAAACCCCCCCCCCCCCCAGTTCTGCTCCAGTGATGTTCTTCCTGCCTCAGGGGCTTCCATTGTCATGATTTCATGTGATTCTCGGGCAAAAGTTTTCCTGGAAGACTAGAACGTGTGGCAGTTATTGGGTATGTTAAGCTGCAAATGCCCATCTCATGTTTTTGGTGCAGCCACCACCTGACTCAGATTGTGGTTCCCAGAATTTTAGGCAATCAAAACTTTCCTGTTAACTGTCAGCAGCATCCAGCTTTTTATTCTTTGAAGTTTCTAGATGTTGTGCTATTTCAATAGAGGCCAGGATGGAGGAATTTGAATCTGCTCCAGAGGCTCTATGTTGATATCCATCTATCTAGATTCCACAGGACAGAGGAGGGGACCAACAGGTCTTCTCTCAAAGTTATGGCAATTGTCTTGGGTAGTTGGTAAAACCAGATCAATAAGAGGTCTGGCTACTTTGTGTATTGCCACTAGACTTTCTCTCAAATTGTCCAGCCTTTTAATATCAGCGTTTTCCAAATCTGGCATGGCACTAAAAGAGTTAATAAGATTTTTTTCTTTTGCAGAAAGACCCCTGTGCATTGTCTTGCTTTAGATAAAGAATTTTTTTTTGCGTGGGCAGTCATCTCTCAGGACAGAATTGATAAAATGTCCTTGAGATTAAATGAAGTTGAGTTTATTCTTTAACGTGGTAATACTCTCATGGCCAGATTGGCTTAGGAGTGGGCTGAGTTCCTCTGAGCAGAACACACATTGTAGAAGATTGGAAATGAAGCAGAAAAGTTTTCATTTCAAACAACACTCTGGGAACTGTAAGTAAAAATTTCTACTAGATGGAAACCACTCAACCTGTTGTAAGTCAATCAGCTGGTTTTCACAGCATAGTAACTGGCTTAAGGATAAGATAATTGTTCTTTTTGATCCACATCATCCTTTATTTGCTATTATTTAATATTTATGAGGTGATTTGTTTAGATTATACTTACAGTTTAAAGAGATTTACAGTCTCTCCTTTGGTTACATGCCCACTGGAGGTTTGTTGTTCCCCTTTCCCAGGGGAGTGTTCAGCTCTCTTGGATTGTTGCTCTTTCTTTTCCTAGGTGTAAAGGGAAGGTTGCCCATTGGCTTCCGTACTGGCTACTTTTGTGACAAACTTTATACAGGAGATTCATGCTTTCGCTCGGGGGGGGGGGGGAATTGGCAGCCTGGGGGCTGAATGTGTCATGCTCAGGTCATGCCCACCCCAGGTCCATGAAGGGAAAAACATCGTAAAATACCACATGACGGCAACGTCACGCCGCGAGTTTGATACCCATGCTTTAGCTAGTTGTCATTCGGCTGGTTCTTACAAAGAACTCTTTCAAGGAGCCCACTTTGATTTTAAGTGTTAACCAACAAGTCAAAGATAGAAGGAACTGTATGAGCTGCCAGAAGACTGTTTGATTAGAAAACCAGTTACATTTTTGTTCTTTAGGTTTATCAGGTAGGTATTCGCACCCTCATCCTGTAATAACTATGCAACTGCAGAGCAGATTGCGTGTGTGTTTGGTGGGGGAGAGGCCTTTTCCACTGAAGAGGAGAGATCTGTAAGCTGTTGACTTTCAATCTCTGCTTCTAAAGCATCATACCCAACGGAGGAATTTGAGGGAGTAAGAATACCTAGAGGCTGCCTGCTCATTAGGTAACTATCGACTTTCAACTGTTTTGTCAGCTTGGCTCTAGCTTGCCTTGCTGAATGTGTAGAATATCTCTTCTTTCTTTTCCCCATGAGGATTAGTAGAATCCTGGAGTTTTCTCAGCTCTTTTTAAATGTTGAGGCTTCCATAAGGCAGCGGAAGTGTGGCATTTACAACAATAGATTAAAAATATGGGGATAAAGAGATACTTTTCCAGGAAATCTCTCTGCCAACTTAGCTTCTTCCTCATGGGTAAGGAGTAATCCAGCCCTGGAGCCAAAAGAGTGAAAGAAACGCTTGAGGTTTACAAGAGATGGGCAAGCTGGCTGGAGATTGTTGCATTCAGAATGCATCACATCTGGGAAGTGCTAAGTTGGAGGAAGTTGTTCCAGCATCTGGTGGCTACCCAGGCACTGAGAGTTCATCTCTGTTTAAAAAGTCAAAATATTTCGCCGTTTTTTTTATGATAGAAAAATTCAACTCCTCCTGCTACACATGTTTTTTATTAGGATTTGGCAAGGCAGTTTCAATGAATAGAGGCAGATTGGTCCTTCTTTTTGCTGTGATGGTTTTCTTAGGCACAAGAAGCTGCATTTCCAGGTTGATGGGGGAAGTTAAGACATTTATCTCTTCAGCTCTGCAGCTAATTGAACCGTGCTAAGGAGAGGCTCTTATGCAGTCTTGTACTTGGTGAGGATTTTCTGTTGTCAAACAAGCAATAAAGGTAGTCCTCGACTTACAACCACAAGTGAGTTCAAAATTTCTGTTGCTAAGCAAGACAGTGTTTTTTTCCTCATGATTTTCTTGCCACAGTTGTTAAGTGAATCACCATAGTTATTAAGTTAGTAACATGATTATTAAGTGAAACTGGCTTCCCCATTGACTTTACTTGTCAGTAGGTCACAAAAGTTGGTCACATGACCATGGGGAATGCTGCAACAGTTGTAATTCTGAAAAATGGTCATAAGTCACTTTTTTCAGTGCTGTTGTAACTTTGGTCACTAAACAGATGGCTGTAAGTCAAGGACTACCTATAATTATCAAAGTCATTTGGGAAAACAGACTGCAGAGTTTATTTTCAGTATGGGGCAAAATCTAAAGTGAGCAGGACAAGCTGAACAAAGTTGGCATTCATAAAATCAGTGACCTCTGGTTTCTTTGGCAGCAAAGGGAGTATATACATTGGGGGATGCATCACGTTGGAAACTAAAGTACTGAAGAAGATGAAAAGGTGTTTTGAAGGTATCGGGCTGCAATGCTTTCTTAAGGTGAGCACTATTCTCAGAAAACTTGGGGTAGAAAAGAAAAGAATCATCGGATACTGTATTGACATGATACGAAATAACACTGTGGAACAGGGTGGCCAGAGGCTTTGTGGTTCAGTTTAACTCCATACCCCTGCCACTCAAAAGCTGTAGGCCACGCTGCTTCATATATTAGACCTCATCAACGAATGGGAAACATCAGAGGTAAGAAAATCGAGAGGGACATGTTTGGAGATGATGTGGAAGGCGCAGCCCATCTGGCGAGTCTTCAAAATTCCCCCTACATCAGGCAGAAAACTTTTATTGAACAATTGCAAATGCAAAACCTTGTTCTAAAATTAAACTGAAACTTCAAAATCTCAGGCAATCCATATTCAATATCAGTGCAAATAACTGCTTAAAGCTGCCCATTATGTTAACCACCTTTCCTCCAATCCTTCATGTATTCCAAAATTCGCTGGTAGCCTATCACTGCCTCTTTTTTACAAGCAAGAATTCCAAGGACATAAATTGCCTTGATCAGGAAAGGATGTGACCAGGATTAAAAGAAACTTAAACACTGATCCCCTGTGCTGAGTACTTAAGCCTCTTAAGTTCAAGAACTGAAGATACGTGAGGAGAAAATATGATGTCCCACTTGGACTTAGAGTGGGCACAAGACAGTAATAGGCAATGATGATGTAATTCACTTGGAATTACTTGCAATCTCAATTTTATTACAACAGGGCTAAGCGATTTCATCAGAAATGTGAAAATTATTAATAATTACAGACCTTAATAGCATTGAACAGGGAGATAAAAATCATCACATCTTCAAGAAGTTGTAAGCCACCAAAGTTACTAGTCCTTGTGAATGCAAACACCTGAAAGCATTCTAACCCTTTCAGGGAGTAAAGGTTATAAAATAGAATGTATAAGTAGCAAATTCCATATTTGTCACTATTCCCTCTTTTTTTCCCCCTCCATGAACCAAGATTAAAAATAAGAGCATATCAAAGATAGAATTTAATTTTTTTTTAAGCATAGTCATACATTCTTTGCTTTGGTTAGGGCCAAATAGAGGTATCATCTATTTGTGCATGAAAATGATCTTCTGCTATGGATTCAGCTGCCTATGTACTCAACATCTCATCCTTTGCCTGCTGTTTGTGGCACCTCAGAACATCTGCAGACAGTTCATGGTTCAGGTAGGAAGGAGAGAGTACACCAAAGTTGGAGCCAAAAATATGCAGAAATATTTTTGAACACTGTTTTGCCATTCAAGGGAAAGCATTCAGTTCTTATCTTTGCTGGAAGTGGCATTATAACAGTCATCACAGGGAGATATGTGGATGTTAATACCCAGAATTCTCAGGAATGGCTGTGCTGACTGGGTAAATTCTGGGAGTTGTCAAGGTAAGGAAGGCAATCGGGTTGGGCATAGGCTGCATTGTCAGAAGGGCAAAGCAACGTAAACACTGTAGTTGACTTTCCATTAACCAAACCTCCTTTTGTTGCAGGATGGGCCAATGGCGGCCACACAAAGCCAAAAGTACCTCCTGGTCTTTGACTTTGATGAGACCATTGTAAATGAGAATAGTGATGATTCTGTCGTCCAGGCTGCTCCTGAGAAAAAGCTGCCAGAGTCCATACGCCAAACCTTCCAGGAAGGCTTCTACAATGAGTACATGCAGCGGGTTTTGAAATATCTGGGGGATCAAGGGGTAAAGATGGCCGACTTCAAAGCAGTCTATGAAAAGATTCCCTTCTCTCCTGGCATGCAGGAGCTCTTCCAGTTCCTCTCTAAGCACCAGAACCGCTTTGAGATTATCCTCATCTCCGATGCCAACATGTTCGGCATCGAATGTTCCTTGAAGGCCGCAGGGGTTTACTCCCTCTTCCGTAAAATATTCAGTAACCCTTCTAGCTTTGACAAGACAGGCTACTTCATCTTGGGTCCTTACCATTCACACAATTGCCCACGGTGCCCTTCAAATATGTGCAAACAGAAGATCCTGACTGAATACCTGGAAGAAAGAGCTCAGGAGGGAAACAAATTTGAGAGAATCTTCTATGTGGGAGATGGAGCCAATGACTTCTGCCCTTCCATGGCAATGAAGTCAAATGATATTGCCTTCCCAAGGAAGGGCTATCCTATGCATCAGCTCATCCAGGAAGTGGAGAAAAACCAACCCGGGGCTTACCGGGCTACTGTAGTCCCTTGGGACTCTGCCATAGAGGTCCGTTCCCACCTTCAAGAAGTTCTCAAGGAAACATCCTGAGGGAAAGACTTGGCAGAAGCAGCAATTCTCCTTGATTTACCTGCCATACAGCATGGAAAGATCTCAGCAATTAACCTTGCACTGCCTCATGCTTGGCTTCTGCTCTGTTTCCCTCTCTCCCACCCTTTCTCTCATTGTGCACAGGTCTGTCTCTGGACCTCCCCTTCTTTTAATCTCCAGATAAGGGCTCTCTCTATGCAGTTTGGCAATCCATTCCAGGAAGGGTGGGTGGGGTACCTGCCGCCTCACATGCTTTGCTTGCCTATGAAGAAAATGCTGCTGCATTCCTTAAAAATTGCTTCTCCATTTTGGGGTTACAGAAAAGGCTTCTCTCTGCTACCAAAGCATATGAAAGCAGTCATGGGTCCTGCCTCATTGAAGATGACAATAAAATCATCTGCTGTAGATCCAAATGGAGCAGAATTATGTGTCTGCTAGATCAGGTTTTATTTAATCTATGATTTATCCACTCAGTCAGGTTTGGCTGAGTTCATATACTATTAAGCCATAAACCACGGTTCACAAACCATAGTGGCTGGATTCGCACATCAAAACAAAGCAAGTATTGTGTAATGTAAAATAAACTGTTATCTATATCTTCAAAAACTATGCCCAAAAGGAGAAAAAAAAGTGCTACAAGGTAATTTCAGTGTATCATTGTTGCTGGGCAGGACATAATCATCTAATTGAGTCCAAAATACTGATTTCTTTAAGGGCTCATTTTATTGCTGAGATCAATACCGTAGGGTATACTTCCTCAACCTGCTGCTCTCCAGATGTTTGGCTTCCACAATTCTCAGTCAACATAGCCAATAACCAGGGATTTCAAGAGCTAAACATGGGCTGGACATTGCAGTTCCTTTATAAGGTGCCAGATTGGCAGGGCGACTTTTAGCCAAGCAAATTTTAAGAGAAAACAAGAGAAGACTCTTGCCATAGTAGCATGTTGATCAGTCACCTAGAACACAGGTCCCCGGCCCTCGGCTGCGGCCCACTACTAGGCCTTGAGCCTTTCGGAACCGGGCTGCGGAAGAAGTGGGCAAGTGTGGAATCCTCTCCTCTCCCCCCCCCCACTGCCATTCAGCAAAGCTGAAAAGGTTGGGGAACTCTGATCTAGAAGAACCTCAAGGAAGCATTTCAGCTGCTCCAAAAGAAATTGCTACCTAAACGAGGCATGTGGTGCTACCTATTTGATGTATAGAAACAAGAAAACAAAGTATTTTAGATGTCAGAGAGGGGGTCTGGCTGAGGAATTCTGGGAGTTGAAGTCCACAAGTTGCAAAGTGGCCAAGGTTGGAGCCCCCTGGTGTAGGGAACATGTTAAAAACAACTATTGCTGATGATAATTGATGTACAGCTTGGCCCTTCAGATGTTGCTATGCTATACCACCTTATAATAGGCTTGTTACTTGGGGTTGTTTGCAGTTATAATTCAGCAGTAACTGAATAACCACAATTCCTGACTCCTGACTGTAGAAATGTAGAAAGTAGGAGACTACAGGAAACTACATGGAAAAAAATCTGCTATTTATGTATGTATTTCCCATTCATCCATAATTATCCTGTAATTTCAGATCTAACTTTGCACTTTTTTCCCTCTGTTCTATTCAAATAATACTGCATATACTCCCTGATAAATTGGAGGCAGAGGGATAAAGGGAAATGGTCTTTCTGGAGAAAATAATTCACACACTTCCCAGCTTGCTAACAAGATGTCCAGGTTGAATGATGGTGCTGCATTATGGCTTCCTAAAATGATTCAGGGAGCTTTATAAGAATGAATATGTTAACTATGCTAAACTCTGTATTTCATGTTTTGCTCAGGAAAAGGAATACAATCAATATGCGATTAGTGACATTACGGAAGTATGGGATCAAGTTAGAAAGAGAAGTCAGTGGAACATGTTCATCCAGACAAACTACAGTCATAACACTGCCACAACAGACACACAACAGTTATGCATTAAATTTCAAGAGTTGACACAACCATAAAACACCTAGATTATGCTTTTTTCTGTGCAACACTGGAACAGGTTTCCACTGAATTATGTTACTCTAGATACTCATGTATTGCTGCCAGAATAATTTCCATTTATTAAAATTGAGCATTTGACTTTTCTCTACGAAGGTGTTGTACCCCAAAACTCCAGGACTTCCCCTTGGCTTGAAATGTGCTTGCCATCTCGGATTCATAACCAAACCAGCAGACTGTTTGCCCATATCATCTTTTAAAATGTTTATTTGTAATCCTCTCTTGGTCTGTATTCTCTGCAAATATCCCATATTCTTTTGTGTTGTATTCCTTTCTGCTTGTTATTTTTGGAATTTAAAGCCATGGCAACTCTTTTATAAGCACACACACACACAAACACATCATACAAAAAATACCTAGCAAATATTAAATGTTAAGTTATCTTTTGTATACTCAGCTGACACAAATTGCTTATAAAGTATATTCAAATATCTATTTCATGATTCCTGTGTTTCTAGAGTCTTGAATGTGTGGAATCCTCATGATGGGTAAGGCTTCCTTCTCTTTCACCTGAAGCCCTACCTCATAAATTAGCTTTATTCTCTCCTTTGATCTGAGAATGTCAGATGGTTGTTCTTCTCAGTTATCTCTCAGCTCTTTTCTCCTGATGTGATTTCCTCTTATGGCAAAATGAAATGAATTAAAAGGTGGTCTAAGCTGGAGATTTGAGATGCACATAACCACCTATCTTGGCAAACCAGGAGGCTTGTGGAATGTAATTAAAATGGGATACAATATTCAGACCGCTCAGAGGGGAAGAGAAAAAAACTGTCTCGGAAGAGAAAAAAACTGTCTCTCTTGGCCATCAGGTACAGCTCTGTTTGAACTTTCCAGAGTTTGTTGTGGCAAACATTTATAATTTCTGAACAGGAGACCAATGTATCTACACAATAAAGCACCATCCTTGGGGAAAACAATTATATTAATTCCAATTGGAAAAATGGGGGTTTTGACGTTTCCTCCCTTTTGTTCTTCCTCAGTCACAAATTAGGAAGTGCTTTATAGTCACATTCACCTCACCCTCCTAATATTCTACACATTTCCCAGTATATAAACAACATTTAAAAAAAACAAGAAAGCAAAAACTCAGCTTTAAAGGCAGGATAATAATATCCTGATGGTGGTGACTTGGAATGTTTGGCAACATTGGTGAACTATTTGAAGCTCAATAACTTGGTGTTCAACTTTTTATCTATTTTAAAAGCAAATTACAGTGCTTGGGTTGAACCTGCTTAGTCCTTTAGTGGGAAATCCCCAGGTCTAGACTATTGGGAAGTCAAAAGACAAGGAAGGCAGCAGTTGCAAAAAATCTACATAACTATAACCACAAAGCTATAAGGAGTTACACTTAACCCAGATAATTTTACCTTTTATTTCTTTTCTGACTGCCCCTCCCACCCCAAAAAGCTGCAGGTGGTCATGCTGTCTCTGCTCAATTGTTTGCTGCTGAAATAGGTGGTATAATTTTGAGATGCAAATAAGATTTCAGGAGTGGACAGAGAGGGGCAGAGGCTATGGAGTTAAACTACAGAATAGCACCACCTGCTGGCATATTGAAAAACCACACAAAACCTTCAAGGATATTTTACAGCGTGTTTATTTTTTGTACAATAGTAGAAAGTTGGTTGCTGGATTCATTTATTTATTCATCACATTTATCAAACATGGGCAGACCCAACCTCAGAATTCTAAGCAATCACTGTTTTCTGTAAGGATAGAAATTAGCCCTGGTGGGCTCTTTATTAATTGCTGGGCAAGATTTTAGGCTTTGTGAAGCACCACAGAGGAAGAGGAGCTATAAATCCTGTGTTTATGTTGCAATGGATTTAGGGAAATTTCCAAAGTACTCTTGACACCTTCCTTTCGCTAGCTTGATTTTAGCCTAGGTTAAGTAAGTCAGAGAAATACCGATTTCCTGGTAATTTAAACTAGAACATATGTAAATTTATTTGTTAAATTTATTCACAGCCTATCTCACTGTGGGACTGCTCCATGTCCTCCATACCATTTGTGTTAGGAACCTGTCATTTTTCCTCTTTCATTCTGCCTCATTCATTGCAAAGGTTTAGTGTAGTTCTCTGGGAACAATCCCTCTGCATCACTTGTCACACCGTCACACCAGCCATTTGAGTATCTCCTTGTCACGTAAATAATGACCCCTTCTGTAAATGAGAGTTCATCCTCCTTCTTCTGAACGTAAGGGTAAAGAGTCACAACTGAAAACAAGAGTAGGAGAAATAGAGTCAGAATCAATGGAACAAATAAAAGGTCAACTAGTTACATCCTTAGATAATCTAGGGATGCTAAAGAGATAGTATGCACAATGAAAGGGAATACAATCAAGTTTACACCTTATGCCACTCATTGCTGTAGGCAAATTCACGGAGGCAAATGGGATAGAAGTGCATAGATTGGCTGCGATTGAAAAAGACTGGATGGAAATGATTGTTTATGCTAATTAAGATGGAAGACAATCCTACCTATCTCTTCCCCAAGATTTACTATAGTTAATAAAGAGTTTTGGAAAAAGTATCACTTCATTCTCAGCTGAGCTGAGAAGTTCTCTTTTAATGTGTGGATTTGACTTAGTTCTGTGTATAATGAACCATTATGAACCATTACTGGCTAGGTATAGTACAAGGCAACAAGAATGCCTCCTAATGTTTTTGGTGCCTTGGCATTTCAACATCTAGGGTCAGGAGACAGAAATCATGCAGAGTTGAGGCATTTCAGCAATTCTCATACATTTACTAAGATACCTTTCTCCAGATAGGTGTCTGGGGCCCACGACAATTTCTCTGGGGGTGGTGGAGGTGGCAGAAGAGGAGGCTTCAAGTGACCATGGTTGGAATTGTCCAGAGATGGTGGTAGAGGAAAATCAAGATCTGCAAACAAATATGGTGCCTGCTTCACAAATAAGCGAGTCAACTGTCTCATCTGCTTGGTGTTCTGTAATTGAGCACTAATACCAAGTCATGGTTTGCTAAATAAGATCTAATTGATTGGGTCACATAAGTCAATCAAACAAATCACTTCTAGCATGTTGTAATTTATGAACTCAGGCATTATATGCTAAGCTATTCCATTCCCAAGATCACTGGATACTGTTCCCATGTTTCCTACCTGACATTTATTAATGGGTCTTATATGCCAACTCATTAAGGGATTGAGACATTTATTTTCCTAGTGCTTTAACAAGCTTTTTACCTGTCTCAGGGTAAGGCAGAGGAAGAACATCATCTGCTTGAACAGGAGGAGGAGGTGGCAAAAAATCTGTTTGAGAAGAGAGAAGAAAATCATCTGCTTCCAGTGGTGGTGGTGGTGGTGGTGGATCTGGTTCAGAAGGCCCTTTCATACTTGTGCTGTTCAAAACTTCTTCGAGGTTACTATGACATTTAAACAAGGACAGGTTTCAGAGGAACATTTGTTGAAAAGGCAGTGGAAAAGGAAGGAAAGTAGCCATGCCCCTTGTGTTAAAATAATAATAGACTTGTAATTCTGGAATGGGATAGCTTCAGTTCCCGTAATCCATCATCACTGGCTTGCTATCACAGCTGATGAGAACTGGAACCCAACAACATCTAGAGGGACATATTTTGTCCATCTTTGTACATAGAAAAACACCATACAGGAAACAGTCTAAGCTAGCACATTATCTCATATTCTTGCTTGGTGATACTGTTTTACTGTTCAGGCTATTTGTTACATAAAGGGAAGCATTTAAGGACAATGTGTACAAAGTAAATAGATCTGTCTATCCTTGGAAGAGTTAATAGTTTCTGTAGAGCACCTCTAAATTGTAATAAAGGTACAGTTTAAAGTGCTATGCAATAACTTATCTAGCGCCATAATAGGGAATTTGGGAAGAAATCCAAAATAATGATTGTTGTCTGTGGTACAAAACCTATCACATGCTTTAGAACAATTCTTTGTAATTTTAGTGTGAAATAAAAGATGTTTGATACTACAATTTGTCTTCACGTTCCTGGATCATGAAATCTTGCTTTTCAGTTATGTTTAATCACTTGTAATAGTAATTACTTTTCCCACGAAGTTATTCTTTACATCTCTACTCTGTGCTGGGAAGAAAGGTGGGTAGGAGACCTAAAGGTACCTTATGGACGACAAAGATGAAACTGTTGAGAGTTGGTCTTCGGGGATGAGCGGTGGCGGAATTGCTTCTAGGACCTTCTGGCTCCTTCTAAAATTAAAAAAAAGTCATATCTGGATTTCCTACACCTGCATCAGTACAACTTTCCTTTAAATTGTTTCAATTCCTACCCTCAAAATGACACTATAGAGCACTGCACACCAGAACTAGAACAAATAATTCCCTCAACACAGTCAAACTATTTACTAAGTCTGCATTACTATTACTATTAATCCTTTCATCCCTTCTATCACCCATCTCTCCCACTTATGACTGTATGACTGTACTTTTGTTGCATGTATCCTTACAATTTATATTGATTGTTTCCTAGTATGATTTGATTCCTTATTTGTACCCTATGACTATCATTAACTGTTGTACCTTATGATTTGTGATGAATGTAACTTTTCTTTTATGTATACTGAGAGCATATGCACCAAAGACAAATTCCTTGTGTGTCCAATCACACTTGGTCAATAAAGAATTCTATTCTATTCTATTCCATTCCATTCCTCTCCTTTAAGAATTGCTTCTCAGATATGAGAAATTTTATTTTTAAAATAAGCTTTAAAGATCATTCCTTTATTAACACCCTAATTGTTCAAATCCAAACCTCCAAAAGCATGTTCTAACATCATCATCACATCCCATGTGGGAAGCATCTCTTCCCTTAAAATCCTCATTTGCAAACAAAAAACAAAAAAACCCAGCAACAAAAGCCACCACCTTGTCTGCCTGAACCCATAGACTTGAGAAATTCTTGTATTTTTGACTGAGTGGTTTATGTAACAGAAACAGATGAATCATTTAATACCCACAGCCAACCACATCAATTCATTCCATGATCAGAATGAACAGCGAAGACTCAGGTGATGTCCTGTAGATCATTTTATTATCAAATCTGTTTTCACAGGCAAGAGCCCATCATTCCACACACAATTGGTGTTTCCGTGGAAGTTTTAATTCTGTGCAAATAACTGGTCCTTTGAGTAAATAATAGAAGAATATCATACCTATCCATTCCAATGCCTAAGATTCTAACTACTAAGAGAGGATCTGATAAGAGAGAATATAACACCAGTATTTCTATCATTTTGGATAAGCAACAACATCTTAAAGAATGTTATTCTACTTCTGAAAAGCCATTTTTTATGCAAGGCATCATTTGTCTGTGGATGCCTATTAAACATAATTTAAATTATTTTTTAAAATAGTATGTAATTAATTGTCAAACTAATTTAAGTGATTAATTTGAATTATAAATTGATTAAATTATATCAATATATATGTGTATGTATGTGTGTATGTATGTGTGTATGTGTATGTATGTATGTATGTATATATATATATATATATATATATATATATATATATATATATATATATATATAAATATATTTGTTTTCGTATATATATACATACATACATACGTGTGTGTGTGTATGTGTGTATATATATACACATACACACATACATATATATATGTGTGTGTGTGTATATGTGTGTGTATATATATATACATACATACATACATGCTGGTCTTGTTGTATTCGGGTCTTTTCCCATGTAAGATTGAGATTGTCTTGGCAACGTTTTGGCAAGGTCTCGCCGTCTTCAGGCTGGAGTTTTCGGCTTAAAGCGTGGTCAGAGCTGGCATTGTTTCAGTAAGTGGATTGATTGGCTGTGTGTATCATGATTGGTAGATTGGTGCTGATTGGTGCTGGCTGTGTGTCCATTGTTGTTTTGTGTTGTAATGGCCTGGGTGGTGGGTGGGGCTCATTTGTTTACCAGGGCTGATTTCCAGATGTCTGGCAGGCGGGAGGCATCGTCACGTTTATTCATGTTGTGGGGGTGTTTCTCTATTTCGATAGCTCCAGAACAAACACAACCTCCCTAAACACATCCTGGACCTGACCAACCACTACCTAACCAGCACATACTTCATCCATATTGGACAAAAATACAAACAGATAGAAGGAGCACCCATGGGATCACCCCTCTCACCCGTCATTGCAAACTTATACATGGAACATTTTGAAACTAACACCTTAGATAAATCTGAACACAAACACAAACTCTGGCTTAGATATGTTGATGACACTTTCATGATTTGGCCACATGGGAAAGAAAAACTGGACAACTTCCTCTCACATCTCAACAGCCTACACCCCAAAATACAATTCACTATGGAAATAGAAGCAAACAGCCAACTTCCCTGTCTGGATGTACAAAAAACCCAATGGTTCCCTAGGACACACCATCTACTGGAAAAAAAAAACACCAACTGCTACTTAAATGCACAATCCCAACACCATCCTCCACAGATCAACTCTGTAGCCAAGACCCTCATCTCCAGAACCAAACACCTAGCTGACAAAGACCACCTGAAAACTGAATTACACACTCTCACAAATGTATTAATCTCCAACGGATTCCAAAGAAAAACAATTACCAACCTAATCCAAAGGGAGACTCCCCCCAAAAACCGAGACACAGAACAGGACAATGGCATCACCCTCCACCCTTACATCAAAGGCACCACAGATAAAATCCGCAAAATTCTCCACAAACACAATATCAAGACAGCCCTCAACACTGACCAAAAAATAGCCAACATCTTAAGAAACCCCAAAGTCAAGATCCAGCTAGAAAACCAAGGAGTTGCCGAAATACCATGCAAAATCTGCCCTGCAACATACATAGGACAAACGAACAGGAGAATAAATGCACACATCGCAGAACACAAGAACGCAGTAAGAAAAAAAGAAAAAACTTCCTCCCTTTTCCAGCACCTTAAAGGTATAGGACATGAAAATAATTTTGAAGGAACCAAATTAATCTCCAAAACTGAACACTTCAACAAGAGAATAATTAGGGAAGTTATCGAAATAGAGAAACACCCCCACAACTTTAATAAACGTGACGATGCCTTCCGCCTGCCAGACATCTGGAAACCAGCCCTGGTAAACAAACAAGCGCCCCCCCGCCACCCAGGCCATTACAACACAAAACAACAACGGACACACAGCCACCACCAATCTACTAATCATGATACAGACATACAGCCAATCAATCCACTTACTGAAACAATGCCAGCACTACACACACACACACCAAGATTTATAGAAAGACAGCAGCTCCGACCACGCTTTAAGCTGAAAACTCCAGCCTGAAGATGGCAAGTGAGACCTCACTGAAACATTGCCAAGACAATCTCAATCTTACATGGGAAAAGACCTGAATACAACAAGACCAACATACCTACACCCGTGAAAATCTACAAAAGTGTGTGTGTGTATGTGTGTGTGTAATATCAGTGTGTGTTGTATTTGTGCTGATAAATAAATAAAGGGAGTCTCCCTTTATTTATTTATCAGCACAAATACAACACAAATATAAAAAGGCAACATTAAAAATAAAAAATATGGTTTTCTGCCTGGATGGTTTTCTGTATATCTATATCATATATCCTACAGACTAGTATAGATCTATTTCGAGCTAATTAGCTCTCATCAGCTAGCCATACCCTTACTGGGATTCAAACCTGGGCTGTATTATATCTTAGGCAGAAGTCTTACAAATATCCTACAAATATCTTCAGGCAAGGGTTGCTTAATGGCGGATGGAGCAGTGTGATACAAGTCCCGCCCCTTGTGATCCACATGTTGAAAAGGGGCGGGACTTGCATCATTTTGCTGATCTTCACCTCTCCTTGCAGATGTTGCTGGAATCCACTGCAGGACTGCTTACTTCAAAGTCCCCTGATTGCTTTGCCTTTAAAATCAGATACAATGGGTTTTTTTTTCAAATAAAAAAGGGTCAGATACCTCCGTTGCTGAGGTAGCTATTCTTATCTTCTTTGTGTAGAGTTTACATTTGTTTTTATAATATCTTTTAAACATTTTTATATTTGTTGTTTTATCCACTTGCTGTACACTGTCCCAGAGCTGCTTTTGGTGAGATGGGCTGCTACACAGATTTCATCAATAAATAAAATGAATTGCCAACAATAAAATATCATTGATTAGATGATTATCCTGCACAAGTGTATAGATGGCCATAGCAGCCTTAACTCAGTGGGGGTTTCTTTGCTTGCTCCTGCTATTAGCTGATCCATTCTCACCCAAGGGTTCCAGGTGACAGCCCAGCCGAGGACTTGATTGATCGCCTTGATAGAGTCCCTGTTTTGGCCAGCTGTGTGCTTTGATCCTAAAAGAGGGAGATTACAAGTACAAGATGAAAAATCTGCAAGAACAAGTTGGTGTAGTACATATAAATCTTCCAAAGCAATGGCTGTTTTATCACTTGGATTCTGTTCTATTTTTTTATTTATTTTGCCAGTAGCTTGTCATGGTATCCTGAATTTCACACTAAAAGATGTATCCAAGCACTTTACATAGCGATCAGCCCCTGCTGCTCCAAAAAGAGAGACAGTTTAAAGCAGGGGTGTTAAACTTGCGTTGTCATGGCCTCGTCATGTGATGTATGATGACTTTTTCCCCATTCGCTAAACCGGGCGTGGGCGTGGTCAACAAGTGATGTATCAGGCTGTGAGTTTGACAGATGATGGGCTTCTTTATGGCAAATACTAAATTTTCAGAATTGCTAGACAGAGATCGTTATATTACTGAACCACCAGGAAGCAACTAGAAAGCTGCAGAGCTCCTGCAAGGAAGTGTTAAAAGCCAGGAGGCATTTGGCACTATTGAGATGAGATTCTTTCGCTTATGAAAGAGAAAATCCTCCAACCATTTCTTGAATTCCATCATAGTGGAATAGATAAGGGTCCGGGAAGCATTTTTTCATTAATCATCTATCTATCTATCTATCTATCATCTATCTATCTATCTATCTATCTATCTATCTATCTATCTATCTATCTATCTATCTATCTATCTATCTATCATCTATCTATCTATCTATCTATCTATCTATCATCTATCTATCTATCTATCATCTATCTATCTATCTATCTATCTATCTATCATCTATCTATCTATCTATCATCTATCTATCTATCATCTATCTATCTATCTATCTTTCTATCTATCTATCTATCTATCATAAACACACTGGGCATTTGTTGGCAATACTGTGTTTCCAATCTGAATGCCTTGGATCTATCAGCATTGAGTCCTTATTATCAGAGCCCAGATGTAGTTAGTTGGACTCATCATCAGAATAGCCATTCACCTTGCACTATGGTATGGGAAGAGACTTCAAGGTCATCCGTGCAAAGCCTTACAAAGATACTGTGAAGAAAACCCTACACCACTGTGGCATTCAGTCAAGGGAACTAGAAGCTGCAGTTGCTGATAAAGCCACTAGAGAGCCCTGTGCTATGAAGCTCCCATTGGCTTTGAAGACAGGCGCCACCAAAGCTGATTGAAAACTGTGAATGGAGTCACAGAATGACACCCATGGCTTTTATAACAATGGACTTTCTGTGCCCCTTTTGTGCTAGAGTCTGCCCTTTCAGATTGGGACTGCAAACCATTTCCATATCCACAGATATACTACACGACAGTTCAAAGGACTACCTACATAACTCAAAATGAGAAGTGGTCAAATCAAATCAAAATTTTATTGCCAATGAACAACATGTGTACAATGAAATTGAATGAGCCTCCC
The DNA here is from genome assembly GCF_964273705.1 of Natrix helvetica. Lineage (NCBI taxonomy): Eukaryota > Metazoa > Chordata > Lepidosauria > Squamata > Natricidae > Natrix > Natrix helvetica. Next base: position 41,388,365 of record NC_138554.1, read on the forward strand.
TTGATGCAGCCCCACCCTCAAAAACACAGAATACATCTCAATTTGAAAATTGGCATCTCAAAGTCATTATTTTCAGGCTGCAGCACACACACACACACACACTGCAATGTTTATGCAACTGATAAAAGAAGTGCTGCATGAGCACCTCTACAAGGGGGTCCTTGGACCTGGAAGACAAAGTAGGACAAAATATTTATTATCATTAACTGTCTCCTACTCTCTTCATGCCTATATTTGGGAAATAGAGTCGCACAAAGCTTTGAAACAGTTAGAATCAAATCACCCTGCTGAAGTATATTTGCAACTCGAATCAACTTCGAAGTGACAAATCAAGTCAATTGGCTTCAGAGCACTTTGTAGACTTTTGATACACATTGTAGAATTAATTACTTTTCTGCTTCTTCTGGGGTTATTACAGTCAATAGGTAATTTTGCAAGTTTACTTCCATATTTTGAGGATGGTGGGAAGGACAGCTGAATGGTGTGAAGCAGTCTTAGATACAGATAACCAGCAGCAAATACAATTTGTCACTTCATTAAACTCAGTGCTAGGATTTTTTTCCCCCAGTGATAAGGCTAACATTGCTTTTGGTTTCATTTATTTTTTCAATTCTCAAGTCCTAAGTCTGCTTTTTCTTGTATCCTGACCTTGACAACATAAGTCAACATTAAAATTCAGCTCTTAGCACTTAAAATATTGTCTCAAGACTGTTCAGATATTTATGTCACATCTTAGATTTAACTTTTGAATGATTTACATATATACAAATCAAGAATGAGAGAACAAGTACCAAGCTAGGACTTAAAGGTACTGTTCTATATGTTATTTGTTTTAAAAACCAAGAAGTGGCAAGTCTACCGATACCATTTTTGTGTGTGCCAGCCTCTTTCTCCTTGGCTGCCTATCTCTGTGGCATTTTCTTTCAGCCTGCCCCTACTGCCTCTGCCAACATAGAGCATTGCCAGCAAGCCACACAACCAAGTCAAACATACGGCTCAGGGCTTATTCCTATGAGGGGCCAAGGTAGCCAGCTTACTGGCTACTATGCCATCTGTCTTGGCACTCCACAAAAATCCAGTGAACAGAGGTTGCAAATCTATACCAATCCACAAAGACCAGCCAGTGATCATATTTCAATTTTAACCAAACCTGGACTCCAGAAAATTAAAAAGGCTTTACTTTTTGAACATGCTTAAAGGTATTTTATTAAGTGGAACAGTTTCTGCATTAATTCAGTGCAACATAAGGCTTATGTTGCATTATGAAGCAGCAGGCTGCTGCTTCAGTATTCTTTCCTCCCAATCTTGACTCAGCAGAAAATTGCGCTGACATCAATTGTGTTGTGGCAGGATGTTCTTTTTTGCAACAATATCTCTTTTAGGAATGTGTTTTTTTCATGAGTACGTCAATCTGTTTTGCAGTGCAGATCACTCAAGTGGCTGAAATTACTATGGGGCAGTGGGGGGGGGGGCACAGGAAGCAGGTAGGTATTTTCTTTGTCAGACCAGGTTACAATGGACACAAAGGTGGAGTGTTAATGACTGAATGAGAGAGAGGGGCAGAAGCAGTCATTGGCTATTCCCAGACTCATCGCTAAGGTATTCCTAGAGACTACATGTGGCAAGGTTTGTTCTGGGATAAGAAGGAATGCCTTCCACACTAGAAGTTCCCAAAATAACTCTAGTTTGACTAAGAATGAGATGAAAGCAGCATTATATGATTATGTCCCTTAAAAACTAGTTATCAAGAGGTCCTCTGATTGTAGTAACTGAGATGAGAGGATAAGCTTTTAGTCCCCTTATGGGCAATTTGGATGAAGAATATGTTTCTCATCAACATTATCTCTCAAAACAGTCCAAGTCAAATTGGTTTGCTTTCAACCTTGAACTACAAATGCAAATAGCGTCAAATTGAATTAGGCCTGCTGGTGAATGCCATTTTTTATATATGTCACAAATAAAATAAATATTTCTGTCCTATTTAAAAGTATAAAGTGATTTGCTAAAATGTAGTCCTGTGCTTTTCTGAAATTGGCTCCAGTTAATGTAAATACATCATCAATGGTTAGCTACATGAATATGGCAAAGGAGAATGTAGCTTGCAAGCTAACCACAGCAGATAAAACTGGATTCTCTCTGTCTCAGGTGCATTTTTCTTCATGCTAAGTTAAAGTCCTTTCTTTAAGATTTCATTAATCTACCTACCCATAGAAGTTGCCATTATCTGCTGAGCCATTGACTTGATTGCACCTGTTTTAATAGTTCTTTCTTTCAATAGTTTCAATAGTTCTTTCTTTCTTTCCAACTTAGTGATGTGCAATTGCTAAGATAGCAACTTACATCATATAGATGATTTTCTTGTCTTTCTCCAGCTGCTCTGCTGGCAGCATTGAAGCATTGTTTATCACCAGGGCAAGTTAAAATGCCACAAACTCTTTGAGTGGAAGCAGAGTTTCAAATGACAAGAATGCTACTGGGAAATGAGACAGAAGCGTGGTGAGAAAGAGGTTGTGCTCTGCTTCCTCTGTGTTCAAAATGTTTCTGTCTCATTGGTTTCAGGCACATGTGGTTTGCAGTTCAGTCTCAATGCCTAACCCCAGTTACCAACACAGCCCCACTTTTTTTTCTTCAAAGTAGTTTGCAAAATGGGGAGGAAGAAAGGACATCTTATTTTGCAACCTGGATATCTATTCGGGCCACCATATTTGGGAGTCCTATGATTCTGATTTAGAACTGTATTCCAACATGTAGGGAGGAGAAAAGAAAAGAAATGTTTGAAATATGTAGAATATATGTGGAGGATTAATGGGCTATGAGGGGTTAATCATAGTCTTTAAAATTTCATGACTAAAATTGTCAGGGGAAGATTTCACCCTGAACTAAATGAGGTCTTAGACCGCGGCTGTTTCCAAACAGGCATATGCTTTAAGGTGCGAAGAAAATAAATAAAACATTCTGGAGAAACATATTCTAATGAACAACAAACTTTAATACAAAAATAATAAATGAAGAAATAAAACAAAACTAACTAATCGTTACATTTTGGTAAAAGCAAATCTGTCTCCCAGTTTCCTGGAAGACGGACAAAGATCAAAAGGGAAGAGAAGTCTCTGGAATGTGTGAAGAGCAGGCGCAGTACATCATTGTCAGATAAGACCTTATGACCTGCGCAGTAACTCTTTCAGTTTAACTATTTAGTTTCAATTCGTCAGTTCAGGCTAGCAAACAATTTAACGCAGTGACAAAAATCAGTTCCTTGCTCCTTATTTTAAGAATTGGAGAGGCGGCCACTGAGTTGGTCAATATGCCTTCTCCAATTCCTACCGTCCTCGAGCTCTAGGAGGTAAGAGCGAGGGCCGGTGATGCCTATCACTGTGGCAGGAATCCACAGAGTTCCCCCGGCGTAGTTGTGGGCATATACCGAATCCCCTACGCTAAATGTCCAAATCTTGCTTGTGGAGTCTGGGGGCGATGAGGCAGAATAATTGGGGTGTAGCCAGTCTAAGTGGGACCTTAGCCGGCGACCCATGAGAAGCTCGGAGAGGCTTCTCCCTGTAGTGGCACTGGGTGTGATGTGCTGAATTAACAAATAGTGGTCAACCCGTGTTTGCCAATCTCCCGGGCCCATCCTAGAGAGGGCCTCTTTTGCAGATCTCACCATTCTCTCTGCCTGACCATTGGAGGCCAGATAGAATGGCGCAACCAGGGCATGCCTGATTTCCTGAGCTGCTAGGAAGGTCTCAAATTGCACGGCCATGAATTGGGCCTGTTGTCAGAGACCAAGATGTCATGGCAGGCCATGCGTGGAGAAAAGTCTCCTTAGTACCTTGATGACTGCTTCTGCCGTAGTGGAGGTCATCGGGACTACCTCGAACCATTTCAAGTAGGTGTCCACAACTATGAGAAATGTCTGGCCTTGAACTGGGCCAGCAAAGTCAATGTGCACCCTAGACCATGGTGCTTGAGGTCACTCCCACTCCTTAGCGGGCACCTCTGTGGGAGCTGGTCTGGACTCCAGGCACAGTGTGCAGGTAGCCACCCATTCTTCAATCTCCATGTCTATGTTAGGCCACCACACGTAACTCCTTGCCAAAGTCTTCATCCTGACAATTTCAGGGTTTCTGCAGACTTAGCAGCCGATTCTGATGCTCTAGCTTCGTCCAAGGCAATTTGCAGAGTGTGGTCAGACGTGGCAAGTAACCTCCTCAGTAGATTAATGTCCCACACGCCTCAAATTATGTTATATTATTATATTATATCAGCTCGTCCAGGTCTCGGAATTCGCAGTAGGCTGTGGCCTTGCAAAGCGCCGCCACGTACTCATTAATCGACTCGCCCTCTTTCTGGTTCCTGATGTTAAACTCACGCCGGCGAACGTGCTTGGATGGCTTGGGGGCATAATGGGTCTTCAAAGTTTGCTGGAGCATGGACCAGGTGACTGATTGCAGCGGTGTCGGCTCAGAGAGGTTATCAGCCTCTGTTTCACTATTTGCTTTCGGCTGCCATTGAAACGGGGAGGAGGGGCTGATATTTGGGAGGGGAAGTTTAAGTACAGGAGAGATTGTAAAAAGGGAGTTTTGGTCTCACCATCTACTGAGCATGCTGGAGACTGGTGCTTGGTGTTGGTCAAGGCAAACCATCCTGCATACCAACTTGATGATGCTCCTTGAAGATGGAACTCACATGACACCTAAGGGATTTGCAGATTGGACACTGGGAGGAGGGTTACCAGCGGGAGGGGGTTTGGTCACATATTGATATGTATTTCACGTGCTTTTGCCTCAGATCTTGCTTTGCTTAGCTGCTATCTTTTCATAACCAGTAAAAGTACCATTCATTCTGCAAAATGGAGTTCAGTGGTTTCTTTCTTGGTTGCTGAGGGAGGCTGGCTTGACAGAGGTCTTTTGCCATCTCGAACACTTCCCGGCCACAGTATCCGAGGAACATGTTATTCTTGCAGCCTTCAGAAAGGCCCATGAGGTCATTTGCCTCGAGGAAGCAGTCAAATCGTAGCATGTACGAGTCCCAGTGCTCAGTGACTGGGTCATACGGACTCGGTGGGGCGTGCATGGCCATTTTGTGATCAGAGGGCGTTTTGAGTTTGCCCCTCAAAAATGGCTGCTTGAAGCCGCACTGAGCTCCGGGCTGGATGTACTTGCTGGATTGCTATGCTCTTTCGGTTCGCCTAGTTGCCTTCCAATCCCACCTTCGTCACCAGTGTTAGATTGGATAATGGATAGGCACACACAGGCTTAACGTAACAACAGCTCTTTATTAAGTACAACAAGTGAGAACAATCCAGAGAAGGTTGAGTTTGACAGCAGCCCTTTTATAGGGAGCTGTCAGACCCTTCGAGTAATAGGATTAAACCTCTGTTCCCGCCGGAACAGAGGACCTTGGTGAAAACCACTATAGTTAGAACAAGTATCTAACACATTACTTACTGATAATCCTATATGGAAATCTTAAACAATAAACTTTTATGATGACAAAACATTTTTAAAACCTCTTCCATATCAAGATTATTGAACAAATTCCACAAGCGTGATTATGATTATTATTTATAAACTGCCCTGAGTCATACATTTTTGATAGGCAACATAGAAATTTGATAGGGGGGGAAGGGAGGGAGGGAGGGAGAGGAGAGATAATGGATAATGGATAATGGAGAGAGAGTAGATCTTCTCCATTCTTTTTTACCTATGGAAAATTATCTAGAGAGGAATGGCTTCCTGAGGGTACAATCACTCTCTACAATGGAGAATGAATCTAGTACAAACAGTGCTTGTAGTTTTCGATAGAAGAAGCATCATGATGTTTTTGGACACCAATGCACCTGCAGGTATGCTCCTGGATGCCTAGTAAGTTTTTTCCTCTCATGATTTAAATTTATATAAACCTAACATTTTATCTTCCAAAAATGCTTTTGGGCTTCCTAAGAGCTCCAAAGACATGCTTCAAAAATAAACTGATGTCTGGCTACAGCTATGTGGTATGTTTGGAAGTGTGTCCATCTGCCAGAGTAAAAGACAAACTAGAATGGTAGAGATTCTTTGGTAGGGGAATTGTTGAGGGATTACTCCATTAATGTGTGTTTTTAAATTGTCTATGCCTATAAGAGCAGCCATTTTGGAAAAGTGATGTCTACCAATAGTAGCCATTTTGTGCCAGCATCCGTGACATGGATTCAAACTCTGCTTGTACTGAGTGTCTCAATAAGTTGCCTAGCCCTGTTCTAATTTTTTATGCTTTTTCTTATTATGCCTGAGTTTTTTTTTCTTTTGTGTTGAAGGAGGAAGAGAGTAATGGCTTAGTAGCACATACGTTTTTCCACAGAGGAAGTGCTTGGAGACACATTGTCTCTTGTTGAATTTCTATGTCTATGTAAGTCATCAAATTCTTGGGTGGGGAAAGAATCTTCTTCTTTTCAAGAGCAAAGCTGAACCACATAGGTCAGCACTCCCAAATTTATTAATAAAAAGGCCTAGTTACATGCCTTATTTCTGATGATGCTTAGCAGATCTGATGCTAAATCAGGCATATATTTTCAAAATCCTCTTCTGTGGACAACTGCCAAATTTATTTAATATTCTGAAAGCCACATATTTGTTGATGGTCATATATATGTTTCCTCCACAATTTCTTCTGAGAGGAAATCTCACTAAATTGGAGAAAGCAGATCTGTCTTCTGTAGCTTGGGGAGTAGGTGAAGCAGTTTGCTTTTTCGTGGTCTAGGACTATTCTTCTTCCCATTTAAAGATTCAAAAAAATAAACCAATATTTTGCTATAATACAGTCCATAAAAGTTCTACAAAGCAAATTGAACTTAGCACTGAATGTAACCTTAAGGGAAGGACAGAATGATCTTCCAGTGAATATGTAGAAAGAACTTAGAAAAATGTGTCAGGATAGAGATCCTCCCAAAGAGGTACCAAAATTAGAAGAAAAGACTACAAGGAAAGACTGGTATACATAAAAACATGTTTTTTTCAAACTTGGAAACTTTAAGCTGTGTGGACTTCAACTCCCAGAATTCCCCTGTCAGCATGGGGAACTAAAAAGCCCAATGAAAAGAATTCACATTAAAACATTATTGTGGCAGAAAAGAAGAGACAAATAACTGACATCTGTGGAATTAGTGTCTTCTTCAGTCCAGGTGTCTTTGATGTTATTACTTTACAGGTGCAATAGCTTTGTTCATTTATCAGTCATGATTTTTCATGACTCGACAGCCTAGGGTATGAGCACAACTTTCAAAACTGTTTGACTATTATTCCCACAATCCTTTGCACTGGCTGCACTTACTAGGGTCAATAGGATGTCCCAAATCTGGGAGTCTTGTCTTTCTTAACAGAGGGGAAGACTAAAGCATCTCATTTTTTAATTGGAGAGTGTCCCTTTCTTACCTTGATCCCATGGCCAATGTCATCCAGAGTGCTGAAGTCCAGTGGTTTCCTGTAATAGGGCTGCAAAGGCTCAAGTTTCTTTGGGTAGATGATTTTCTGATAGGGAGGAAAGCTCTTGCAAACAGTAAGCAACCCAATTTCACGACGGGACACTTTCTCCTTATGCATTTCTATAACCTGCAACAGAAAGATATCATGAGAAAGAAGAGAACTTGTCTGGGGCATAATGGGAAGCATCAGCAGCTGATTTCCCAAGAGAGTTAACATGTAGCACTAGTCAACAGAGCGGACCGAAATGTAACAGGAAGAACAAAGTTCACATCATTAGATCAGATGGAATTCACTGCTACAGAGGTGTTATTCAGCCAGTTCGGACAGGTTCTGGAGAACCAGTAGTGGAAATTTTGAGTAGTTCAGAGAACTGGCAAATAGGCTGTCCCTGCCCCTGCTGTCTCCCAGTCTCCCAGCTGATCTTCTTTTGTTGCCCTGAACAGGAGAATGGAGCTGGAAAGCAGGTTTAGTGGGGTGGGGAGGGAATGGGGATTTTGCAGTATCCTTCTCCTGCCACACCACAGAATGGTTGTAAAAATTTTTTGAATCCCACTACTGCAGTAAACATCAACATGTCAGCCTATCCCAAGTAATTCTCAAATAATATTTTTATGGGAGGAAAGAAGGGCAGAGCCTCTCGTGGAAAAGTTATAACTGGAGGATGACCTTGTTTGATTTACTGTGAAATTCCATGAACAAAGCAAAATTACTTCAAGAACAGCAGCCAGAGAATGGATTCTCAAATTTGATTGTTTCCCTCCCATTCCTTATTCCTTTTCTACTGTTAGATCAGATTTTCCATCCTGATCAATTCCAGTTGTAATAAAAGCTATAACTCTCAGAAGACTAGTCTGCCTGGGAACTCTGGGGATTGTGCCCCATCACATTTGGAAAGTTTGAGAAGACTGCTGGAGGATCCATTGTTTTGTTTAAAATTCATTGGAGCATGTAGAAATTATTAGTATAATAATATTACAAATTATAATCAATATTGAGAGCCAGTTTGGTGTATTAGGAGTTTTAACCCCAACCTGGACAGCAGCTGGGTAATCTTGAGCTAGTCACTATTTCTCAACCCTTGGAAGAAAGTAATGCAAATCACTTCCAAATTATTGTCAACAAAACTGCAGGGCCGTGTTGGAAATGACTCAAAAAGTGAGAGAGAGATCCCTTAATAATCTGATGAATGCTCAATCATTTTCAGAGCAAAACTGGACTTAGCTTTGGGAGCAAGTCAAACAAATAAAGCATGCAGAGCCAGCACAAATATTATATTTAACTTAATTTACAATGTAGTTCATATGATTACTTGCCCTGAGTTTAATTATTCCCTCCCCCTTCCTTTCATAGTATATGTTCCAATTCAGCAATTGAGGGTTAGTGAGATCGCCACTCAATACTGAGGAGAAGCAGAGGTTGGCTATCTCAGTGCTATTCAACCCTGATGGAACATATAGTCCTCCAGCTTATAAAATAGGCTATACCAGAAGGAATATTGACCTGTTCTTCATCCAGCGAAATATTCCTTAAGCTCTTAAGTAAGAATGTACATTCATCATCAGTTTGAGTTCATGAATGTGAGCTATTGCTTGTAAAAAAAAATGAATGAGAAAATTCTATTAATAACAAAACAGGATTATAGCACCTAGGACTGAAATATGGCCATTATTGCTTGATTAGAGACTAAGTAATAATGAGATTGCATAAGTCTGCAAACCAAGGAAATTGGGAAGCAGTGAGAACATCCTAGGGGCTTATTTAAATATCTCTGAGGAAGGCAAAGAAAGGAGCTCTCTAGATAGAGCAGTGATGGCTAACCTTTTTGTTCTTGTAGGCCAAAAGCATGTTTGTGTGCGTGACAGCGCGTGCATGTGTGCCCACACCCATAGTGCAATGTGTACGCAACACACACACACACACTGCCCTGACCCCTGCGCATGTGCATCCCCCCGCGCCCCATTTTGGGCCTAGCAGGCCTCCCTGAAGCCTCCTGGGACCAAAATCGCGGCATAGGGGGACATTGCACACACGCCCGCAGCCCATTTTGGGTCTAGCAGATCTCCCTGAAGCCCCCTGGGACCAAAAATGGGGCTCAAGAAGAGCTTGCACCCCCCATGCTCCCCTCACAGCCCCCAGGCATGCGTGTGCCACCTCCTGCCTCCACACATGCGTGAGTGACTCCCTCATGCATGCGTGTGTGACTCCCTCATGCATGGCAGAGACCACAAAATCAGCTGCCCAGTGGAAGGCGCGCACGCAAGTGGAGCTGAGCTGAGCAACGGCTTGCATTCCTGGAGAGAGGGCTCCGCGTGCCACCTGTGGCACATGTGCCATAGATTCGCCATCACGGAGATATGGTCTCGAGCATATTCTCACTTTGGAATAACTGTTATACCATTTGTTTGGTTAAGCATATTGTGTGAGCCTTACCCTTGTTATTTGTAACTAAAAGCTCATGGCGTGGTGTGTTATGCAAAATGTGGTTCCGTGTAATATGTGAACTCAGCTACTTGTTGATTGTCAATGCAAACAATACTGTGAGGGATGGAACAAGTCTCATTTGGTAGAAAGAAACTTCTCTTTTCTGCTGTTTAAATTGATTTGAACCAGAGATGACTGGTGGGAAGTTCCTCTCCTACCACCAGTTTCCCATCTCTCAGGGATGGGGGGGGGGGGGATATCTAAATTGTTCTATCATTACATACCACATCATTTGGCCAGCACAAATGATAGCATTGTGTCTAGTTCTGCTTAAAACACCATCTGAATTAGGAAGTGAACCTTCAGGTTGGAAAACAAGGAAAGGATCCCAAGCTGGATTGAACCTCAACCTTGATTTTTTTTTTTGACATTTGATTTATTTTCTATCTGCTAAACTGAAAGAAAATATTTGTGGCTGCTAAATCATCATCTAAATGCACAATCCTCAGATTATGAGCATGACAATCTGGGAGAAACAATGTAAACCTAGAAGAGCCAAAAGCCACAAGCCACTTTCTTGCTTTATGAACGCAAATTAATTCTAAAATCGGGGGGGGGGGGGAGGTTTGTCCAAGAGAGACCTGCAGGCAAAAGAAAATCGTATCTGATTTATGCACAATTTTTACAAAGCAAATTTTGGGACCCAGCTTCAACAAACTCAAACTGCGGTTTGACCATTGAAGTTATTCTCTCCAAACACACACACACACAGAGAGAGAGAGAGAGAGAGAGAGAGAGAGAGAGAGAGAGAGAGAGAGAGAGAGAGAGAGAGAGAGAGAGAGAGAGAGAGAGAGAGAGAGAGCACATAACTCCCTTGGTTATATATAAGTATAAATGTTTTGGAAATATAAAGCAAGTGAAATTGTACAGATGATTAATCCATTCCACTTATGCTTCCTGATCACATGTGTTCTATTTTATTTTGTTTTTGTTCTTAGGAAACAGGAAAACCATCAAGCAGGTCCCTAGTCTCAGTCCAGTAACAGGAAGAGAGATCTGATATCTGCTGGGAACAGGCATAGATACACTTTCAGTAAGAAGTGAAGAGAGAAGGAGAGAAAGGAATCCTTTGGTTCAAAAAATCCAGGGATGTGTCTGCTTTTTGAGCTTAGTAGTGACTCAGAGGGAAAGGAAATTCCCTGAAAGAAATGGACAATGAAGCTTCTGTTCTCCATATATTCACCGACTTCCCATCTCTCCAGATGTGGCAGTCACACCTCTTATAATTCCCCAGTCACCAAGCTTGTGACTGAAGACATTGTAATCTGAGACATTTGGAGGGGCACTATGTAAGGGAAGATTTGTATTTAATTTAATCAATGTATTCGATGACTTTATTGATCTTCTTAGGCCAAAGATAGTTTAGTTATAGATAATATAATTTTAAAAATAGATAAAAAATAAATCCAATAGAAAGCAATCCAACAATAGGAAACAAACCAAATATTGGGGAAATAACCATACAATTAAATGGCATGCAAACAAATATCACAAGGCCAAACACAAAATAGCTTGTCCTAGGGCCTACTGATATTAATCTTACAATTACCTGTCATCTACATTACATGTGACTTGAGGACCCATTGGACATTCAGGCTTACTATATATATATATATATATATATATATATATATATATATATATATATATATATATATATATATATGTGTGTGTGTGTGTGTGTGTGTGTGTGTGTGTGTGTGTGTGTGTGTGTGTTTTCGTAGATTTTCACGGGTGTAGGTATGCTGGTTTTGTTGTATTCGGGTCTTTTCCCATGTAAAGTTGATATATATATATATCAACTTTACATGGGAAAAGACCCGAATACAACAAAACCAGCATACCTACACCCGTGAAAATCTACGAAAACACACACACACACACACACACACACATATATATATATATATATATATATATGCTGGTTTTGTTGTACTCGGGTCTTTTCCCGTGTAAGGTTGAGATTGTCTTTGCAACGTTTCGGCAGGATCACACCTGCCATCTTCAAGCTGTGGGCTTAAAAATTTTAAGCCCACAGCTTGAAGATGGCAGGTGTGATCCTGCCGAAACGTTGCAAAGACAATCTCAACCTTACACGGGAAAAGACCCGAATACAACAAAACCGTACTAGGCAGATATATGGATGGAAAAAATGAGAACTCTGAAAATACCAGATTGAAGATACCAGAGTGAACTTGGAAGATCCTGAAGTAGTGAACAGCTTGTCAAAGTCTCCAGTTATGGTATTTCCCAATAATGCCAAGACACTTACAAAAAGAGAGATTTGAGATTTAACTTGGATGCTGCAAGCTTGGATGTTACAAAACCAAGACTTTGGAAGCAGCTGCAGGAAGAATCAATAAGTGCGAACAAGACTTCTCATGCCAACCATAGAAGCTACCAACAAGGGAAATGATCAGAATTTCAAAAAATGATCCAACCCCAAATGTATCTTCTATATAGTATCTTCATAGTGTCTGTTGAAGCAGGATTCTTGCTCACCTGTTCAATGGAACAAATGTTGGCTTCCACTTGTTGAAGACGAGTGGTCTGCAAATCAAATGCTTTGAGGGTGTTTCTGGCTAGGTTATTGATTTGATAGGCCACACTGGCTAATGATTGAACTGTGAAAGTCATAGTTTCCTCTAGGGCTTTTCGTTTATCTTGAGCCTATAAGTTAGAAAAGAATGTGAAGGGGATGAGAGACAATTATGCAAGATAGCAGAACAATAGAAATATATGAAACTGAATTCCTGCTGAATACTCCTCAAGTGTGACAGGTATTAGGAAGGGAGGGCAGAACTTTAGCTGGATGGCCCAGTTTATAACTGATATTAAGCCATGAAAAACATAAAGTTATGTCTCCAACATAATCCAGCCCAGTGATCTTAGATGGACAGGAGTAAGGTTCTTATAGCCCCAGGCTGCAGGTCCAATCAGTTATGTTGGATAGAAGTATGACAGTTGTACTCTATTTGAAATCACAAAGCTGGAAGAGACTTTAAACCAGGGGTCTCCAATCTTGGCAACTTTAAGGCTTGTGGACTTCAACTCCCAGAATTCCTCAGGCTGAGGAATTCTGGGAGTTGAAGTCCACAAGCCTTAAAGTTGCCAAGGTTGGAGACCTCTGCTTTAAACCATAAGCATCATTATAAAGTGTTTTCATTGGTATAATACCATTCGTTATTTAATGACTCCCAGTCTTCAATCAACATGTATTCTCCTATCTATCAAAACATTGTCATACTGCCTGGAAAAATAAAACAATAAGTGTTTGTTCTATTATGTGTGATTCCTAATTTGAAAAGAGCAGTTATTTCCAACCACTATTATAGAGTAGCTGGCTCACACAAACGTTAATTTCTAAATTCTAATCTGACTTAATGAAATATAATTTCTATGTCCATGTGACATGCTCCTAATGTTTTCTACCTTTTTGTATTATTACAAATAAGGATTATTAGGGATTTGAATGATTATCTGATTCCACAACATGTCCAGTCTCCACACAGGGGTCAAATAGAGGGGGAGTGATGAATGATGCTGACTCCTTATCTTTCATACTTATCTGTGATATTGCAATGGGCTATGAAAGGCTTGTGTCCTGACATCACGACACACAGTGCAATATTTTGGCATCATTCTGACTAACTATAGATGCAATAGAATGCAGTATAGTCTCAGATATATTCCACAAATATAGTATTGCACTGTATATATTGGAGGCCGAGAATTGGTTCACCCCTATCTGGGATGGTTGCCCTTATTTATTTATTTATTTTATTTATTTACTGAGCGCTTGTAGACCGCCCCCTCTCCCGCAAGGGACTCGGGGCGGTGTACAGTCCATACAAGAAATACATCATATAAATAACTAAATACTTGAACAGTTAAAATTGTTAAATAGATAGATAGATACGAAGGAGGTTAAAAAGAAGGTTAAAAAGAACTGTACAGCTGAGTAAAGTATATGAATATAATTTTAAAACCCCTAAAAATATCCCATAAAATTAAATTTAAAAAGACAATTCCCCTAAAATACCAGTTAAGAAATATGTCTGCCAGGAGGTAGCAGTTATGATTATGCCAGGCCAGCCAATCGGAACAGGTGAGTCTTCAATTTTTGTCGGAAGGAGCGGAAGTCAGTGGTGGTTCTAATGTCGGGGGGGGAGGTCATTCCAGAGGGTTGGGCCCATCACAGAGAAGGCCCTACTCCTTGGCGCCGCCCGTTGGCATTGCCTAGTGGATGGCACCAGGAGAAGTCCCTCCCTGTGAGAGCGAATTGGCCGCAGGGATGTGTGTGGAAGGATGCGATCCCGCAAGTAACTAGGTCCTGTGCCATGGAGTGCTTTAAAGATGGTGATCAGACCTTGAAACGCACCCGAAAAACCACAGGCAGCCAGTGCAACTCGCGCAGGAGAGGTGTTACGTGGGAGTACCTCGTACTCCCCATGACAGCCCGCGCGGCTGTGTTCTGGACTAGCTGCAGTCTTCGGGCGCGTCCCAAGGGAAGCCCCATGTAGAGAGCATTGCAGTAATCCAGGCGAGACATCACCAGTGCATGAGTGACCGTGCGTAGGGCATCCCGGTCCTATTGGCGCACCAGGTGAACCTGGTGGAACGCCCCCCTTGCCACGGCTGCCACATGGTCGTCCATTGACAGCCGGGCATCTAGGAGGACGCCCAAATTGCACGCCCGTTCCACAGGGGGCAATTGTTCACCCCCTATGGCCAGCAATGGAGCCAGCTGGCTGAACCGAGGTGCCGGTAGCCACAGCCACTCAGTCTTGGAGGGGTTGAGTTTGAGTCTGTTGCCCCCCATCCAGGCCCCGACGGCTTCCAAACACCGGGACATCACTTCGACAGCCTCGTTGGGGTGGTTTGGGGTTGAAATGTACAGCTGAGTATCATCAGCGTACAGATGATATTCAACCCCAAAACCACGGATGATCTCCCCCAGGTGCTTCACATATGCGTTGAACAGGAGGGGCGAGAGGACCGACCCCTGTGGCACCCCACAAGTGAGTGGCCTCAGGGTCGACCTCTGCCCCCCTGTCAACACACATTGCGTCCGGTCAGAGAGGTAGGAGCCGAACCACCGCAAAACGGTGCCTCCGACTCCCATCCCCTCCAGCCGGCGCAATAGGATACCATGGTCGATGGTATCAAAAGCCGCTGAGAGGTCTAATAGGACCAGGATAGAGGAACAGCCTCTATCTCTGGCCCTCCAGAGATCATCAACCAACGCGACCAAGGCTGTCTCTGTGCTGTGCCCGGGTCGGAAGCCGGACTGGCGTGGGTCTAGATATTCGGATTCATCAAGGTGTCGCGGAAATTGCTGTGCCACCACATTCTCAACAACCTTCGCTAGAAAGGGAAGGTTGGAGACTGGACGATAATTAGCTAGCTCCGTTGGGTCAAGTGAAGGCCTCTTGAGCAAGGGCCTCACCACCGCCTCTTTCAAGGCAGTTGGTAAGGATCCCTCGCCCAATGAGGCGTTCACCAGGCCCAGAAGCCAGCCTCGTGTCATCTCCCAGGATGCCAGTACCAGCCAGGAGGGACACGGGTCCATTGAACATGTGGTGGGTCGCAGCCGTCCACGCAACCTGTCCAAATCCTTGGGGGCAACAGAGTCAAACTCCTCCCAGAATGGTCTCACAAGACTCACTGTTGACGGCTCATCTGGTCCACTGGAAGGGGCCCATCCGCTCCGGATCTGAGCGACTTTGTCCTGCAGATATTCCCCAAACTCCTCTGCTCTGCCCTGCAAGGGTGCCCCCCGCGTCCTCTGCGATAAGAGGGAGCGGGTCACCCTAAACAGGGAGGCAGGGCGGTTATCGGCGGACGCAATAAGAGCGGCACAATGTCTGTGTTTGGCCACTCTCAATGCCACAAGGTAGGTCCGTAAATAGGCTCTTACCTGTGTTCGATCAGACTCGGAGCGTGAGGACCTCCACCTGCTCTCTAGACATCTCCTATGGCGCTTCATCACCCTCAACTCCTCGGTATACCAAGGAGCTCGGGTGGGTCGCTGCCGTAGGAGAGGTCGCAAAGGCGCGACCCGGTCCAAGGCCCCAGCTATCGCCCTATTCCAGGCGGCCACTAGGTCCTCCGACCGAGCGCGGGTCAGGGCTACAGGTAGTGGCCCAAGCTCCGTCTGGAACCTATCCGGTTCCATCAGGTGCTTGGGGCGGAACCAGCTTGGACAGTCTGGCTATGCCTCCTCGCGGTGGGGGGTAGCGCCAGGGAAGTCCAGCCTGAGACATGAGTGATCTGACCATGACAGGGGAGTAACAACTAAATCCCCTATTCCCAGATCACTCGTCCACTGCTCAGATACAAAAACAAGGTCCAGTGTGTGGCCACCTCCGTGTGTGGGGCCCTGAATTAATTGGGTCAGGTCCATGGCTGTCATGGAAGCCATGAACTCCCGAGCCACCTCAGATGCTGCTCCCGTCGACGGCAGGTTGAAATCCCCCATAACCAGAAGCTTGGGGATCTCAACCGCTGTCTCTGAGATCAGATCGAGGAGCTCGGGCAGGGCCGCTGATGCATAGCGAGGAGCCAAGTATACAATCAGCAGACCCCACTGCCTCCCTGGGCCCCATTTCACACCTAGGGACTCACACCCGGGTATCTGAGGAACAGTGAACTCCCTCGGCTCTAGACAATCCCGTATAACTACCGCCACCCCACCACCCTTACCCAGGGCCCGAGGATGATGGAATGCACGGAAACCTGGTGGGCACATTTCCACAAGGGGTAAACCACCCTCGTGGCCCAACCAGGTCTCCGTTATCCCTGCAAGGTCCAGCTCCCCCTCAGAGATCAACTCACTAATGAGGGGGGCCTTATTGGTCACGGACCTTGCATTGCAAAGCATCAGCCGCAGGCCCTGGCTCTGTAGTTCCTGACCACCTAGACTGCGGGGGTTGGTACAAACGACCGGGCATAGCCAGCAGCCGCGGTCTCCCAACCGACCTTGTGATCTTCTCTTGTCCTCACATCCCCCCCCTCCCCGCGACCTTTGTAATAAAACAACCCTCTGTTGGAATAACTTGTTCCCTCTCCCCCCCCCACCCCGCTCACTTCCCTCCTGGACTCACCTGTTCGTCTGGCACTGGCTTCCCTCCCGGCCTGGTTGACCCACCCCCCCTCCCTGGAACCCCCTAACAACAATACAAAACATTTAGACAACAATACAGAACATTTAGCCCTCTTCTACTGAGCAAGCCGCTTTGGAAGGGACACATAGGAAGTGATGAGGAAGGAGACCCACCTAGCCAGCCAGATCAGCCAAATCAACCCTGGCAATCAATGTGGTGACCGATATTTCAGCTATTAATTACATATCATAGCCAGGACATGTTTTCTTTATATCATCATCTCCATCAGTTTGCAGACCTTCCCGTATTTCAATAAATCTGAAGGGAAGACATTAAGAGACAACTGCTCCAGTGGAAACTTGCAGTATCAATGTTACTATTACTGCTAAGAGAAAGACTTCTGTTCTTCAAAAATGCTTGGGAAATTTGTCTTCCCCTCCTGCTCTCATATACAATTTCATTAGCTACAGATAGGTAGAGAATGTCAAAAGATTGTTTATGTTCAGCAATACTTTATGGATTTATAAACCTTAGGAAATTCCCTTTTATCAGGCCTTGAGCAAACTATTTCAATATTATCTATAACATCTTTCTCCAACTTGTCATCCATTAGCTTGTGGCAGACATCCAGGAATCAAAATCTTTTAATTCTGAGAGTTATGGCAATAATACAGTGATATTACCAAAAGAGGCAATACCAAAAAAATTATCTAATTTTGGGATGGGATAGGGAAAAGCAAAATAGACACACAAAAATGCTCATTTCAATCTTTTTTTTTTTAATCAAAATGTTGCATTGCTTAAATTTGTGATTTGTCACAAAACTTGGCAGTGCATCTTTGAGTCATTATTCTGGAAACTATATCAGCCACAGAAAGAAGGAGGTAACCTTGCTTTAGGTGTTTTCAGTTCCTCCTTCATTGCCACCAGTCTCCCCAATTTATATTAGCCATAGAGAACACTGAAAGTCTCAGTTCCACATTGACCACTTCCCACATAGATTCAAGATGTTCTTCAGCATGTTTTGCAATGTTATAGTTAATACAGGTGCAACCTTGCTCATTTCCCCCTGCAAGCATCTTCAGCTGCCTGAGAACCTAGCCCAGATATGGCATTGCCCCAGCCATGGTACTCCAGTGTTTCTTTCTATGCTAGCTCAAGCTAGTCTGTCCTTGACTTCTCTCCCACTGTAACTCACCTGCTCATAGTTGCTGTCACAAAAATCTGCCACTTTGAGAAGGTTGCTATAGTTCTCTTGTAGAACATCTCTTGCAGACGGTATGGTATCCTGCATCAGCTGTTGAAACTCAGACATGTCGCCACTTAGCTGTACTGGATTCACCACTTCCTTCTTATAGCAGACTGTTTCAGCAGAGAAGTTTCGAACAGTCTGGCTGGAAACTATTTTATACTTGATTTGGCTTCAGTGACAATGCAGATCCCTCCCCTTTTGCTCACCAAGAGAATATCCTGCTGATATATGGAGATTTATTGTAAAAGGAGCCAAAAAACTGGTGCCACTTATCCATCTCTGAATTACAACAACTTTCCTTCTTGAGATTTTGAAAATCTACTCACTTACTGAGTAGAAAAGTGATGATAATAAACTGAGGAAATGTTGGGAGGGTAGAATTGTTAAGAGAGGAAACCAGTATTTTTAGAGCCAGGGTTACTTTACTGATTTCTCTTACAACAGCCCCTGAAAGGTCAACTCTGTCCATATTATTTACTATATTTCAAATTACCTTGGGAATACTACTGAACCCAAGCTGAAAAAACTCAGAAAGTCATTGTTGGTATATTTGTAATTGAAAGTTGCTGGTAGTTTGTAGCAAGTTTTCCCTCTTTGTCTCTGTCCCCCGTGACCTGGATCTGCATCATTCTTTTGGACAGTCTTTAGTTTTCCCATACTTTTAAGCACTGTAGTTTCTTTCAGTGGCTCCATCTAATATAGGTAGTCCTCGACTTACAACAGTCCATTTAGTGACTGTTCAAAATTACAACACTAAAAATTGACATGTCCATTTTTCACACTTATGAAATTGTAGCATTTCCATGGTCATGTGATCAAAAGTCAGAGGTTCAGCAACTGACTCATATTTATGACAGTTGCAGTATCCTGGGATCATGTGGTCACCTTTTGTGACCTTCTAACAAGCAAAGATTCACTTAACAACC
Organism: Natrix helvetica; assembly: GCF_964273705.1. Lineage (NCBI taxonomy): Eukaryota > Metazoa > Chordata > Lepidosauria > Squamata > Natricidae > Natrix > Natrix helvetica. Next base: position 41,407,587 of record NC_138554.1, read on the forward strand.
CTGTTACTAAATTAACAACTGAAGTAATAAATGTGGCAAGTACATAAAATGGAGCAAAATTCACTTAACAAATATCTCACTTAGCAACATAAATTTTGAGCTCAATTGGGATGTAAGTCAAGGACTATCTGTATAGATATCTGTTTTTGGTCTTTAATGCAAGACTACATTTTACCTTTTCTTATATCCTTTCTTAGTTTCAGCTTCCTTGGGTAAGTTAGGCAAACTCACAGTTATGTCATCTACTCCCTTATTCTCTTCAGTTTAAAAAGCTTTTGGGGATGTGGTCACCAAAATGTGAAATGAGTAACCTAACAATGTTTAATGTATTTTTAAAAGGCTTAAAATATATCAGTCCAGGTATAATGAAAAAAAGGAATCATGGCTGAGTGAAGCTGTAAAATATGAACCTTAGCAAGACTCATATTTTATATTTACATATTGTTTTATGGATTTTTATCTAATTGAATTTCTCCTTTAGCAATTTTAGTAGGGAGCAGAACGGCACTTTTTAAATTGGTCTTGGTGTTCTGGTGATTGTAAATAAAATTTTAATATGTTATTATAATTTGTAATTCTATTGTGTAAAGATTTGGACATTGTCTCTGACATTCTGCTTTTAAAATTGTGTTTAATTGGTTGTTATGCATTTGATTGTGTTTAATTGGTTGTTATGCACTATAAATAAACACTCTTCTTGCAATTATTGTTTTTCCTGTTGTTGACATTTACAAATCATTGGGTAATATGTTTCGGTATTCTAAGATCAATGACTAATAAGTAAAAATTCTTTATCTTACCACCATGATAGATTTGGAAAGAGGATTTTAACAAGAGGCCATTGTATTTAAATTTAGTTAATGTAGACTGGGGTAAAATAGATATAAATTCTGTATACAGGGTAAGGTAATTAAAGCCAATGAAATTTAAATTAGGCATATTTAAATCCTACTGATTTCACTGCAGAGACATATAGTGTAAGGTTTTAATTGTATGGTGTCAACTGCCATCTTGACTTTTTTCTACATACCATCACTATACAGAGGCTTCTACTGATTCAGTGGCTCTGGCCTAAGTATAAATAGCAAAGTTGTGAAGGCAGAGAATTCATGATTTGTTGTCAAGGAACCTCAAAATACCTTTGGCAAGAGTCAATTAGGTCTATTAACTATAGCTTCTGAGAGAAGGAATGATGCCTGAATGATTTAAAAAGCATCTTTTGCAAACTGAAAGGAGGAGGAATCTTGGTCAGACTTCATATTAGACATCGCTATAAATATCTCTAGAAACTCCCTCTCCCCACATACAGTAACAGCAGAATCTTCACAGACTTAGGATGGCTAGATGGGTTTATTTACCGTAGACAAAAATAAATGTAGCAAGGCTGACTACTGCACAAATAAGAGAACATACACACAATACATATTTGGTTTAAATTTTGTTTTTCCACAATGTGTATATGCAGACTTCCTACATATCTATACACACTTCAGTGCACAAGTGTATCAAAGCAGAATTTGCACTGTAATCTTTCTAAATGTGTCTCTTTGTTCTGTCATTATGGCTAGCTTGGGATGCCTATAGCTCCCAGATTTAAATCTTGGGGTTTATCTGTTCCACATTTATACTGTATATCTTGACTGATAATCATTGGTTCTTGCTTTGTAGTTTCAGGTTCAGCCCTCATACTTACTGTCCGGCTCAGATGATTTCTCTTTCATGTTAGCAGAACCAATCATGTTTGAAATTGAAAAGTTTGAATTGATTACACTGAAGGTATCAGTAGTTCTTAAATTATGACTGGTCATTTAATTACTATTCAAAGCTACAATATTTTAAAAACATATCTATTTACAACATGTTCTTGTAATTACAACCGGAACGCACACAAAGACCTATGATCATGTGATAGCATTTTGGATGCTTGGCAACTGGCTCACATTTACAGCATCCCATAGTCACACGACAGTGATTTACAATGTTTTTGTCTGTTTCTTGTATTTTTGTTGGCTTCAGGAAGAAAACATCAATTGGATAAATTGGATTTGCTTAACAACTATCTTCTTTACTTAAAGATTGTAGTGACTCATTTTATACCTACGAATCTAAAAATGGTTGTAAAATTGAGTCTGTGGTACCTCATGAGCACAATGAATTACAACAAAACTTCTGGGGACCATTGTGGTTGTGGGTCGAGGATTATCTGTAACACCAATGAAGATTTCCTTTGAAGAAACTGTATGTTTACTTCCTGGGAACATACTGTATTGTACTTACACATGGGAGGGATGCAGACTTAGGTTAGTCTAGGTTGCATAGAATAATGTGAACATGCTTGAGTTAAATCTGGGCTCTTGTTACGGTTTTGACATGACCCACTGAATAGAAGTGTCCTTTTCATTGACAGGAAATGTTGCATGCGACAGAGTTATAATTAGCAGTTTAAGCTATGTCTTTTTTATTTTATTAAAAGCATTATGTGAAGCCTTGACTGACCAAAGCTATGATGGCAACAGAAGTCAATATTTAAAGGTCCACAGGGTCTGTCTATGACCACAGCATATGGAAGGTTGGACTATAAAAGGAATAAGTAGTATATAAATGAAATTAACAGAAATTAACTCTATAAATGAAAGAAGGATATGCTCTATGTTTGTGACTCTGAGACAAAGTAGAAGATACAGTTGTTCTGAATGATCTAGTGGAGTGGATGCAGGAAAGCAAACATGTAGATTTAATCATAAAACATAGAATATAATAGAATTGGAAGGGATCTTAGAGGTTTTCTGGTCCAACCTCCTGCTCAAATAGGAGACCACACACCATTTCAGATAAATGGCTGTCCAATCTCTTCTTAAAATCTTCTAGTCATAGAGCCCCCAAATTTTGGGAGACAAACCATTCTACTGATTAATTATTCTCACTGTTTGGAAATCTCTCCTTAATTCTAGAAAGAGTTAAAATATGTGCTATAAAGCAGTGCATCAACATTGACTAAATGTAGTTTTTCTTTGGGTAACAATACTCGAGTCCTTTCCTCAATCAAACAAGAACATTTAATTTCGATCTTTCTGATAAAGATTTTTGACTAATGTAGGAAAAGGTTTTGGAAGCACTTTTATAAAGTGCTAATTGTGTAATCTATTTGCATATGAAAGTAAGAAACCACAATATGATGATAGTTGCAAATCCAGTGAATAGTGTAGAAGTATGAATGGGAGTGACTATTTGATGACAAAAAAGAGACAAAATTATGCTGAAGTAAAGGAGACAGTAAATCAAAACAGTGGAATGGAAACAAATAGTTTATATCTTAGTGTCCAAGAAAAAAATGGATGAAAGAATGCTAGAAAATTGTGAGATTTTGGTAATAGGTATTGGAACTGGAAAAGTTTAGAAATATTAAGTTGGGTTGTTTGTCATGTGGCTGTGTGATTTGTTTAACATGCATGTGAACTTTTTATGTATCTGACAAAAAAAAAAGCAAGTGAATGCAAAGGCTACAAAGAAATTAGACTGTTAACTATACCTGGAAAGGTTTTTGAAAAACTTCTCATTCAAAGGGTAAACAATGAGCACATTTTGCGACGTGTAATAGGGTTTTGTGCCAGGCAGGGATATATAGGCCAGCTTTCGACTCTTCTGCAAAAATACTTGAAAGTAAGAAAAAATGTGTTCATTTATATAAAATGCATATGTTTTAATTATAAAGTATTTTGCACAAAGGGTTGGTCAGAGGTGTGTTCCTACCAGTTCTGACTGCTTTGGCCAAGTAGGTAGTAACTCGGCCTCTCGGTGGTACTGTAGATGCCGCCATCTTATTTTTTTGCTTATGGGCATGCGCAGAAACATTTTTTAATACTGCACATGTGATGTAGTTCGCATCAAGTGTGTACGCAAAGGGTGTGCAAGTGCGCAGCACATCCCTGAGTGAACCGGCAGTAGCAGCAGCCGAAACCCACCCCTGGAGTTGGTGATTAGTTGCTTAATATAGCAACAGTAGGATATGGCAGAAGTAACACATGTGAAAATGAATGGAATGCGTAGCAAGTTTTTCGAGAGTGAGGAGTTGCACCAAGAGTGATGTCCTGTTGGTTGTCTATGGATAAAAAGAAGCTTAGAAGTGTGTTACCATGTTTCCCCGAAAATAAGACAGGGTCTTTTTTTTTGACCCCCAAAATAAGCACTTGGTCTTATTTTCGGGGAAGTCTTATTATTTTTGAGGTGCAGGATGTGGTGAGCGTGGTCACCTCATGGCTGCTGCTGTGTTGCAATATTTTTGGGGAGGGGCTTATTTGAGTACATGCGCCAAAAGCCCAATTAGCCTTATTATATAGAGAGGTTTTATTTTCGGGGAAACAGTGTAGCTGGGGACCTGAATGCACTTGTATACAGCTGATACCTGTCCTTTTGTTGATTAAGAACCCATATAATCTGTGGTCAATGTTGGATAGATTTTATGATGACACAAAGGATGTGGAAAGATATTATAAATAGTGATGGTGCATAGCATTAATCTCCTCCTCCTCTTCCACCTCCCCCTCCTCCTGCTTTTAACTTCTCAGGCTTACTATATTACTTCCCCTTTTCTGTGCTTTGCATAAGACAGCTGTTTTGAAAGAGAATATTAGCATTAGTATTCTGCTAAGATTCCAGTTTCAACAATGATAGCAAACTATCGCTTTTCTCTAGCAAAACCATATCTTAACCATAGTTTCATTTTGTGGTGAGACAAAATAGAGGTACTAAATTATGCCTTCTGGTAATGTTGTTATGTACATCATCATAATAAATTAAGTGCTTTGTACTCAACATCCATTTTAATTAGCATCTGTGAGATTTGAGAACATATATGCTAGCCTGTATCTTAAAAGTGTTGATGTCTCTGGACAAGTTTCTAGGATTCAGATTTCTGTTTAGAAAGAAAAGCTATGACTGTCTTAAAACAGCAATGGAGATTTACTGCATTTTGTTGGAAACAATAAACACTCCCAACTAAAAATAGGTTCCATCCACTCATAAAAGTAGTAAGTCTAGTATCAAAAGCTGCTGAGTGTGCAGGAGAACTGATCTTTCTCTCTAACAAATAAGAAGTCACGTTTCATGAAATCTATATTATTGAATTAGCCATTGAATTTAACTGCTGAGATAAACTGAGACCATGGCTTTGCCCATGTTCTAACAACATAGATTTATGATGTGCTTTTGTCTCCTGTCATTAAGTAAGGAAGTAGTGTCCATGTAAACATTTAATTTCAGAAAAAAAAGTTAGATACTTTGGATATTACCTGCATATTGCTGATAAAATAGAAGTACCATGGTTGGGTCAGAACATGGGGAATGCATTGTGCGTTCTGATACCTATTTAGCTCTCTTCACATTAAGCCACTAAGTACCTTTAGAAGACTAATGCCGGAGAGAAGCTATGGCACAAATTTAACCTGAATTTGACCTTCATCCAACTAGGACACATAAACAGCTTTCTCTCACTTCCTCTTCCCCCCATACATATACACTCTTTATACACACATGTATACACAATGACTGGAAGCACTCCCTCCTAAACTTAATTATTTTGTGACATTGTATGATAATTGAATATTGCAATATAAATGCAATATTCCTGGCTGAAAGGTCATTTTCTAATCATTCAATGTAATCCAAGAGTCAATCCTGGAAATAGATTTGAGGTAGATAAACAATCTCTATCATACCAGATAGTAGCACCTAGCTGAGCTTGGTTAATCTAAGTAGGGTCAGATTGGCTAACTATTTGAATGGAAGATCATTACTAAATTGTATAGCTATAGATTAAATTGGAAAGCTATCAATCATTGCCAAAGAAGGCAAGAATAAATAATTATGTATTGCTACCAAGAAACCCACAAGGAAGCATCCACTCAAGCTTATAAGAATTGAACTTGAGTTGATGGATGCTTCATCCTCAGATTGTACATTGATGTAGCGAATCACTAATTTTTCCAGAGGAAACAGGATGAATGTCTAAAAAAAGATGTATAAACTCATCAGTCAATCCCATTCAATGGCCATGAAACCTCTTAGGAAATCAAACTTGTAATCTAATTTTTCATTATTTAGATCAGTGGTTCTCAACCTTCCCAATGCTGCAACCCTTTAATACAGTTCCTCATGTTGTGGTGATCCCCAACCATAAAATTGGTGTCTTGGTTCCTAAGACCATCGAAAATATGTGTTTTCCTATGGTCTTAGGCAACCCCTGTGAAAGGGTCATTCGACCCCCAAAGGAGTCCCAACCCACAGGTTGAGAACCACTGATTTAGATCATCATTATTGTTCTGCTGAGTACTGATCAACTTTCCCAAATATGCCATCTGTCTGAGCTTACTTTGGACTTTGAGGTTAATTCTGAACATCTGACCTGTTCCAATATGCTGAGCCTATTACCAGATTAAGGACAGAATACAATCAGTACCAAAATGAGCTCCCATCTAATTACAAAGACATTTTTGAGTAGAACAGTGGAGGTGGCAGAAGATCTTGTCTCACCAGCTAAGGCAAATGTATATCTAAGGCACCCTGATTATTTGGAAGAAAAACCACTTCACAAGAGGTAAGTTTAATTTTCTTTCACAGAATGGAAAATTTATTCCAATTTACAGCAGTTTACTTTGTACAGATTTATTGGATAGCAGCCTAATTTATTTCAAGATAAAGTTGCTGTTAAATAAGTGTAATTTGGGAATATATCTTTTTGCTGCAAATTCATACACTGCAATATGTATTCTGAAACATTTTTATACTCAGATTTGGGGATGGAAAAGCAAAATCCTTTTACAGAAACATGAAAGGAGCATGATAGTAGGTTACAGATATATACTCGTATGCGCCCGCCACCTGCATTATCAAGATGAGTGTGCATCACTTCATCCCAACGTAACACAAAAGTCACACAAAAGTCAAATCACAACTTGTACTGTCAAGGGAAAAGGTTCGCAATGTAACACAGAACACCTGAATTTAAATTTTCAGTCAGTTCTAATCTACCTTATGAATCCAAATAGTCTGGATTCAACATTATGAAAGTAATTTGATACTGGCCTTCTGCATTAAGGATCTTATTCCTCAAATAATTGATGTAATAGATTTGCACAAACATTAGCAGAGCTTGGTGCTACTCTTATGATTTCCTAGGATTTGTTAAGAATAGTTAAATCTTTATTCCTTTATAGGTGGTGATCAGTATGTTGATGATAATCCCATATAATAAGCATGGATTTTGAAAAGTAAATGCTCCACTGGGATAATTTGTCAATTATTATTCAATAGCTCTTGCTGTAGGTTACCCTTGTTATAAATGTTGTTGGCATTGGCAAAAGGAACACTGGCTGATTTCGTTGGTTCAGGCAGACTATGGTCAGTACTGGGGTCCAAATGGTAAAATTCACTAAAGGAAAAACAGCATGTTATGGTTGCAGCACATAACAGCCACGATTCTTAGCAGGAAGAGTGAAAACAGTGTAAATGGTTCTCTCTTATCGACCTTCCAGATTGAAATTCAATTCAATACCCATCTTTCACTTCTTTGATGTTCATTCTGCCTGTGTTTTTCTAGTTGTTTAGCTCAATAAGTGCTTTTTATGTTGACGTATCAGAAATCCCTTGGTCATAACTCACAAGATCTCTGCCACTCCCTGGATTCAAAACTTGGAATATTTGGTCTGCTGCCAGGGCACAATTCTGGGACATATGAAGACATTGTAGTTAAATTCAGCCATGGGTTACTTTTCTGCCAAAAATTTTCAATGTGCTTTGCTTATCAACAGAGAAGGGGATAACCAGAGATTGTTTTGTATTGAGTCTTTCATTGACATGGAGCTCGACTTTTGCTGCAAAAGATTCTGGGAAATATTGCGCTATCCCAATATAATCTGCTAGTTGTAAAAGATGAGGGGAAGAGAATTGTGCATATTACTCTGAAACCTCTGGAAGATGGAATGAAATAAAAACATTAATCAGCAGCAAACTTAGTTAGAGAAAAACCACTGAAATTAGTGGAACAAATTAATCATGGCTAATATCCCCACTGATTTCTGGGACCTTCTTTAAACACAGATCTGGGAATTTTATGGTCCCAGGCCACAGCTGGCCCTTTGACTGGGCCTGTCCAGTCCGTATCAGGTCAATCAGAAATTAGAAATCAAATGTAAATAAGAACATCGCAGGGAGCAAATGAAATTGAGTCAGCTCCCTCAGTCAATTAGTGATTGTGAAATGGTGATGAGAGAAAGCACTCTTCTGTGCTTGCCCAATGCTCCCTCCTCACCTGGAACAGCCTGATGCGTTGGTGGAGTTTAAGGATATCAAGTAAGGTTACATTGGTTTGGCCACCCACAACAGTCCCAGTTCCTCATGTGGCTCCTTGGGGAAATTAGTTGTCCAACCCTGTTGAAACAGGATTGATTCTAGATCAGTTTTCAATAACTAATTCCTGTAGGAGAAGAGCAGGCAGAACTGGAGGGCAGTATAAAATGCATCATCAATTTAGAGTCTTTGCATTGCTACAAGAAATCCAAGTCCAGCCTCCTTTGAATTCCACTGACTTATTTAGCACCAATTTAGTGCTGGCCATTAGTTGATCAGATTCTTGTGTGCAGGCTTTAATAAATCATTTATTCTGCAACCTATATGAATAGTCCTGATTCTCTGAGCCTGATAATTCCCACTATGGAGATCCTATTCCTAGAACACAATTTGAAAGCCAATGCTCTAAGACAGGGGTCTAACGCAAAAGCTCTAACACATATTCTAGCAACTAAACTCTTGAAAATCTTACAGAGGCTGTGAGTTATAGGATGATTTAATAACCATCTCCATACATAATGCAAGATGTTCTAAAGTATTGTCCCTGACTGGGCGGGCAATAGCATTTTAATGATACTTCAGACAACCATGGTCTTTGTAAAGACCACATTTCAAACTTCAATATGAACTACCATTTCTGCAAAGCTCTCATTATATAATTATATGCTGTACTGAGTTCAACCAAAATCTAGCCATCAGAGCAGAAATCACCTCTGGCTGTGCATTCACAAAGCATCTTGGAGAAACAAAAGGGACAGAAAATGTCTATGGAGATTATTAGTCAACCAGGTCACAGTTAGCTGAAAGGTGCTTTTTCAAAAAAGCAACAGGACTTGTTTTTGCCTTGAGGAAGATGCTTCATTTCTCATCCAAAAACTGAAGAAGCGTTTTGGATGAGAAGCGAAATGTCTTCCCCAATGAAAAAACAAATCCATGGTCTTTTGAAAAAACACAATTCAGAAAAGGGATGGAAAGAGTAAAAAACAGTGATTTGTCTTGAAATAATTTGGGTCTAAAGCTGAGATACACTGAATGCCAAAATCTAACTTCATTTTGTTTTATGACCTTGAAGAAAGTCTGCCTTACCTTCATTGTCATCCTCAGTCTTCAAAATACCGATAAGGCTTATCTTCCGTCTAGAGAGCTGGAGAGGCTTAATTCATTAGCAAAATAAATCGCTTTGGATCTTATGGATGGAAAAAGTCTCATGAAGGACAACTTCTCACCTACCCCCAAATAGCAACAAGATTATAAAAATGTTATTCCTGGTTTGTTTTGCAAAACAGGTCAATGTTCCTTGAGGTAAAAAATATATGTATGTAGATCTGTGTATCCCCATTCCCCTGCTTATGAAGGTAACAAATAACATATGTTCACCCCTACATATATAAAGCTGTAAAGCATCCTTCCCCAACCTGGACCTTCCAAAATTTGTGGGATTTTGACCACTATTTTTATTTCTGGCTCCCACAGTCAGTTTGTTTGGCTGACAATTGATGTCTAACATATACTGAATATACTAGATTAGTGACAATTGAAATAAAAAAAAATGTCTTCCTAATATCTGCACATAAAAAAAAAAAATTCAAGCATTTCCCTAGAGTTAAGGGTAAAATATCTTTAAAAAAATCAAGCTCAATTCTCTGGCTTAAGAGTTACATGCTTTTTTTAAATAGTTATTGAACTTATTTACCATTGTTTTCTTCCAGAAAGTTTTTCTTTTTCAGTTCAGTGGTGGGATTTCTTGGCAGGTATGAACATCGTACTGGAGCATCGTATTCTCATGGAAAGATAACTGCAAAAGACTTAGTTAGTTTAGGCTGAAGTGTTTTTTTTTTTAAATAAGAGCTGATGAAATAGTTTGACCTCTTTTGAGCTACGCTTTTGGCCTGAGACTGCACTAATTCTACCTTGGAACTCAATGCTTTTTCCACCTGTTCTGTATTGTGAAAACAGGATTCTGTTTTCACTTCATGTGATTCCTCACACAAAGATATTGTGATCATGATCATGGGATAAATTGTACCAGGGGTGGGTTCCTGCCAGTTCTAACCTCTTCCATAGAAGAGGTTCCACAAATCTACAGTGCTGTTTAGAACCGGTTCCAGCTCCCTCCCCCCACCTGTCTGCACCAGGCTTGCCCCGCCCACCGCTCATTGATTGGCTGGCTCACCAATCGCCCCACCTGCCTCTAAGAGACCTATCTAAACTTAGTCTTAAAGCTGTCAAGTTTGAACATCCCTGGGGTTTTTTTTTTTCTAAAAGGTTAGGGGTGCAAGAGTCTTGTAACTGATGTTCCCTCTAATTTTTTTTCAGTGTGAGCAGAAAAGTATAGTCTTTGAGCGGCACATTTTTATGCCTGAGCAGCACCTGAATTTTTTTCACAGGTGTCACCTAAGACAACAACAAAATCAGTAATGTTTGAAACTCAAAGTTATGTTTATTCAAGGTACCCGCTTAATTAAAAGTGTTATATAGTATCACTTAACAACGCTCCTGCTTAGCAACCAAAATGTTGGGTCAGAAACTCTGGCATTTGAAGCATGCAAGTCTTAAAGCTGTCAAGTTGCAAGACCCTTGCACCCCTAACCCTTTAGGGAAAAAAAAACCCAGGGTCTTCAAACCTGACAACTTGAAGACTTGTGGACTTCAACTCCCAGAATTCCTCCTCCAGTCATGTTGGCTCAGGAACTCTGGCATTGAAGCATGCAAGTCTTAAAGCTGTCAAGTTGCAAGATCCTGGCACCACTAACCCTTTAGGAAAAAAAAAACCCAGGGTCTTCAAACCTGACAGCTTGAAGACTTGTGGACTTCAACTCCCAGAATTCCTCCTCCAGTCATGTTGCGGCGACGTCATCTGCGTGGATCCATCTTCAGTTTTTTTCACAGGGGGCAGGGCTGCCGCTGAAGATGCAGATGAGCCCCTGCCGCCACCAGAATAACAGCTGCCTCCTCCTCCTCCTCCTCCTCCTCCAACAGCACCACCACATTTGGAGTGAAGCCGCCAAAGCTCCCGCTGGCGTCCCCCTCCACTCGGAGCACCTGAGCTGGGCACTGCATTACCCCTGCTGCCTTCTCCGCCGCCGCCGTGCTTTTGAGAAGCCATGAGGCCTTTTCCCCCTGCTCCTGCCCCCTCCGCTGCCTTCCTACTGGCTCCCACGGCCTCAGGGCTCCTCAAAAGGACAACAGGGGTAACGCGGGGCTCAGCTCAGGTGCTCTGATCGGAGGGGTAGGCGCCGCTGCCACGGGTGGGGGCGCCGGCGGGCGCTTTGGCGGCTTTACCTCGGCCGCAGCGTTGGGCAGCAAATGTGGTGGTGCTGTTAGAGGAGGAGGAGGCGGCAGCAGATATTCTGGTAGCGGCAGGGGCTTTGGGAGTTTATTTTATCTGCAGCGCCAGGCACAAGCAGCTAGGATTGGCTGCCCACAAAGGACCTCCCCGGGCTTGCTTTGCTGAACTAGCGTCAGTCGCCCCGCGCTCATCAAAACAAGTCCGGGGAGGTCTTTTGCGGGCGGCCAGTTCTAGCCATCTGCAAAGGACCTCCCCAGCCTCCGGCGCCTGTGACAGTAGAAATCACCGTGCGGCAGTTGGAAACTGCTGCGCGGTGTTTTCTTGCCACCTGCGCGGCCGCGCAGCCGTGCACCTTAGAGGGAACAGTGCTTGTAACTTGACAGCTTTAAGACTTCGTGCTTCAAATGCCAAAGTTTCTGAGCCAACATTTTGGTTGCTAAGCAAGAGCGTTGTTAAGTGAGTTTCACCACATTTTACAAGTTGGATATGCCCACCAGTCACATGACTGCTAAGCCACTCCCACTTGGTCATATGGCTGGCAAGTCACTCCTACCCGGTCGCATGGCTGGCAAGCCACTCCCACAAAGCAGGCCACACCTACAGAAGAGGTTCTAAAAAAATTTGAAACCCACCACTGAATTGTACCTATACTTAGAATGTTCACTCTTGCCCATGAGACGTCTTTCTATAGACTACTTGTGTTTAACATCACAGCCAGTTTAACCACCATGCTCAGCCTCAAAATTAACAGTAAACCTTTCTAGAAGTCCATAAATTAACCTCTCTGTATGTGAGCAGAGTATACAGTATACTTCTTGCTTTGTTCAGAAAAGTTCCTGTTTTGTGTTGTGTTCCAGTAAGAGATAGTTCTTCCCCTTCTCCTTTATCAATTGGAATAAACAAAAAGTAACAAAATTTGTGATGACACCACCTCTCTTTTTTTGCTTAAGAGTTTGCTTATTTATTTCCTCACCTACGTACTTATCATCATCCTCTGGATTTATTTCAGTTTTGTTTCAATTAACTAATAAAATAGTAAAGCATAAAAATTAGTCAAAAAACCAGTAATGACAAAACAATATACAGGCAGAAAATTAAACATTAGTGGAGGTCATTTAAAAAATTAAAATTAATCGGGATGAGAACCATGTTTGAAGGTTTCAGAAGGTTCAGATTATCTTGTGGGTTTTCCTGATAGATTTCTGCTAAAACACATCTGCCAGGAACATCCTGAGGACTCTTTCAGAACAGTTCTTAAGAGTCCTGACAGGTAAATGTAGAAGGAAAGAATCTTTTTAAAAACATAATTAGCCTCAAGTCATTCAGGACTTCAGATTAGGAAGAGCATTTTGAACTAGACTGAAAATAAAAACATTCTTGTGATATGATTGAAACATCCAGGCTCATACAATAATTTTGCTGCTGAATTTTGGGCAGATAGAATTGTCTAAGTTGTTTTCAAGGGCAACTCCACGTACAGTATATTACAATAATAAATTCAAAGAAGATACTTCAAAGCAGAAAAACAAGACAATGGTTGTGTATATACACAAAACCTTACCTATCTTACCAATTTAACTGCTGTAATCTTCCTTAAGAAAAAAAAAGTTTGTTTACTTTAACCTCATCTTTCATTTGGAAGCTCATGGCTTTGTTCATGATATCCCCATTCTCTATTTTTGCTCACAACACCCATAGTAGATTGGTTGAAAAAGTGGCTGGCTCAAGGTTACTTAATGAGGGGTAACTGAAAGGGACTAGAACAGGGCCCCCAAATTCGGCAACGTTAAGACTTGTGGACTTCAATTCCCAGAAGTCCACAAGTCTTAAAATTGCCAAGTTTGAAGACCTCCGGATAGAATCTGGATTTCTCTTGTCCTAAGCCAATATTTGAGAATTTCTGAAATCCATCTTTTAAAAGAAGCTCCTTAGGATTCTTAAGAGATTCTGAACTCTGCTGGATGGTTCAGACAATTTCCTAAGGTGAAGAATTAAATATTAAATTATTTTATATCTTAGATTATGACTACAAGAAAGCCATTCATTGGGTTTTGGATCATTGTAGTGTCCAAACTTATCACGCTAATGAAAAAAATGCCCCAAATCCTAACTCATTCATTGACCCTACCACATTATTATCACACAACACTGCTACTCTCAGAGGCTGCAAAATTACATTTTGAAAGTATGATTATTGCCACAAAACATCGGCTGGTCCATGTTAATCAGAGTAGCATGTGGCAGTAACAGGACTTTGGATAAGCTTCTTAACTATAGAACTGATTTAATACAGATTTCTGTTAATAAGATTGAAAATCCTAACTGTCAAGATTGCATTATGGTCTTGAAACAAACACGTATTGTTCCTGGGCTGAGGCCCCAATTATATCAGATAGTAATTAGATGCAAGTTACCAGGTTATTAAAAGTGCAATGAAACACTATTGACCTCTTTTCCCCTTTGCCATTCCTAGAAAGAACACAGAGCTTTCTTGCCTTGTTTATCTTCTAGTTCTGTCACAGGGTTCCTCCTCCTCTGAGAACTCAATGTGCAGCAATTCATTTTTTCCCTCTTTAATAAGATTTACTTAGAGGTTAAAATATTGACGAAGCAGCAGGAAAATACCTTAAGCTTAAAACTGGGAGCAGTCTTAGTCTGGACTTTCTCAAATAACTTCATGAAAATAGCTAGATATTCAAGAATGAAAGTTAAGGGCCATCATTCTGTCCTCTTAGAGGTTTTTTGATTATATGAAAAAGCAAATGGCAGAAAACTATGGATGTTTACAAGCCAGGGACGTGCGGTCAGGGGAGACAGGGGAGGCAGAGCCTCACCTCTCATCATGAAATAATAATATATAATAATATATATTTCCTCCCATCCCTTTTACACGGCTCCCGCTAAGCTCCAGTAAGGAGAAGAGCCTTTGGGGAGTGAAGAGGAGGGAGGAGGAGGAGGTGCGCGTGCGGGGCGGTGCCAGCTGGGCAACCGGTGGAGGCAGGAGGGTTCTCGGAAGCGCCAATAACCTTCCTGCCTCCACTGTACTTTGCGTGCTCCTCGCGACTGCAATAGACGTCCAGAAGTGGCAGGTGCTGTTGGGCTGGAAGCCCAAACCACATTAGCCACAAAAGCCGCTTCTGGACATATATTGAAGTCGCGAGGAGCGCACGAAGTACAGCAGAGGCAGGAAGGTTTTCGTCGTTCCCCAGTCACTTTCGTGGCTTCATCATCAAGACGAAGTCTGGGAGCACCAACAACATTTCTGCCTCCGCTGGACTTCATCTTGATGATGTCGCCGCAACTGCCGGGCGTGGATGGACGGAGGTAGCCAGAGTGGTGCCAAGGCAGTCCGGAGGACGAGCGACCAAGGATCAGGCTGCCTGATCCTCCATCGCTCGCTCACTCGCTCTTTCGTCCGCCCGGACCCCTCGGCACCACTCTGGCTACCTCCGTCCGGCTGTGCCCAGCAGCTGCGGCGATGTCATCAAGACGAAGTGGCTTGGAGGCAAAGTGCTTTTCAGTGCTTTTCTGTGCGTCTGGCATTTAGGTAGATAGCCGGATGTCCTAAATGCCAGATGCACAGAAAAGCACTGAAAAGCAGCTGCTGTTGGGGACCGTGAAGCGCGAGCCGGCGGAGCGCTCTCAGGAAGGCGGGAATGGGATCACGTGTGCTGGAGGCTGAGGCAGCCTCAGCCTCCAGCACACGTAGTCCCATTCCCCGCCTTCCTGATGACGTCACCAGCCTCACCAGCCATAAACCTCATCGCACGTCACTGCAGAACTGCATAATGGACATCTCTTTAGGAATTAATCCTAGACTCAATTTTTGCTGAGGGTCAGTAGCTCATCATTCCTTGTGGAAGGATTGGATCTTGAGGCTGATATCCCTTGGCTCTGAAGGATCATCCAGAGAGTCACAAATGATAAACCTAGAGACCAAGAAGGTCAACATCAAAAAACAGAAATGGACATGTTAATCACTTCATTGCTTTTGCTTTAAACATGTATTATTCTTTCCTCCAGAATTATTCCTCCCATAGGAGGCACATGGGAATTATTCCTCCCATAGGAGGCACATGGGAATCCAAGGGGAGGGGGGAGTAAGAGGTGAACCAGGTTTACATCTGTTTAACTGTGATCAATTTGATAAGCATAACTGACAGTTTTTGTAGTTGATTGACAGGTGGCTTGTTTCTGCCTGGAGGGCTAATATGGATTGATATTTGTATTACAGGGCATAATGGCTCAGGATATGAGTGAGAAGGAGCTAAAGCAAATGGAATTAGATCAACTGAAGAAGGAAGTGAAGCTTGAAAGACAAATGGTAATGGGTTTCAGATATACCTCTAACTAAAAAAAACAGTGCTTCTTCATCAACAACCCTTCAGAAGTGTTAGTCTTCATAGCTTTGTGTTATGCCAGCTAAGTTATAGAAACCTATGGGCTGTTTTTCTCTTGTTCAGCCAGTTGGTGTCAGTATAGTCATACTTTCTGAAATACAGAATATTAAATTGTCAGAGGGAAAGGGAAAGAATAAAATCAAATAAATAAAATATAAAGGAGACCACAGACTGGAAAGTTAACTTGCGAAAGGCATGCTGAAATAATTAACACTGGTCCAGGAATATCATGCAGTGTTGTAGTTTCCATGTTTCAATTGGGTCTTCACAGGGCATTGTATGAAATATTGCTTATCATTTCAATGATTTTTCATCGAAATAGCTATGCTAAATTTTCATGTTTAAAACACAAAATTGCATTAAGACAACCTATAGATAGCCATGATATCTCCATTTCCATCTGAATGGACGGATAGGCCTGCAAATGAACCTCCTCATCTTCTAAAGACTTTCAGGAAGCCATCCTGTGACAAAATGAGGAAAAATATCATTAGCACAGAGCACGAAAAAAATGAAATTCACATTGTGCCACAGTTTCAAAAATCTTCCTATCTTTCTTTGTTCCTCAGTTCTTCCTTAGAAGTGAGACTTAATAAATTATGACATCAACTGGTCAGGTTAAATTATTTGCAAACATAATTTGCAAATTTTATATTAGTCAACCCACACAGTCATGTTTTCTGTGAATATATTTTAAGACATAAACACACAATCTATGTTAAAAGCTATTTAGGAGAATCAACAGAAAAACATGCTATAAACAGCATAGCAGAATGTACAGTTATTAAAAATTTGCCATAATAAAATACAACTGTATTGAATGATCCCTGAACACTGATCTAATCAAAATTCAAGAAAGCTACATATGAAACTTGAGGATAAAAAAATCTGGCTTCTTAAGAAGTTAGAAGACTAGTCATAGAAAAGTTTTGGTCTCAAGGAAGATTGTTCCCATTGTGCCAAATGCCTCTATTATTAAGATCTCATTTTGAATCTATATGTTTAGAACGAGAAACGGAATGAAGAAACAGTGAGCTTTTCTCACTGTTTGAGCCCTTATTTGAGCCCTTATTTAGAATCACAACACTGTAGAAAGAATGAAACAAAGACTTCCAAAACTATTCTTCCTTATTCTCTTGCGGGAAGGTTCCCTATTAATTCCCTAGGACCATCATACTATTTAGAGGTTGTAAATTAGAAATCAAAAGTTCAGGAAATGAAACACTGCATTTTTTCCCTCCACATAGATCTCCAAGACAGCAAAAGAACTCAGAACCTTTATAGAATCTATGGCTGCAGAAGATCCTATCTTAAAAGGGGTCCCAGAAGACAAGAACCCATTCAAGGAGAAGGGAGGTTGTACAATAAGCTGACCCTGGCCCCACCCAAGAGAAGATCTTTGCTGCTCTCTTTATATGCTACTTAGTACTGTATGAATTATGTTTACCCTATACGATGAATCTAAGTCAAGATTGGGGAACCTTTGAACCCCAAAGGGTGCTGGGGGGCTGGTAGTCAGCTATATTAGAAGGGCCACAGGATCCCCATCCTTAGAAATTTTCTGCAGGAGGGAATTTAATCATACCTCAGAAAAAAGGAACCAGAACAAATTCATGACCAAGATATATAAGTAGGTGTTCTTTATAAAGTATATATTTCCTGAAGCTGTCTAGGCAGAGGTGGACTAGATGATCTCCAAAATATATTACTCTTCTATATTCCATATTCCATGATTATTATTATTTAATTAGCTGCTTTGTTTTTTGCAGGAAAAATGATGCAGGCTTGAAAAAGAAAGAGAATAGAAAAAAGATTATTATTATTATTCAAGATTTCTCTCTCCTTCCATTCTGCCAAGTGGCTACTTGGAAGGCTTTAGAAATATGATTTATTTAGTTATTAAATTGTATTACACGGCTTTGGTTGTTTTTGTTTTTAGAAAATTACATTTGTAACTTAATTTAGTTTTCCCATTTGCACCAGTTGATTAAGTGGTACTTTATTTTCAGATGTTAAAAACTAGCATCTCTCAAGCAATGTAACTTTAAGATTGCAGAATTCAAGTCCCTCATATGAGGCTGAGGAATTCTGAGAGTTGACATGCACACATCTGAAAGTGCTAAGGTTGAGAAACACTGGTCTAAACTACAGTCTTCACATGCAAGAAGGTCTCACCACATAGCAAGTTGGGCTAAGAAAAGCAGACTCTCCATAACAGAAACACAATATAAGAAATGAAGTTATGGTGAAAAAGTCCAGATCGATGGATAGTTAGATGGCAGCATCTAAATTTAATTAAATAAATTAAATTAAAATAATGGAATGATTCTTGGCTTTCTTCTATGACCATAACTAACTACGTCTCAAAATATGCTGGAACAATATCACTTCTTACTGCTCAGCTATTCACATTTGTACAGCAAAATCTCAATTCTGATGTTTACCACATTAGCTTTGAGAAGAAGCTATTTGAAAAGACTAAACTGCAAATGGAAAGCATCTGCTATTCTCCAAGTTGAGTTTTGCCATGTTCGTACCAAGCTAACATTTCATTTGATTGTTACTTTTATTACTCAGATCTTACTGCAGATAGGATATTCATCCACTCAGAGACAAAAGAATTGCAAAGTATTTAGAAAAGTAATGATAGATGATTAGATAGAGAGAGAGAGAAAATGAGACAGAGACAGAGATAGTTCTGTACTATTATCAAAAGCAGATATTAAATTATGTCACTATATATAATAAATGTTTAGTTCCAGATCTAACTTTTGCAAACTATATTATGAAGTACACTGATGACTCTCCAATAGTTTTAAATTTAAAAAATGCACATTTTTCCATGCAGCACTGAAATAGCCTGTTTTATTATTATTCATTTGGTGGAAACCTCATACAAGCATTGTAGAAGTCATGCATATAAGGCATGAAGAGTGCAAGGAAAGAGAAATTCTGAGCTGGTTTTGACAAGAAAACCATGCTGCCACTTTCAAAATTCACTTATTTCACTTAAGAAGCAGAATGGCTAAATAAATCTGCTTAATTCCATATTTTAAAGTTTGATTTGACTACCTGAGCATTAATCCAAAAGGTTTGATCCTAAATGCAGTCTGTAAGTATTTCAAGTGTGTAGAAAAGTCAGTGCCAGGAAACACACATTTCTTCTTATACTCAATTTGCCTCACCCAGGGCCGGATTTTCCTATAGGCTAACTAGGGCCTCAAGATCAAGAGGGGCCTTTTATTTTTATTTATTATCGGTGCCACATTTTTTATAAAGGTTAGTACCAATTACAACATGTTTCATTTAATATATTGATATATATCACAGTAATGATGTATTTTATTATCTCTCGTGTAATTTACAAACTTAAAAATGGGAGGTGAAAGGGCCCCATAAGTGGAATAGCCTAGGCCAGTGGTGGGCAACCTTTTTTTTCAACTGAGCCAAATCTCGCCAAAACCACAATTGAAATTTATTTTGAGAGCCACATTTTTAAAACCGAAAATACATAGGATGGTACACTGTTATTTATCTGTGGATGTTATATATTGACCTCAGAACCTGGCCACTAACTTATTTTGCTGGCTCCTAGATTACGATATTCTGCAATTTTATGTCCACACACCCCTTTTCACACCAACCCTTTTTATGTCAATCCCACAATGTCACATTTCTCCCCTCGTGTCACATTTCACCCCCTCATGTCACATTTCTCCCCCCTCATGTCACATTCCCCCCCCCCTCAATGATGGCCATGGAAATGGAAAAGAAGGAAAGGAAAAAGGAAAGGAAATGGGAAAGTAGAAAGGAAAGGATGAAGAAGGGAGGGAAAGGGAAGGGAAAAGAAAAAAGGGAAAAGGAAATAAGGAAAAGGAAAGGAATGGAAAAGACAAAGGAAAGGAAATGGAAAAGAAGGAAAGGAAAAAGGAAAGGAAAGGAGAAATGAAAGGAAAAAAATGAAAAGGAAAGGAAGATAGAAGAAGGACAGAAAGGGAAAAGAAAGAGTGGAAAGAATTGGTACTGCTCAAAAGTCCAGTCTCAAGATCGCGTGGACCCCTTTGGCTCAGACAGTCCAATTCCACGCTGGTTCCCTCTCTCCCCAAAGCGAAGGGATCGCAGAAAGATTGCCCAGTCCAGAACGGGGCTTCAGACGATGCAATGCCTTAGAAACCTCGGATATGCAGAGAAAAGCAGGCTACAACCAGCGAATCATGTTTTCCCAGGAACCAATGAAGCCCCATAGGACCAATGGGAATTCTCCATTCTGCAACGTCATCGGTATCCAGGCAGAATCTTCCTTGATTTCACCAATCATGGAAGAGAGAGTTCGGTGCAGACAGAGAGAAGGGAGGGAGGGGGGATATTTTCACTCACATTTTAAAACTTCTGGGCGGCATTTCCTTGTTATCTGCGCAGCTTAGAGGGAACATTGGCGACCGCCCGAGGAGGGAGGTGAGCGGGTGCCCGGCACACAGAAGAGCCGCATTAAAGTGTGTAAAGAGCCACATGTGGCTCGCGAGCTGCGGCTTGCCGACCACTGGCCTAGGCCTCTTTTCATCTAAATCCGGCCCTGGCCTCACCTTATTGATTTATTTATAATACCTAGACAAACAGATTATAAACACCTTCCTATGATATATCATGACAGCAGCTCCAAGTTCCAGACTTGCTGTTGGGCAAGATATGACAATTACCTCAGGAAACAGATACTGGCAAGAGGAATCCAGGCAGCAAACAAGAAAAAGGCAGTGACGTGCAGTCAGGTGAGGCAAGTGAGGCACAGCCTTACCACTCTCATCATGAAAAAAAAAAGGAAAAGGAAAAAGCTGAGCTAGTTGCTGCCTCACCGTGGATGACTCTGCTTAACCTCACTGGTGCTCTCCCTCCCCAAGTGTAGTGACTTCCTCCCCAGGCCCCCATTCATTTCTCTCTCACACACACACAGCTGGATAAAACTATATAAAAATCTAGCCCAGCTTCACTGATTACAAGTTTGAAAAGGCAACGTGGCTCCACCTGCAATCAAACTACACTTGGGGAGGGAGAGCACAAGCGAGCACTGAGGAGACCACAGGAGGAGGCAGGAAGCGAGGCAAAGAGCCATGCTGTAGTACACACATTTCCCCCCAGTCTCTTTCTTTTGGGAGGCTCGGCTCGGCTCCCCTCCGGCTTCTCTGCCTCTCCTCACACCCCAGCCTGCCAGCAGGAGGTGGTGGATGGGCTTTATTGTGTTCCAGGCATTTCCCACCCAAACAGCAGGCTGCATTTGCAATGGTGGAGGTGTTTGGGAAAGGCAGCAGAGGAATGGGGGAGGGATGGCAGAGGAGCTGCTTTCAAGCCACTGGAAAAGATATCCAATCCAACTTTTGTGTGTGTGGGGGTTTGTTTGAGAGTGAGTGAGAGAGGGAAGGGGTAGGAGAGATAGTCCAATCCAACTTCTGTGTGTGTGTGTGTGTGTGTGTGTGTGTGTGTGTGTGTGTTTGAGAGAGGGGGAGGAAGGGAGAGAGGGAGGAAGGAGGGGAAGGAGAAGAAAAAGAAAAAGAAAGAAGGAGCAAAGGAGAAAAACAAATGCTGTCGCTTTAAATTGGAACTGAGCATGCCTGGCTGTGGAATTCTGGGAGTTGAAGTCCACATGTCTAAAAATATTTGAAACCCAGCACTGTGTCAGTGCCTCACCAGTCATAAACCTCACCGCACGTCACTGGAAAAAGGAGTATTACAATTGAGTCGTATTGGCTGCGATCTTGACTTTTTTGAATCCTTGTGTTATTTCCCCACATCAATCCCCCTCCTTAAAGGGCAGTGTTCACCTCATAAACAGCCCTTCTACTCTTTTACCAGTGTCAAAACAAGTTTGAGAAAGTCATCTTCTGTGCCTGTATCAAGGGTGCCATTTTGCTTTTCTCCTTGGACAGCCACATATTTTGGATCAGCTTTGAGGCTGCAAAAGATTTAGTCCATGTACCTTGTAAGCCCTTCAATATAGGTCAGGTCAAGAAATAAGACTGCACAGGAAGGCTACTTTATTGTCAATGGAAGCTGGGGCTGTTCTGAATCTCTTGCTTGCCCTTTCTACTTTCCAGGGATGAGAAACCATTTTACCACTTCCATCTCCTTCTTGAGGCAAGAGCTAAATTCAATAGATTGATAGAGCAAGCCTACACCATCTTGGGAGAGCCAATTGTTAAGGTTTCTGCAATTTACCACGAGAGCAAAGCTGAGCTTCTACACTAGTGGTATATTTCAAACCTGGCAATTTAAAAATATGTGGACTTCAACTCCCAGAATTTTCCAACCAACAAAGATCCACACATCTTAAAGTTGGCAAGTTTGAAAAAGACTGGTCTGCACTTAGTGCACCCATCAGCTGTTCTGCAGCATGGAGCAACCAACACATAGATCTCTGAAATCTCTCTTAGCTTTTGAATGTACTCCCCTGCCAAATATATTCTACCCAGAATCTTGGGAGTCAGGCAGCATGTACATTTAATACATTTTAATTAAATATTATTATATACATTCCTGCAGTGGTGGGATTCAAATATTTTTATTACCGGTTCTGTGGGCGTGGTTTTGTGGGCGTGCTGTGGCTTTGTGGGCATGGCAGGGGAAGGATACTGCAAAATCCCCATTCCCTCTCCACCCCACTAACCTGCTTTCTAGTTCCATTCTCCTTTCAGGGCAATAAAAGGAGATCAGCTGGGAGATTGGGAGGCAGCAGGGGCAGGGGCAGCCTATTTGCTGGTTTTCTGAACTACTCAAAATTCCTCTGTATTCCTATATAAAAAATCATTCACAACTGCTCTAGTTCTGCATATAAAGTACAGGTAGTTGATCTACAATTTTAATTCAGTTTTGCTCCACTTTAACTTCATAAATTTGAACAGTCACCAAACAAATGGTTGTTAGTTGAGAACTACTTGAACTACATACAAAATGAAATGTCTACTGCTCTAATGTTAGGATTGTGTAACCAAGTGCGTGTAACCTGGTCTCCATTATTGCTGAGCTCTGCATAGACTTGACAATCTTCATGATAGAGCAGTGATGGTGAACCTATGGCAGCGTGCCACAAGTGGCACGTGGAGCCATTTGTCAGGGCACGCGAGGCGCTGGCCAGCTGAGTTCCCCTTTTTAAAAGCTATTTTTCGCCTTCCCCAGGCTCCAGAGGCTTTATAGGAGCCTGGGGAGGGCGAAGAGCCTCCCCCGCTCCCCCGGAGGCTTCAGGGACCGTCCGGAGGCTTCCCTGATGCCTTCGGAGCGCTTAAAATCACCCTCCGAGCAAACCGGAAGTGACTTCCGGGTTGCTCGGAGGGTCGTTTTAAGCGTTCCAAAGGCTTCAGGAACCGTCCGAGGCTTCCTTGATGCCTTCGGAGCGCTTAAAACGACCCTTCGAGCAACCCGGAAGTCACTTCCGGTTTGCTCGGAGGGTAGTTTTAAGCGCTCCGAACTCTTCAGGGACCGTCGGAGGCTTCCCTGATGCCTTCGGAGCGCTTAAAATGACCCTCCGAGCAACCCAGAAGTCACTTCCGGTTTGCTTGGAGGGTGGCTTTAAGCGTTCCAAAGACTTTAGGGACCGTCCGGAAGTGACTTCCGGGTTGCTCGAAGGGTCGTTTTAAGCGCTCCGAAGGCATCAGGGAAGCCTCCGACGGTCCCTGAAGCCTCCAGAGGGCCTCCGGGGGGTCGGGGGAGGCTCTTTTCGCCCTCCCCAGGCTCCTATAAAGCCCCTGGAGCCTGGGGAGGGCAAAAAAAGCATGTAAAAATGGGGGGTCGCACGTTGTGCATTATGAGTGCGGCACGCCCGCACTCGACCCCCCTGCGCTCCCCCCACTTGTGGCATGCGAGCCAAAAAAGGTTCGCCATCACTGCACTAGATTATCTAAAATCTTGAAAGATTGGAACATTGTAGTAATATGCACAGCAGTAGTAAATTTATTTTTAACTGCTAAAATGTATTGCTAGCTTCTTTAGTTCTCAATGCTCCCCAGGTTGAATATAAGACACAAGAACAATTTATAAAGACAGTTCATTGAGGAAATTAATAAAATAAGCAGGTACACACACATATTACCCAAATATAGCTTTCTATAGAGGATATACAATACAGGATCAACAAAAATAGGATACATTAATACTCTGTGATATACAGTCAACAATCAGTGATGCATTTGCAAGTCCAATCAGTAAGCTTGGAAGGTAGGCATATACAATGACATTAATCTGATGAGCAACTCTTTGCTTAAGGACAAGTCCCAATCTTACTCTGACTGTTCTGTATTGGCTCACTAGGCTAATACCCCATAGTCTAGAGCAGTGATGGTGAACTATGGCACGCGTGCCACAAGTGGCATGCGGAGCCATTTGTCAGGGCACGCGAGGCGCTGCCCTGTCAGCTGGCCAGCACGCATGCGCGCTGGCCAGCTGAATTCACCCTTTTTTAAAGCCATTTTTCGCCCTCCCCAGGCTCCAGAGGCTTTATAGGAGCCTGGGGAGGGTGAAAAGAGCCTCCCCGCCCCCCCGGAGGCCCTCCGGAGGCTTCCCTGAAGCCTTCGGAGTGCTTAAAACGATGCTCCGAGCAAACTGGAAGTGACCCTCCAGAGGCTTCAGGGACCGTCCGGAGGCTTCCCTGACACCTTTAGAGCGCTCAAAATGACTCTCTGAGCAAACCGGAAGTGACTTCCGGGTTGCTCGGAGGGTCGTTTTAAGCGTTCCAAAGGCTTCAGGAACCGTCCGAGGCTTCCTTGATGCCTTCGGAGCGCTTAAAACGACCCTTCGAGCAACCCGGAAGTCACTTCCGGTTTGCTCGGAGGGTAGTTTTAAGCGCTCCGAACTCTTCAGGGACCGTCGGAGGCTTCCCTGATGCCTTCGGAGCGCTTAAAATGACCCTCCGAGCAACCCAGAAGTCACTTCCGGTTTGCTTGGAGGGTGGCTTTAAGCGTTCCAAAGACTTTAGGGACCGTCCGGAAGTGACTTCCGGGTTGCTCGAAGGGTCGTTTTAAGCGCTCCGAAGGCATCAGGGAAGCCTCTGACGGTCCCTGAAGCCTCCAGAGGGCCTCCGGGGGGTCGGGGGAGGCTCTTTTCGCCCTCCCCAGGCTCCTATAAAGCCCCTGGAGCCTGGGGAGGGCAAAAAAAGCATGTAAAAATGGGGGGTCGCACGTTGTGCGCGCATGCGCACTGGGCGGTCGCGCGTTGCATTATGAGTGCGGCACGCCCGCACTCGACCCCCCTGCGCTCCCCCCACTTGTGGCATGCGAGCCAAAAAAGGTTCGCCATCACTGCACTAGATTATCTAAAATCTTGAAAGATTGGAACATTGTAGTAATATGCACAGCAGTAGTAAATTTATTTTTAACTGCTAAAATGCATTGCTAGCTTCTTTAGTTCTCAATGCTCCCCAGGTTGAATATAAGACACAAGAACAATTTATAAAGACAGTTCATTGAGGAAATTAATAAAATAAGCAGGTACACACACATATTACCCAAATATAGCTTTCTATAGAGGATATACAATACAGGATCAACAAAAATAGGATACATTAATACTCTGTGATATACAGTCAACAATCAGTGATGCATTTGCAAGTCCAATCAGTAAGCTTGGAAGGTATGCATATACAATGACATTAATCTGATGAGCAACTCTTTGCTTAAGGACAAGTCCCAATCTTACTCTGACTGTTCTGTATTGGCTCACTAGGCTAATACCTCATAGTCTAGAGCAGTGATGGTGAACTATGGCACGCGTGCCACAAGTGGCATGCGGAGCCATTTGTCAGGGCACACGAGGCGCTGCCCTGTCAGCTGGCCAGCACGCATGCGCGCTGGCCAGCTGAATTCACCCTTTTTTAAAGCCATTTTTCACCCTCCCCAGGCTCCAGAGGCTTTATAGGAGCCTGGGGAGGGTGAAAAGAGCCTCCCCGCCCCCCCGGAGGCCCTCCGGAGGCTTCCCTGAAGCCTTCGGAGTGCTTAAAACGATGCTCCGAGCAAACTGGAAGTGACCCTCCAGAGGCTTCAGGGACCGTCCGGAGGCTTCCCTGAAGCCTTCGGAGTGCTCAAAACGACGCTCCGAGCAAACCGGAAGTGACCCTCCAGAGGCTCCAGGGACCATCCGGAGGCTTCCCTGACACCTTTAGAGCGCTCAAAATGACCCTCTGAGCAAACCGGAAGTGACTTCCGGTTTGCTCGGAGGGTCGTTTTGAGCGCTCTGAAGGCGTCAGGGAAGCCTCCGGACGGTCCCTGAAGCCTCTGGAGGGCCTCCGGGGGGGCGGGGGGGCTCTTTTCACCCTCCCCAGGCTCCTATAAAGCCTCTGGAGCCTGGGGAGGCCGAAAAAAGCATGTAAAAATGGGGGGGACGCCTGTAGTGCGTGCATGTGCACTGGGGGGGGGTTGCGCATTGCACTATGGGTGTGGCACGCCCGCACACGACCCCCCTGCACTTCCCCCCACTTGTGGCACGCGAGCCAAAATAGGTTCGCCATCGCTGTGATAGAGCAACAAATTTATGGCATCCACTTTTAACTTTGTCTCAGAATTACTAAAAAGAAAGTTCTCAAAATCCCCAACCAATCAACAATAGTAGCCATTCGTTTCTTGAAGATATTGGGAAGACAGCCCTCTAGTTCTGAAAAAACAGCAGACTTGATTACAGGCAGTTCTCACTTAGTGATTACCTTGGACAACAGCCTTTCAGTTATAATATTGATGAAAAAGTGCTTACATTTACAATCTTTGCAGTATCTCTCTTTTGCTGTCCTATATTTGCCATTACAGCCAGTTAGTACAGTCAGTTTTTTACTTAATGATCACTTTACTTAACAGCCAATTTGCCAGTTTACACAGGTGTGTCCTCCAGGCCAAAGTACTCTGGCAGAATTGAATAAACCCTTTTATAGAACTCTTGAGTTTCTGAGCCTTTCTAGTTTCATTTTGAAGACAAACCACCTTTGTTCTCAAAGCAGAAACAGAGATCACAAGGAGAACTTTATAGTGATCGTAAATTAGATAGAATTGGATTGTGAGAAAGTGAACAAACTATGATGTGTTGTTAAATAAACTTTCAAAATTAAAAAAGCAGATTAGGGTGTGGATGGCAAAGTGGTTGAATCCAGAAAATTGATATATTTTTCATAAATGCAACGTGTCTGGGGTTATGTGATCAATTTTGAAACTTGATAAGTAAAATCAACACTTAAGGCAGATTCTCTTAACAACCATGTTACTAAGTTAACAATTTCAGTGATTAAGAATTGTGGCAAGAAAAGTCGCAAGATGGGACAAAATTCATTTAACAATTATGTTGCTTAGCAACAGAATTTTTGGTCTCCGTGGTGGTCATTAAGACACGACTAATCTATACAGCATTCATTGATATCTCTTATAAAGGTTATGTAGCACGTGTATTTTCCTGACTGTTTCAGTAAGAAAAGCATCCCTTTCATCTGTTAATACAGAAGTAAGGGTAACTGGCTCATTGTGGATATTGCTCATTTATCAAGCCTTAGAGAATCAATTTCTCCTCTATACCAATTACACATTCTCATATATTTCCCAACAATATCTGTTCTGATGGGTCAGGGGTCTCCTGATAAAATTAACTGAACCATGTCATTAAAAAGTACTTACTCAAAAATATAGAAAGGAATCTGTTGCATAAATAAACTGGACACTCTTTGCATTAATTTCTTCTTCTGTAATTTTAAGCTGTGTTATAAATTGGGAGATGCAGGTCTTTCTGTCATCCACAACTAAGCTAAAAACAAAACCCATTGTTATCTCTCAGGTAACTGAAATGGTAAACTCAAGTAGAGAACCACCTAAATCTTCTATTTGGAGGACAAAATGCATCTAAAGTAATATTTTCAAACTTGGCATCTTTAAGATGTGTGGACTTCAATCCCCAGCATTCTCCAGTCAGTATGTTTGGAACTGCAGTCCACACATCTCAAGTTGCCAAGTTTGAAAAACACTGATCTAAATCAGATGAAAATGCAGTTAAAGTGCCTATAGTGGTATATGACTACACACACTGATCAAACATACCTTCCTTTGCTTTTTATTAACTGCATCCAAGTACCACAGGGCAACAATCTGTTCCTTGAAAAAAAGATGAAGTAACTGACTGAGAAGATAATCTGTCCAAAAGTGACAACCAGAAAAGGCAATCCTTTAGAAAGAAGAGTAATAATCATTTCTAAGTCCTTCACATTCAGAAATGCTTCATTCAGGGTTTCAGAATTGGAGATTCATTTTTTGTTCTATTCTTCCATTCTATTATCCTTGCCTGTCATACTTATATGAAGATTTTTTAAAAATAACCTGATGATTAGGTTTGTTTTATGGGCTTCAAGACCAGAAATCTATTCTTTCAAATCATCATATGGCACAAATGTTTTCCTAATTTTTAGTTCGGTTTGGACCATCATGCTTTATACACTTACTACTCATCTTCATCTCTGTATTAACATTAAGAAATAAGTAAACAGCCTCTGTCAACTAGAATTGACAAGGAGTGTTCTCTCTTTGAGGTAGGTACATTTTTAAATGAAACAATAGTTTTCAACTGATTTAAATAAAAACATAATTAATCATTCAAATATGTATTTACCTGAATCCTCCCTCCCTCACATCTTCCACTTAAGTATCCAGCATTGTATAATATTTATATACCAGTGTTGCTTGCTTCTTTGGTAAATTATTTATTGTTTTACTTAATTCTTTAAATGCCAACATTATACTTTTGGCTTTAGTCTCCATCCCGTTCACTCTGGTCATTACCGTTTTATAATATCTGGGCATTTTAAACATAGGGTTTGGTTTACTAAACAATAGAATTCTTTATTGGCCAAATGTGATTGGGCACACAAGGAATTTGTCTTTGGTGCATTTGCTCTCAGTGTATATAAATAAAAATGAAATACATTCATCAAGATTCATAAGAGATAACACTTAGTGATAGTTATGGGTTACTAATAAGTAATCATACTAGGAAACAAATAAAACAATATAAATTGCAAAGATACAAGCAATATGGTTATAGTCATAGTGGGAAGAGATAGGTAATAGGAAGGATGAGAATGGTAATTTTAAGGAAGTGGATATTTGCATAACTGCCTACCAGCCTTCCAAATTTCCCATTCTGCCCCAATCCTGATATTGCTGCAGAAGTAAAAAAACAAAATCAAATCAAATCAAAAACTTGCATTTTAATTCACCAGTTCACTTACATCAGGTAAAAGAAATTGAGATTAAGTTGTCATTTTTTAATGCATCACCGAAAGTAAGATAATGAGAAGGTAGGAGGGGAAAAATAAAAAAAGTTTAGACTGAGAGATGCACGTGTCCAAAAGATGGAAAAGCAGGAACGACAGACTTAAAGCAGGGTGATTTTTTCTTTTTCCTTCACTGCTGAAACGCAAATTGCATTTCCCGTTTTGGCCAATAATTGAAGGCAGCTGCATTCATTCTGACCAATGAGAATCAGAGAAGTCTTCTTTTGGCAGCTCTCCGATTTAGACCCAAACCCCGCCTGTTCCATGTACTCTGCCAGGCGAAAGACTTTGGCATGTGAAATAGCCACTTGTGTTGGTCGCGACCACAAAACACTTCACTGCTGTTCTACTCGGGGTTGCATTATTGCGATTGACAGGTTCCAAAAATGCCACCCCGAGGTCCCACCGAGACTTGAACTCGGATCGCTGGATTCAAAGTCCAGAGTGCTAACCATTACACCATGGGACCTGCTGATTGGGAGGTGAAACAGGAAAGTTTCTGAGTCCTTGCTAACAGTCCTTTCCCACTTCCTGACCCCCAATATATTGCATTTTCAGATGCAATCTACCAAACAACCAAACGCATCCCCGGGAACAAGCAGCCAAACGCGGGAGTGGTTGCCATAGCAGCCGGACCAAACAGAAGCTACCTTTCTCCCGCGCAGACCTGCGAACTTGACTGTTCAGCTGCATCAATCCTTAGACCACAAACTCTCATAATACCCCGGTGCACGTGCTGGCTTGAAACGTGTAGTCCAGCTAATCTGGAAGAGCGCGGCGACTGGAAGAAAAGCGAGGAAAGAGATGCCTTCCAGTTTACAGAAGGAGACGCACTTCTGGGGATACGGTTCTCATGGCGAGGCCGATAGCCGTAAACTAGAGGAAGAGCAGCACACAGACGCACAATTGTTAGCCAAGCTGGAGGATCAGCGCAGGACTTGTCCAAGATGATGGGGCGTTTGGTAGGTCTCCGTGTACCTCGTCAGATAAAGAGCTGTCTTTTGCTGCTGAACCTCTCTTGAACTCCAATAAGCTGCTGAAAACTCTTGTAGCTGAAAGCTTCCCAATAATCAAATCAGTTTATTACAGCCATATGGCCAGATACAGTAAAATATCCAATTGTAGGTTACTTACATAGATACATACATTAAAAAGCAATTAGCATGATCCAATGATGAATAAGAACACATACAACAAAATTAATTTTAAAGTATTATTTTAAAAAGATGAATACAGATAATAGCACAATGTCTTTGACTTTTAACCATTTGTTTAGCAACCACTTGATATTGCAGTGATACTAAAAATGTGATTTAAAATCAGTCCTTCCACTTATGACTGTTGCAGCATCCTGTGGTCACATGATAAAAATTCTGGTGTTTGGTTACTGTCATCTATTTATCACAATTGCTATGTCCCTGGGTTGTGTGTGACTGACACTTGCAAGCTTCTCAAACAGCCTGCATCTACGACAAGTAAAGTCAATGGAAGAAGCTGGATTTACTTAATGATTGCATGATTCCCTTAACAACTGCAATAATTTGCTTTAAAAAGATTGTAAAATTTGGCACAACACACTTAGTAATCACACTGCTTAGCAAAAGAAATTCTGGGCCAATTCTGATTGTAAATTGAGGATTAGCTATAATGTACAGATGGTAGCACAAAATGGCAAATGGGAGACTATTTTGACCCCTTGTCCAAAAGAAGTAACAGTGAATAGAAACTCCACTCCCCACTCAACATTTCTTCAAGATTGGATAAATGAATATCTGCTACAATGCTTACATTGGGAGTAGCATAAGAGCATATGGTTTAGAGTTTTTAGTGAGCCAACACCAACACATCCATGGACATAACCAGAGAGACATACGATTACATTTAAAATGCCCAAGAAGTTTCACAATAAGACCTATGACTTGGGTCATAATATGTTGCAATATGGAGGTGCTTGATACACTACCCATAATTCCAGTTGTTGATGCAGGAGCTGCAGGAAAAGGTACCCAGTTGCTTTTGGAGAACACCAGTTTGGGCTAGCAAGTTAATTGCAGTTAAAGCTTTCCATTGGTATTTTGGGTAGAAAAAGGTATTAATATTCTAGAGCTGTTTATGTTTTATCAGTCTTTAAAAACATTTGATCTCTTACAAATAGAATTTGGATTATTTGAGAGAACAGAATAGCAGTATGTACAATTAAAAATATTTTACTTCCTAATAGAGAGCACATGCTAATAAGACCAATATTAATAATTAATGTTAAGAGTTGACATGTCCTAATTAAATAAATCAATAGTCTCATGCTTTAAAAAATAAATAAAAAGTGCAATTAATTTATCCAAGATTATCTTCCAAGTTTACTGTGAATGTAGGTATCAGTTTTTTAGATATGTAATTTAATTCAAAATTCTTTGACACATACTATTTAAATCTGTGCTGCCTCCTCCCATTTTGATCTAATATTCATAATATTATTAATTTTATTTTGGCTAGTACAGTGGTGGGCAACCTTTTTTTTCAACTGAGCCAAATCTCGCCAATACCACAATTGAAATTTACTTTGAGAGACACATTTTTAAAACTGAAAATACATAGGATGGTACACTGTTTTTAGTTTCAATAAGTTTTTATTGAGAATATTCTGCATGCAAGTATCCACATAGGTCGGGAGGATACAAATAA
Source organism: Natrix helvetica (assembly GCF_964273705.1). Lineage (NCBI taxonomy): Eukaryota > Metazoa > Chordata > Lepidosauria > Squamata > Natricidae > Natrix > Natrix helvetica. Next base: position 41,439,574 of record NC_138554.1, read on the forward strand.
CACAACTAATAAAACAAAAACTTTAGAATGATATTATTTATCGATAACGTTAAATTCCGTAAAATTTGCCTTACAATGTAGAGAAAATTACATCCTGACATTGACTGACAAAGTCACAACCACTAATGTGAACATTGGCCTTGCATTTCCTTGGATAGTTTGAGTAAGTCAGGTTTCTATGTTGTTGTTTTTAATTTCATCTCTCTCTCCCACTTTATTTTTTTCTTTTTCTTTCTCTCTCTCTCTCTCTGGCTCTTTGTCTCTCTCTCCCTCCCTCCCCCATCTCTGTCACTCTGTGTGTGTGTGTGTGTCTGTCTCTCACTCACTCTGTGTGTGTGTCTGTCTCTGTCTCTCCCTCTGTCTCTCTTCCCTCCCTTCCTCTCTCTCTGTCACTCTGTGTATGTGGGTGTGTCTGTCTCTCACTCATTCACTTAATCACTCACTCTGTGTGTGTCTCTGTCTGTCTGTCTATCTTTCTCTCCCTCCCTCCCCCTCTCTGTCTCTCTCTGTCTGTGTGTGTGTGTGTGTCTGTCTGTCAGTCTCTCTCTGATTCCCTCCCTCACTCCCTCTCTCTGTTCCTCTCTCTGTCTGTCTGTCTCACTCACACACACACACACACACACACACTGTGGTCACCTTGTTGAGTGTTCCAATCACATTTGAAACACTCAACAACTGGCCTGCATTTATGGTATTTTGCAGCATTCTGCAGTCATAGGACCAAACTTGGTTGTCACTCGCCCGGGCTTTTGCAGAAGTTTCCCTCCGAAGCCCGAGAGGAGGGAGGGGAGCTGGCACCCGGCACACAGAAGAGCTGCATTAAAGGGTGTAAAGAGCCGCATGTGGCTCGCGAGCCGCGGGTTGTCCACCACTGGGCTAGTAGAATAAGGATTAAAGATTTTACTGTATTGAATTAGGTATCAAAAATTTGACATTTATCAATTTATGAAGAATTTTGTATTTATTAAATTGGTTTGCTGGAACAATTCAGCAAGTCTGGACTTTAAAAAATACTGGACGATTTTGTATTCAAGCTTTGTATTTATTCTAAGCCTTTGAATCTCTTTCTCTTTCTCCTTCTCCTTCTCCTTCTCCTTCTCCTTCTCCTTCTCCTTCTCTTTCCCCTTTCCTTTCCCTTCCTTTCTTCCCGCCTCTTTCTTTCTTTCTTTCTTTCTTTCTTTCTTTCTTTCTTTCTTTCTTTCTTTCTTTCTTTCTTTTTCTCTTTCTTTCAAAAGTATATGTTTTTATTTTCTACTACCTGTACCCGGCCATGCGTTGCTATGGCCCAATCTAGTTAAATGGAAAAGAAAGAAAAGAGAAAGTGCAAGTTTCTAATATGTTTAATTTCACAATGCTTGTGGGTATACAATATTTTTTGTTGTTCCATTGTCTGTGCAGATATAGAGATTGTCTGGTTTGCCGACTCTAGAACATGCAACATATAATTGTCCATGTGAGAAACAATTTTCAATTGCTGGAAAGACGTTGGACCGGGCACATTTACCAAAAACATGCGAGGAAAGAAACATCCCGAGGGTGGTTCCCTCCAGGCAGGGCCATGCCATTACCAGCAGCAGCAAGGTTTGTGAGGGTCTTGCCCACGTGGCAGGCCCTGCCACTCGCTGCACCAGCCACAACTCCCCCAGCAGGCCCCGCCCTGGCGCTCTCCAAGCTCCCCGTGATGGACAGCCTCCGGAAGGACGGGATGGATGGGGCCCCTCCAGACCCCACTATGGGAGGGAGGCTGGGGGTGTCTCCAGTGGGCCTAGTGGGGTGGCGGATGGGTGCTGTTGTTGGTCAGGCCTCGGGCTGCTGGACTGGACGAGGCTGGTTGGGAGAGACGGCGTCAGGGCTGTCGGCCTCGTGGAAGTTGTTGAGCGTCTCCTCGGGGAAGCTGCACTTACGTTCCCCCAAGTCGGTGGCCCGGGAAAGCGAGACGTCCAGCATCTCGGAGGAGGAGAAGTCCTCGGTGTGCGACTTGTCCAGGTCATCGTAGCTCTCCGTGTCTTCAGCGATATTGTTGTTGGAGCTGAGGCTGGCCAAGATCTGTGCTGGGGTCAGCTGATCTGACCCCGGACGCCTCCTTCTCCCTGTGAGAGCAGCGCCAGGCTCTGTGCCGGAGATGCCCCAGGAGGGCAGGAGGAGACCGAGATGGAGGCGGCATCGGGGGCCAGGGGAGGCGGCGTCGGCTGGGCCAGCAGGTCGGGCGGGAAGTCCTCCAAGCCAATGCTGCTGCTGCTGCTGCCAGCCCGCCGAGGCAGCATTGCAGGCTCCTCCATCTTCTTCCTCTCCCGCGCCTCCACCGCTGAGTCAGGCTGCTGTGGCTGCCGCTGCTTTGGGGCCGGTGGAAGGCCTGCCACCACCACCGACGATGATGACACCTCCCTCAGTTACCGGTCCAACTGGGCTGAGGAGGAGAGGAGGAAAAGGTGGCCCAGCTTCTTTCAGCAGCGGCGGCAAGAGGAGGCGGCCGGCGTCCCCTGAGGAGGAGGAGGAGGAGGAGGAGGAGGAGGAGGAGGAGGAGGAGGAAGAAGGACGTGAGGCAGCCCCCGCCAGCCGTGGCCCCATCCAGAGATGCTGCCGCCACTACAGCTGCCTCCTCACGGGGCACCCAGCAGGCATCCCAGCCCCACTGCGCCTCAGGCTGACACTGCCACCGCTGCCCCCATCAGAGCCGCCTTGGCGAGGCTGTAGCTGGCTCGCTATGAGGGGGTGGTAGAGAGCGCGCGTGGCCGGTCAGGCTAAGGATATGCTCCACTGCCACCTCTGGAGCTCCACTGGGCTGGGCGGGGGGAGGCTGGCTTAAGGTCAGGGGGAGGCAGCCGAGGGATGGCGCAGGCGCCACCCCGCCTCAGACAGCAAAGGCCTGGGGGGTGGAGAGGGGAGAAAAGCATGTATAAAAACATGCGTGTATTTGAATGCAATGTTGTGTCAAAATTTTAAAGCAATTGGTGAAGAACCTTCGGAGATTTGAGATTTTGAACAAACAAACATTACATTTTTATTTATATAAATTTGTATGTGATAGCAATAAAATAAAGAAGCATGAAAAACCTGTGTAAACGTTCCATAAATGAATCCACTAGCTGAAGTGCTTCAGAAGTTGGCATTCTAGAATAGATCAAAGTTAACCTTAGCAATTTTAAAATGAGTGAACATCAACACTCAGAATACTCCAATGAGGATTCTGACTGGGAAATTCTGGGAGTCAAAGTCCATACTTCTTAAATTTAATGAGGTTGAGAACCATTCTTTTAGATAACTTTCCATTGCTATGAAGGGATTTAGAAGAGGTTACTCCTTTCTTGAATTGCACTCAGAACCGATTAGCAATCAGTGCAGCTCAAAGAGCTGTAGGAAGAAATGTCCTTCTGGGTTCGGCTCCAAGTGGGGAAAAAGACACTGGAGACATGGAGGCTGCTTGGAAAGATGGTTTAATGGTGGACAGGACCACATGGCCCGAGCCCTGAACAGAAAAGGCGATCACATGCTTCAATGTTGGTGGAGAAGAAGAGACGGGAAGAGAAGGGGTGAAGAAGGGCTTGCAGGGATTTTTATAACCTGTTCAGTCCCACCTATCTGTTTCCTGTTCCTGTGTAAGAAATGTATTCTGATTGGTTGCCAGACTCACATGGGCCCATGCAGGGGCAACCCTCTAGGCTGTTTTGAATTCAGGTTTGATTGAGTTCAGCTGCCATGTGGTCACTTGAATAAAGGCTTATATTATCCTGCCTTATCCCATCACTCTGGAGTTAAGAGGAGAACTCTTTATTATGTAAAGTGGACTAGCTTGGCCTTCTTAATGGCCCATTGACAAAGCGGGGAAGCTGCAGGAATTTACTCTGTGTTTAAAATGTGTTTCTCCCTTTTTCACATCCAGGAAAATATAATATTCTGCCTTATCAATATTTCCTAGGATATTTCATTTTTCTGGGAGAGGGCTAGGTGATAACTTCCTACAATCCCTCCTTTTTTTTTCAAAACATGTGAGTGGAACGCACATGTTTTTGACAAAAGATAAAATTGGTCAGATCAGGGAAACTTAATTTTTCTGATGGAAAGGCATTGAAAGAGACAGCAGAAGGATCCCTTCAGTTGGCTCCCAGAGAGCTTTCAACCATGAAGGTCTTAACAACCAGGACACAATTTCTGGAAAGAAATTTACAATATCCAATTTACCATGCCAATTATTTTCAGATGGTTGATATCACTTTCTGTGAGCTTCCAGACAGGGTACAAGCAACCACAAATCCCAAAAATCCTTCACAGCCATGGTTCTGCCTTTTAAAGAAGTACAGGCTACCCATTTTCAGGGGATGGTTCTTTAATCTGCCCTAGCTCTTATTTTAGTGAGGCCAAATTGAGTTTAGTTAGTGTGCAATACAAGCTATTTAGTATTTTTAAAACTACACACAATGAGCCCTGGGATTCCTCCTCCTCCTGAGATTCCTCCTCCAGTGCACCATGTCCTGCTTTACTGGGCAACATCATTTTTTGGGGGGGGGAAGTCACTGTCAGGGTTTGAGTTTTGAAGATCCTTTCTACTACTCTTCAAGTGGGGGAATTGCCTGAGGGGAACTGACCCTCCCCCATGGGATTAAAAGGGAGATATCTGCTTTTGTGCAAAGACAAAAATCAACCTAGGAAATGCTTTGTGGAGTTAAGTCAAGGAGATAGTTTCAATCTAATTCTGAATGGAGCCTCTCTCTCTCCCTCTCTCTTAGTGTGTGTGTGTGTGTGTGTGTGTGTGTGTAGCTGCTTCTACAATACAGAAAATACAGACATTTTGGAGAAAATTTCCCTCCCACCAGCCAGAAATCTAAGGTGTTCAGAACTTGCTGTGCTAGCCATTCTCAAATACAATTCTTACATGAATACATTAAACTGATTACAATATAAATGAGGCAAGGAAGAAAGCATAATAAATTTCTGTGAATGAAACAGAGAAAGAAAACTTTATCAAATTCCACCCTCCCCATAATCTTTTCAGCTGTCTTCTGGGAATTGAAAAGTCTTTTGGTCTTTATTTCTTCATCTCCTTCAGGGTTCTTTCATGTCTGCTGGATGGTACTAGGCTTGGCTTGCTGGTAAGAGTGGTCAGTCAGTCTTGGCAGTCTGTCCCAGGCTTGGCTAAGTTTTTTTTCCTCATGTCAGGTTTTATCAGGAGGCAATCACAAGCAGCAAATTGGAGAGTTATGGTTTGAGCTAGCAGTCCTTTGTTTCTGAGGTTAAAAAAAAAAAAGAGGAGAGGCCAAGAATACAGTTCTTTACAGACATATCTTTAGTCTCATGTTGTGGAATCTCACCCATTCTGTCCAAGTGTGGAAATCCAAACATTATTTCAGGAGGCAGACGAGGTAAATTTCATGGAACATGGCATTCCCACTGCCTGTATGATTGAAACACTTTTGCAGTAAGATGAGTAAATTTCCAAGAGGGACAACAACTTGTGTTGCAAACAAACAAACAAATAAAATATCATAGGGTAGAGCACCTTGACTCATAAACATTTAAAAATGCACAGGTGTAAAAGAGGGAGGGAAGAAGAACAGCTTTTAAAAATTGCATTTTTTTAAAAAAAAAGGTACTTTGAGTCAACACTCCAAAATATCAAATTCCATTCAGATGGAAGCAAATTCTCATCAAGTATGTTAAAACATTTACAAATGTAAGCAAAATATCTCAAAATCATTCCTTTTTATAGGTTTAATTAAGCATTTTAAACCTCAAAAATTTCCAGAAGAAGAAAAAAAATCAAAATTGTATTCAGAGCAAAGAAATGTAACTGCATAATTTTTATATGCAGATGAAAGATCACAATAGTGAAAGGTAAGCGGAGCAGATCACCCATTTACTCCAAATTTCTCAGAAGAGAGGGGGAAAAAGTGGTTAAAGTGAGGAGAAAAAATTTCAGCCTTTAATGACCCAAAAGGAAGGAGGGAAAGAAGGAGGGGGGGAATGCCCAGAGGCATTCACAGGTATCACTGGGGCGTTTCATACACACACTCATGGTAAAAATGAGCAGACACTCATTCTCCCCGCTTTTCCTGCTTCCCTCCAAAGAATGAGCCAGAAGGAAGAGGGGGGGGGGGAATTCACACAGGCAATCACGTGGATCTCTGGATCCATTCACTTATCACTCCCTGGGGCATGGGGGACATATACTCACATTCATACTGCAATCAGACCTTCATGCATGCTCATGCCAAACAATCCTAGGTATTTCAGGAAGCTTTTTTTTTTTTTCACAAGCCACCAAGCTTCATTTTCTTTTATTAGAGGATCTCACCCTCCCTTCAGGTTTGGAAATGATAACACACATGCATACACACACATACCATTAAACAACCTTGTAACTTACTGCTTCTTTATATGAAAGGGAATCAAACTACATTCATACCAACTTTTACCATCAACATACTCACATTTGCACTGCAATCATTAATTTCACATACAAAAATCCCATTTCATTCTTTCTTCATGCAAGGCAGTTATTACAATTACTTCAGGGAGCTGTACATAAGCCAATGAGCTCCATTTTCTATTATTAAAGGATCTCAACTTCCCTCCAGGTCTGGAAATGATCACGCACTAGATTGTTAATGCCTGTTTCTGCCCTGGGGTATTCGTTTCTAATTTGGACCTGCCAGCGGACGCTGGCTAATTTTTAAAGATCCAAATTCTATCTTGATATCCCAGCACGCGCTGGCATTTTTAAATATCAAGATGTATAGAAACAATGTACAGAGATGTTTGTCCACACATTGTTTGCATTCAGCCAGGGTTCTAGGTTGGCTCTCCCAGCACATGCTGGCATATTTTTAAAGATCCAAGATGTATGGAGACTTTCATTAACACATCATTTGCATCTGGGTGGGGCCCTTGATTCATCTGATGGTGGCCAGAAAATCAGCAAATTTGTTGACAAAATCTAAATCAAAACTGCCTTCTGGAGGCCAGGTTTTTACTTTAGGACTAATAGAGTAGGTTGGTCAGAAAAATGTGCAGACGGTTTTTACTCAGGTTGAAGGCAAACCTTTAGTAGGAATTTCCTTCATTTCATACAGGCACACACAAGGCAACACTCTCCTCCTCCCCCCAAAGGGGAAAAAAATCTATACTCACCTGAAGAGTACAATCTTCTAGGGCTGAAAGACATGAGAACAAGGTTCCCTCCCCCACAGAAAAGGCATTGTTGGAGGATTAGAGGTAAGGGAGGGGCGTGGGGGGGGTAGATAGCTTGCAGGCAGAGTTTGAAAAAAATAAAACCATCAGTTACTCAGCAGATAAACAGATAAACATTATGGGGATATCACAGATGAGAAATGGGGTCTGGATTCACATGCTTCAGGAAAGAAATGAACAGGTAAAATCATTTAGACACACAATAAATGCAAGGATGAAACTTTTCTTGCAAACATTTCCTGGGTTGTTACTTTAAGGTATAGGCAAGGAAGGAAGGAAAAAAAATATCTTTACTCTGTCTCTGCTGGCCAAAACAGATGCAAAGCAAAGATTCCCTCCACCTTCACTCAGTTTTGTGGGCCCAACAAACTGAGCGAAGGCAATTTCTGCCAGCTTACTCTTTTCTTTCTTTGAACACTTTAAAATTCTTGTCTTTTTTGGGGGGGGGGATTGGAGACATTTTATAGTTACAATTACCTCGAGGGCACACACAGACTTAGACATACACACAGAGAGACAAAGAGGGCATAACAAAACTCATGAATTTCACAAACAAAATAATTCCCACCCTGAATCTCAGTTAAATTGGGGAAGGCACAAATCTTAACAAACAAAAACCACGTGGTTGCATAGAAGACAGAGTAAGAGACAGACAAGAGAAAAAAAAGAAACATTTCAACATTTCCCTTTTCTTTTAAGTACCTTTATGTAGCCAAATTAGTTTTCCTGTGTCATCTTTCAGCAAAGCCCATTTCTCACACAATTTCCTTGCTCTCAGCCAAAATCTTGGCATCTAAGGAAATCTCCGAGGGCACTTCTGGCCACCCACGAGCTAACGCTTCCCATGACCCTTTACATGCAGGGCTCACTTTGGCCTAGCCGGGTGCCACCCACCATAAGTTTTCAGAAAAAAAAAGATTCTGGGAAGGACTTCGATTCCCTACGAAGTATTCGGCCCCTTCTCTCAGGGAATCACCTGGGTTTTGAGGATCAAAAAAGTAATCCTTGAGGACCTCTGCCCCTCTCTCTGCAGTTAGTACCAGGTACCTCTACTCTTTTACATACACCATGGGCCTTTGCCTTTTTTTTTTTTTTTTGCTTTCACAGGACAAAAGCAACAACAACAAAAAATATTCATTCACTTTTCCATCCATTTTCACACACACTCTCCTTTCCCTAACAGAAGGTCCATGCTCTGGCCTGATCCTAATACTTTCCAGGCTCTCTTGGTAAAACACACAGAGGAACCAGGATCCAGCTGTGATTGGGAGAAAGATTTCATCACTCACACACATGCAGGCATACACACATTTCCACGCTTTGCCATGCTTTAACATTAAATTTTAGAGAATCAAAATTTAGAGGTACTCACCTTCTTTCCAGGCAGCCTTTGAGCTCAAACTCAAAACCCCTTTAAAGCCTAGATCCAAATGGTCAAGGCCAAGATAAAGTCCACCCACAGACTCAATGGGGTCTGTGCCGGCATGGGAGGCTTACCTGGGCCATATCCATTTGTTAGGCTAGCTTGGAGTCCCATCTGTGGGTCGCCAATTGTAGGAAGAAATGTCCTTCTGGGTTCGGCTCCAAGTGGGGAAAAAGACACTGGAGACATGGAGGCTGCTTGGAAAGATGGTTTAATGGTGGACAGGACCACATGGCCCGAGCCCTGAACAGAAAAGGCGATCACATGCTTCAATGTTGGTGGAGAAGAAGAGAAGGGAAGAGAAGGGGTGACGAAGGGCTTGCAGGGATTTTTATAACCTGTTCAGTCCCACCTATCTGTTTCCTGTTCCTGTGTAAGAAATGTATTCTGATTGGTTGCCAGACTCACATGAGCCCATGCAGGGGCAACCCTCTAGGCTGTTTTGAATTCAGGTTTGATTGAGTTCAGCTGCCATGTGGTCACTTGAATAAAGGCTTATATTATCCTGCCTTATCCCATCACTCTGGAGTTAAGAGGAGAACTCTTTATTATGTAAAGTGGACTAGCTTGGCCTTCTTAATGGCCCATTGACAAAGCGGGGAAGCTGCAGGAATTTACTCTGTGTTTAAAATGTGTTTCTCCCTTTTTCACATCCAGGAAAATATAATATTCTGCCTTATCAATATTTCCTAGGATATTTCATTTTTCTGGGAGAGGGCTAGGTGATAACTTCCTACAGAGCAATGGTGTCACATGGGGATATGAAGATATTTCTAGAAATTCCTGTGCCACTGGATTAGCCACTGGATTGGCTGCAGTTTCTGAGAATTCATGTAGAGGACATTACAGTAATCCATCTGTGAGGACATGATGTACTATCTAGAGAGCTTCCCTGTTCAAGAACAGGTAAAGATTGATGGCAAAAAAAATGAATCTGTGCAAAATGTTCTTGGCTAATTACCATATCTACTTCAAGAAATTGTGCAAGCCTCTCAAATGGGAAAATATTATCCTACTCGGGACCGAAGATGAAAAGTTCACGAGTTTAGGGTCCTCAAATATCCATACAACTATTTGGTGTCAATATAATTGCACTTAAATCTGTTCCTCCATTCTGCAACCGGGAGTACTAGGTTCAAAGCTATAAAACATTTCTAAAACCAGTAAACGACCGTATTTTTCAGAGTATAAGATGCACCTTTTTTCCTCAAAAAAAAAGAGGCTGAAAATCTGGGTGCGTCTTATACATCAAATACAGCATTTTTTGCCCCCACAGCCCCCAGGAGAACTCTATAAGCCTCCATAAGGCTATGCATGCAAATCTTTTGACAAAAAAAATCTCATTTTTTGCTCGTTTTTGCCCCCCCTCCCCGGAGCACTCTGCAAGCCCCCCCCCCAAGGCTATTCATGCCTTTTTTTTTAAACAAATGGGCCCGTTTTCATGAAAAATGGGCCATTTGGGGGAGGTTTGTAGAGTACAAAAACTTTTTTGTCCTTTCGGAAAGCTCTTTACCTGATGGGTTGGCAATTACATTGCTCAAGTGCTGTGCCAGCAGAAACATAATCTTAAGTGCTGCAGATTGTCAGCGATTTCCTTCTCCAGCACATGGATAAATACACCTGGAAACATCTATCTACCTACTTACTCTCTATTTCCCTATCTACCTACTGTATCTCTCTCTCTCTCTCTCTCTCTCTCTCTCTCTCTCTCTCTCTCTCTCTCTCTCTCTTTCTATCCTTCTACCTACCTACCTATCTACCTACCTACTCTTTCTCTCCCTACCTATCTACTGTATTTCTCTCTCCCCCTCTATCTACCTATGTACCTATCTATTCTCTCTCCCTCTCCCTACCTATCTACTGTATTTCTCTCTCTCTCTATTTTTCTCTCTCTCTATCCCTCTACCTACCTGCTTACCTACTCTCTCTCCCTACCTATCTACTGTATTTCCCTCTCTCTCTATCTATTTCTCTCTCTCTATCCCTCTACCTACCCACCTACCTACACACACACACTATTTCTCCCTACCTACCTACTGTATTTATCTCTCTCTGTGTTAGATAGGGTAATGAAGGCACAAAAGGCAAGTGGTGACAACAGCTCTTTATTAGGTCAAGTTCAGGCAAGCTCTGACTAGGGTCTGGCAGCTCCCCCTTTTAAGGGGAAGCTGCCCAGTTCTCCAGCCAATCAGGGTCCCCTGCTCTGCCTGAAAGGAGAGGACCTGAGTGGAGACTGTGATTGTCCTTGTCAACAACTAGATAGGGGGGGAAGTATCTAACACTCTCCCTATTTCTCTCTCTCTCTCTCTCTATCCCTTTATGTACCTGCCTACCTACCTAACTATTCTCTCTCTCTCCCTATCTACTTACTGTATTTCTCTCTCTTTCTCTTCCTCTCTATCCCTCTGTCTACCTACCTACTGTTTTTTTTAAAAAAGAATGAATGCTTAAATCTACCTGTAAAAGGAGTAGACATATACATAATAATGACACGACTAACTGCCTTTGACTGGTCGTAAATTTCTAAGAATGAAAATCCAAAATTTTTGGAGGTGAGTAGATTCAAAACCTTGGTGCGTCTAATATTCCGGTGCTTATACTCCGAAAAATACAGTATTTTAAATTATGGTTAAAAACTAATCTTCAAACATCAAATCACATAAAAAGGAGTGGTGTGTAGACCGGATCACAAATTTCTGCAACCTTTCCAAGTATGCCATTATTTACAAAGTCTCAAAAGTCAAATGATTACTTCTAAATCTACTTCCTCATTCATGGGTTAAGAGAGCCATTCTCTAAGATATATGAACTAAAGACGAGACTAGCCAAGGATTGATTTTAATATCTAAGGGGTTGACGGAACTGATTGTCTTTAGGAAATGATTTGCTATTCCAAACTAGGTGAAATAGCACTGGGTGGAGTGGCTGGGCGTTAATGACTATATGGTTGTGGGATGTGATATTTTATTCTGTAAGAATGAATGCTTAAATGTACCTGTAAAAGGAGTAGAGATATACCTAATAATCACCCGACTAACTGCCTTTGACTGGTCGTAAATTTCTAAGAATGAAAATCCAAACATTTTGGGGGTGAGTAGATCTTCACATCTTTATTCTGGTGTCTAGAATCCTGTACTGTATAATATATTTTATTTTAATATAAACAATTCATCTTCCATTAAACAATGTGTCATCTGAGTACAAATATTTTGTGCAATAACAATTAAAATTTACAATCATATTCATTATTTAGTCTATTCCTAGCTTAATTACCAATACCTTAAATGTCTAACACTATAACAATCCTCTTCTTGATTTATTTAACTCTATTAATTATGTTAACTCTATTGATACATTTTTTATATTTTACACATCTACTTTTACTTCTAATTCTTATATTTATTCTCTAACCATTGATAAAAAGATTCCCCTATAGTATAATAATCAATTTGCTTTTTCTCTTTAATTGCCAGTGTTAATCTATTCATTTCTGCACATTCTAATATTTTCCTAATCACATTCTTCTCTGTAGGAATTTCTTCACTTTTCCAATTTTGTGCAAATACAATCCTAACAACTGTTATTAAATGGATAATTAAATATACATTTTTTTTACTATAAGTTTCTGGTAAAATTCCCAGCAGGAATATTTCAGGTTTCAAGTCAATATGTTGTTGTATCATCTTTTCCAACTACATGTGTGTTTTAGTCCAATATTTTTTGTTTTTACACATTTTCACAAGTACAAGCCGGGTGTCTGGTGACATTTCCAACATTTAGCTGATTTATCTTTGAACATTTTCACCAATCTTACCGGTCTATAAATGCCATCTACAAAACATCTTAGACAAGTTATCTCTGTACGCAGTTGATATTGTTAATTTATAATTTCTATCCCATAATTGCTGCCATTTAGCTAGTTCTATCGTATAATCATTTTTTGGCCCAAGCTATCATTGTTTCCTTCACTTGTTCTTCTTCTAATTTGTTATTCAATAAGTAGCTGCAGTTTTTTTATCATCCTTTCTTCTGTTCCTGTTAATATGTAATTCTGTCAAATCCATATAAAAACCATATAATTTAGATAGCATATTTTTCGTACCTAGATTGTATTTGCAATTGTGTTACCAACCCATATTGATCCCTTGTTTTTCTAGTTCTTGCTTAGTTTTGAGTTCCCCCTTTTCAGTCAAAATATCTTTGTATCTAACAATATTCCCCTTATTCATAATATTTGGGTGTATTCGTGCTTCCATCGTTGAAAGTCAAACTGGTATCTTTAAAATATTGTTGTTCTCTAACTTTCTTCTATGTTAACAGTAAAACATTTCTTATATAGTGTCTTTGAAAGTAACCATGTCTCTTACTTTTCCCATACTATAAAAAGGCATGTCAACCTAATTGCAAATCATGTCCCTCCAGTGTCAATAATCTTGTGTTTCTCAGTACAATCCATTCTTTCATTCATATTACCGCCGCTACCTGATAATATAATTCTCAATGTGGTAATCCAAAACCTTGCATCCTGTAATATTTTTAAATTAATTCTTGCCTTTTTTCCCCTGCCAGATATATTTTATTATTAATTTATTAAGGTCTTCAAAATATTTTTTCTCCAGTCTTATTGGGATTGTTTGAAATAAATATAGTAACCTTGGTAATACATTCATCTTAATTGTGGCTATTCTTCCTATTAGTGATAGTTGCAAGCTTTTCCATTTTCCCAGGTCTAATAATTATCTTCTTTAATCCTCACTGTTAATTGAATCCCTAGATATTTTACTTACTTATCAAATGTCTTCTGTGCATCAAGGAAGATCAACGCCATTTGCTTCTCTGAGTGTACCTCATAGCATTCCAGGGTATTTAAAATTATCCTCATATTGTCTTTTATTTGTCTCTTTGGTAAAAAGCCATTTTGATCTATATGTATAAATTGGTTCAAAAATCTCTTTAATCTGTCTGCTATTATTTAGGCAAAAATCTTATAGTCTGCATTCAATAATAATATCAGTCGGTAGGTTTTTTTAATCTGTTGCAGGTTGCGTCTTCTTTTGGTTTGAGAGTAATATATGATTCCATCCAAGAATTCGGTACTTTCGCCTCTGTCAGTAGTTCATTAAATACTTCCAACATTGAATTACCTATGGTATATTGTAATGTTTTGTAAAGCTCTGCTGGTAGTCCATCTGGACCTGGTGTTTTACCATTCTTTTGTCTTTCAATTGCTTCTGTTAGTTCCATCATTGTTATTCTTTCTTTTAGTGCTATTTTAATTGTTTCTGGTACTGTGGGTAATTCAGCTTTTTCTATTGTTTTGTTTTTTCTTCTGGAATTATCTCTTGATTTAGGTTTAATTTCTGAGCATAAGGAGCATTGTGGGTACCATTGACCTGAGCTCTCGCCTTATGGACTCGTAAAATATCTCTCCCTAGGAGCAAGACTATCTGAACCTGAGGATTGAGCTCTGGTATCAGATGTGCTATGCGGTTCAAATGTGGGTGATGAATTGCTGCATCTGGTGTAGGGATTTCAGTTCAATGGTCAGGAATCTGGTTGCATTCAATAAGAGTTGGTAAAGTCAGGCATGTTTTCCCATTTACCGACTCGACTTGGTAGCCAGATGCAAACAAGACAGAATATGGAGTGCACACAAAGTCCACCAAAACAGAGAAAGGAGGAAATGGAACATTGTGTCTCTTTTATATTTGGAGCCATATGTGATTCACTGCTCTTGTAAGTTATAAGGTAACTTCTGTACAATGGGGAGAAAGGAGGAAATGGAACATTGTGTCTCTTTTATATTTCGAGCCATGTGTGATTCACTGCTCTTGTAAGCTATAAGGTAAGTTCTGTACAATGGGCTTGACATCTCTGGCTATGCCAAGGAATGCAAGTCCTTTACAAGTCCCCTCCTGACTTAGCTACTTGAAGTTCCATTAGTAAGTCGCTAAGTTCCTTAAGTTTCTGATAGGCTCTACTGGGTATCCCGGGAAACCTATCAAGTCTTTTGAACAGTGCATTCTCCACTGCTTCTGCTGAGCCGTAGTATTCATCAAGTCTGTCCCAGATTGTTCCAATGGCATGTTTCAGAGTAGATTATACTTATTGTCATGATTTGCTTTGCATGCTCAGCAGATTCACTTCCAAGCCATTTAATTATTAGATCTATCTTCTCACTATACAGCAGATCCAAGCCTCTGATGACATTTTGGAAGGACGGTCACCAAGCTCTATAGCTCTCAGGATGATTGTCAAACCTTTTAAGTTCTTGTGTGACTAACTTGGCAAGGTCTATGGTGGTTTGATTAGCTGATTGTGCATTGCTGTGGTGAAAAGGTGCTGAGTAGTCATACCTTTTGGGGGGGGTCTCTGGTCCTTTCTATGCTGCTCTGGCATGAAGGCTGATCCTGTGGGTTAAATTGCAGGGTCAAGTACCTTGGGTGTGTGAGGGGTCTGTTGTCACAGATGCAGCTTTACTTTTCAGGATAAGTAACATTAGGCAAAGTGAAGAAAATACTTTAGAAAAGGAATTAAAATTGTTAACCAAAAAAATTGAAAGGTATGAGAGAAAAAGAAAAGGAAACATAGCTAAATTTAGTTTACATCAAGATTAGTCCTAGGTCTCCATACTCAATCAATCAATCAATCAATCAAATTTTATTTGATTAGCCGCACCCTCTCCAGAAGGACTCGGGGCGGTGTACAATTAAAACACATAAAAATATACAAATATAAACAATACATAAACATATACATATGCATGTGCATGGAGGAGGTAAACAGATGAATAAAATAGCATTAAAATTTCGATTTAAAATCCCTCAATTACAATACAAAATACATAATTAAAAAACCCGTCAGGAGCGATATGATAAAACTATGGTTGAGCCAGGCCAGCTACTTGGAAGAGGTGGGTCTTGAGCTTTACGCGGAAGGAGCGGAGGTCAGAGGTGGTCCTGATATCAGGGGGGAGGTCATTCCACAGGGCTGGGCCCATCACAGAGAAGGCTCTGCTCCTACGCGTCGCCCCCCCGACACTGGACGGCACCTGGAGAAGTCCCTCTGTGTGTGAGCGAATTGGTCGCAGGGATGTGTGGGGCAAGATACGATCCCGCAAGTAACTAGGTCCTGAGCCATGGAGCGCTTTGAAGATCGTTATCAAAACCTTGAAACGCACCCGATAGACCACAGGAAGCCAGTGCAGCTCGCGCAGGAGAGGTGTCACATGGGAGTACCTTGTACTCCCCATAATCACCCGCGCGGCCGCATTCTGGACCAACTGAAGTCTCCGAGTGCATCTCAAGGGAAGAGAGAAGTATAAAGTATAAATAAAGAGGAAAAAAGTGTCTTTCGATTTTTTGTTCCTGACATATCCAAATTTGACTTCCATATAACAAGTGGGCAGAAACACATTCTAATACAAAGCCATTTTTATTTCTTTCAACATATTCTTCATCTCAGCAAATCACATATTATCCACTTTAATAGATGTTCAACATATAATTTTACTTCGGTTTTATAAAACTAAACTACATATGGGATCATAATTCCTAAAGTACCCTTTTTTATAGTTTTTCCTGTTTTGCAAGTTTTCAGAAAAAACAAATATGCATATTGCAAAACTTTACTGCAAAGATGACAAGAGGCATTGGATAAATCTGAGTTAAATGAATCTACCATATTTTTCGGAGGAGAAGATGCTGGAATATAAGACACACTAGAGTATAAGACGCACCTTAGTTTTTGGGGAGAAAAAGAGAAAAAATAAATTCTGCCTACCAGGTATTAATCTGGCTTGCGTCCTTAGTCTAGTCAGCTTCAGCATATAAATTTACTGGTTTTGAGCACACCACACACGCTTTTTATCCCTTAGTTGGGGATAAAAAACAGATTCTAAAGCACAGCTGATCTTTGAAGGGAGCAGCAATGAGAAAAGCAGGCAAAGGGAGGATCGCAGGGAAGATCGCTTCACTCATTAGTGCCTCATTAGGGCTGAAAAAAAGCTTCCAAAAAGCTACATTCAAAGTATAAGAAGCACCCAAATTTTCAGCCTCTTTTAGGGGGGGGAGTGTGTCTTATACTCCGTAAAATACAGTATATTGATTCAGTCCAGGAGTCAGAGTTGCTTTCCTTTATAGCCCACACAATGACAAATATTTTTACATTTTGCGAGAACCTATGGCTTCATTATATGTAAGTGGTGAATTGTTTGGAAACTAATTTTTTTTCATGTTTTTCTGTAGATCCAAATATTTATATGCAGTAATAGTTTGTGTGAGTATTGTCACATACGCCTTCGTACTGACAAAAAACGATATCAGAGTCAAAACAAAGTGGAAATTTCAAGAGGAAGCAGCTCTTTTTAAACTTCTTCCAGAAGAAGAATATAAAATCATATTTCTATTTGATGGAATGTGGTAAGTTTTGTGAGTACAATGCTGCTTCTTTAGGAACATGTAAAATTGCAAGGGGGCGTAACAGAGGTAATTTTAACACATTTCTCTTTGAATCTTCCTTTCTATTAAAATATTGATTATCGATGCAAGAACAAGCTAGACAATTAAAAAAGACCAGTGTAAAGACATAACTTTGGGATATGAATGTTAATTATGATTGGTGATCCTAAGTATGCCTACTCTCATATGTGCTTAGAAATATATTTTTTTTAAAGTTTGAAAGCGGAAATAAAAATATTTTTCAGTAGAAATAAAGCAGTGCAATCTAATTAGGAAGTTCGGCCTGGATGCTGGATGCATGTACATATGTAAGAGCACATATAACAGTTCTCATTCTGCCAATAGTAGTAAAGTCGTGAAAATCTCAGCTACTTACCAAAGAAGAGATAGATTGTGGCAGCAATGCAGCATGGAGTGTTTCTGGAGCCTAGAGGTTATGACTAAGGAGAAATCCCATCCAAAGAAGTGATATCATGCTTAACCAAAAGTGTGGCTAGAGAAGACTACACAAGCTTTTCTGGTGTAAGTTTCACTTAGAATAAGGCATAAAAGGCCATTGGGCATTCATCCAATTAGTAGGAAATGGCTGAGCATTTTCTTCAAATTTCTTCAGAAGAAGTAGAAATTCTACCATAATTTATCAAGGTAAGGTCTTCTCCTTAGCAATGACTGCTAGTGAACTAGGTAGTTATTTCCTTTACTAAAGCTAATTCTGGTTCATCAAAATGAATGAAAGCTTGGGGGAGGGAGAGCAAGAAAATTTCTCTTTCAGGTGCTATGCAAATTTTGCTGACCTTTGTTATGCCTTCCTTAATTAATTTAAGGAAGAAATATTACTTTATATGACATTTACTATCATGTTATAAATAGCTGTTTCCTCTTTGCGGATGACATAAAACTATTTAACACCACCAATAATACTTCTGACCTACAAAAAACCTTAACTATGTGTCAGAATGGTTGAACAATTGGCAACTCCAAATCTCAACCAACAAAGGCTCTGTCTTATAAATTTTGGGCCTGGACAACCTAGAACTACACCAACTAAGGTCTGACCTAAGTGTAGTACACAAAATTGCCTGCTACAATGTCCTTCCTGTCAATGACTACTTCAGCTTCAACCACAATAATACATGGGCAAACAAAAGATACAAAATCAAGGTAAATCACTCCAAATCCGATTGCAAAAAATATGACTTCAGAAACAGAGTGGTCAGTGCCTGGAATGCACAACCCAACTCTGTTGTTACATCATCAAACCCCTATAACTTTAACTTTAAACTGTCTACTGTGGACCTCACCACATTCCTAAGAGGTCTATAAGGGGGTGAGCATAAGCGCACCAGGCGTGCCTACTATCCCTGTCCTACTGTTCCCACTTATTTATACCCATTTCCTGTGTTCATTTACATGTTTATACTTATACCTATTATCTCGTACATGTTTGACAAACCAAATAAATAAAATAAATATTTTATTGATCAACTTTTATTTATTTTCAAAAAATGCAAAGTTCAAAGATAAACAGAAATAGAAAATTTGAAAACAAAATAAATCAGGGAAGAATAAAAATAAAAGTGCAGAGAAGGAAAAAGAAGGAAAAAATAAGAGAAATAGAAAAATAAATACTTCGGACTATCTTTGGTACAGAAATAAACATGAGAACATTCAAACTCCTACTCTAAAGCTAACATTTTGATAATCCAATACAATTCCAATCATCCAATCCCCAAATCAGCTTTTAATTTCTTTCTAGAAAAAAGACCAAGTAGAAGTAGAAAAAAAGTAGAAATAGAAAAAAAAGAACCTTTTGAGCAGGTGCATGTAGAGAGAAATTTGTCAGATGGTAGGAGGATCGTTCCCAAGCACGCAACTGGACTGAATGTGACTGTCTCCAGATGGAAAGCGAAAGTTGCCTCCCTACCATGTAGCTGGGGTCTGCGGTTGTTAGGCAAAACTCAAAGATACAGGACTCCAACAGTTGGCAGAAAAACGCAAACATGCACAGAATTGCAACCACAGGGGGGGAGAAAGTGAATGGAGGAAATAACTGGACTTGGAGAGAAGAGAAATATAATTCTTTATAGAATAGAATTCTTTATTGACCAAGTGTGATTGGACACACAAGGAATTTGTCTTTGGTGCATATGCTCTCAATGTACATAAAAAGACAAGATACATTTGTGAAGAATCATAAGGTACAGCACTTAATTATAGTTAAGGGAACTATCCCTTAGGGAACTATCCCTAGGGAACAAATAAGCAATCAGCAAACAATCAATATCAACATAAATCATAAGGATACAAGCAAAAAAAGTTACGGTCCCGCAGTCATAAGTGGGAGGAGATGGGTGATAGGAACGATGAGAAGACTAATAGTAATAGTAATGCAGCCTTAGTGAATAGTTTGAGAGTGGGGAGGGAATTATTGGTTTAGCAGAGTGATGGTGTTCGGCGAAAAAACTGTTCTTGTGCCTAGTTGTCTTGGTGTGCAGTGATCTATAGTGTCATTTTAAGGGTAGGAGTTGAAACAATTTATATCCAGGATGCAAGGGGTCTATAAATATTTTCACGGCTATCTTTTTGACTCGTGCAGTATACAGGTCCTCAATGGAAGGCAGGTTGGCAGTAATAGTTTTTTCTGCAGTTCTAATTATCCTCTGAAGTCTGTGTCTGTCTTGTTGGGTTGCATAATCAAAGCAGACAGTTATAGATAAATCTTGGAAATCAAACATTTATTTGGATGAAAATAAATTGATTCTGGTGAGTTCTGCTTTGTAGCATAATCAGACTGTAGTTCCTTTGCTCTCCTGATGACCTTGAGAAAATACTAGCATTGAAAAAATTGTCTTTATATAGACTGAACAATTTTTCTTCAATATTGACTCCATAGTTCTTTTTACTGTTAACAGAACTGAATTATATACAGATCTGAGTGTTCTTTTTCCCTCTGTCTCTAATGAGGTGTAGATATGTTTGCAAGGGGTTTCTTTCTTTCTTTTTTTCTCGGCATATTTATAAGGATTTATAAAGACTCCAGTCTTTATTTACTAAATAATCATAAATGAATTGAATACAATTTTAAAAATATATTGAATGATCCTGAGACAACTGAGTGAATATTTTAAAAAGTTGTTTTCAACTATTGTAACGTTTTACAGACAGATTGTAATTTTTTATTACCTAGGTGATAACTTGCCCTGACCTTCTTTTATTGTCCTGAACTGTAATTATCATTCTATCTTCTTTTGTGGATTATAAATAGTCAGAGGCTGCAATTTTTTTACAACATTTTAAAATTTCTAATACTTTTAAATATTTTGTGGATTTTTGTTTTTGTTATATATTTGTACAATCCTTTTTACACAAACAACCTGACATTTCTTTTTTTACTCTCAGTTGAAATACTCCCCCCCCTTCAGTTGTTTTACTTTGCAAATTTTATTTATCTGTCATTTTCATGTGGATTGCAAACTATATAAAGAGGGCAACATCAAGATTAGCTGTAGAAGGGATTAAAAAGAGAATTTGAACTCCTTGAACAAAGAAGTAAGAGGTAGCCTAGCTGAGAGGTGACCCAGCTGAAAGTACAAATAAATGGGGACAGTAGGACAGGGATGGTGGGCACTCAGCAAAGGTTAATCAGTGCCTCTCTAGCAAACCTACTATGCCAGGCAAACACTTCACTGCCAAACCCCCACCCAAAAAGAAGGAGATCTCTACTGATAATCCACATGACTCCTGCATATGCTTTATCTGTATAGAAGCTTTCAAGGAGAACAAGAGTACCATGAAGTGCTCTCTATGCGACATGTATGCTCGTCACAAGTGCTTGGGGTTAACCAAAAGCTAGCCCAGTTTCTACAATCAGCATCACTTAAAACCTCCCAGTTTGTGTTTCCACTTCTCTGCCCATCATGCAGACCCAGACTGGACAAATTTATTGCCCTACTTGAAAGGGTCGATACCATAGAAGCATGATTAGCATCCCTCCAGAAAAAAAAGATATAACACAGAAAAGAGAAGCTCCAACATCCTGAAATCCTATCCTATTCCAACCCAACAACCACAGGAAACCACCAACCCTGCAAGTAACATCTCCATCCTTGTCAAAGACGCGATTGAACGCAAACAGAAGCGTCCCAACGCTATCTTATTTGGACTTGAGGACACCAATGAATCCGATGACATCAGAAAGTTCATAACATCACCAGCAACTTTCAGGCATCAACCATCTCTCCTGATGAAATCATCGACGTTTCCCGCGATGGCTCTGAGTTCAAGAACAGTGACAGCTCAGTGGCCCCATGCTTCTGCAGAATCGTTTGCAAGAGTGAGACCAGCAAACGCAAATTCAACTCCACAATAAACTCACTAGAAATTTTGGGATTGGACAACCTGGAACTATGTCGCCTATGGTCTGACCTAAGCATAGTATACAAAACTGTCTGCTACCTGTCAACAACTACTTCAGCTTCAACCTCAATAATACATGGGCAAACTCAAGGTTAACCACTTCAAACTCAATTGCAGAAAATACTTCAGCAACAGAGTGGTCAACATCTGGAATGCTCTACCTCAATCCATTGTTACATCCTCAAACCCCCACAGCTTCAACCTTAAACTGTCTCCCATTCCTAAGAGGTCCATAAAAGGGGCATGCATAAATGCACCAGTGTGTTTACCACTATCCTAGTGTCCCCATTTAATTGTACTCATTTTCTTTGTTCATGTCCATCTATACTTATACCTGTTACCTTGTACATGTTTGACAAACTAAATAAATAAAATGTAACATTTTCCAAAATCTTTCTTTTATCAAATTTGTCAATTTTTCCATCTCTGTAGTTTCACTATACATTTTTTCACTGAAGGTATTTCTAAATCATTCTATCTT
Source organism: Natrix helvetica (assembly GCF_964273705.1). Classification (NCBI taxonomy): domain Eukaryota; kingdom Metazoa; phylum Chordata; class Lepidosauria; order Squamata; family Natricidae; genus Natrix; species Natrix helvetica. The sequence goes on from NC_138554.1 coordinate 41,461,538, forward strand.
TGAGCATATTTGTTGTATGATAAAGTCAGGGCAAATGTGGACTTTTAAAATAATTGTATTAGATGTATTAGATTTATTGAAGTAAGTATAAAGCAAAATTGTCCCCTAAAATATCTATATGTTGTCATCTCAAGAAGATTTTTTTCAAAAAGAAAATATAATTAAACAAAAATTATTAACCTTTGCTGATTTGTTGAATTTTTCTCAAGGAAAATTTAACTTAGAAAGCAAGAGAAAACTTGCAGGACTTATATGCCATTGGTTCCTATTCTCAGCTAAATGGAATGATTTATATTGGAAAAGAACAATTATGAATTTAAATGGGTAAAATAAATTTGATGTACATATTATTGCTAAGATGTATAAACCTCTATTGAAAAAGTAAATAGAGCATGAACAAATTTAAAATTCTATGATAAAATAGACAAAAATTGATATAGTATAGAAATAGGACCAGTGGAGTAACATGTAGAAAAATGGGTTGAAATTTACACTGAATTATAATCTTAAAGAGAACTTTGATAAAATGAGGTATTGCTGATGCATACCACGAATTAAATTCTCAAAATAGTATAAAACAATTTCAAATATTTGTTGGGAATGTAATGAAACTGGGGGAATATTTTTTATATTTGGTGGTTATATAACAAAGCTAGAAAATATGGGAATCAGGCATGTATTTTGATGAAAATTAAATAAGTGAATGAAAGCATAAACTTTTCCTTTGGGCTTAATGGATATACAAATGGCAAAATCATATGAAATTATTTTATATAGGAAGGTAACATTACTAATCTGTGTGATTTTTTAGTTTATTTTAATACAAAAAGATTTACGGCAGTCTTGATTGTTATTCTCCTGGAATTTTCTAAATACACAGATGGTGGTTAATGTAAACAAGTTTCAGTTTAGTTTTATTGGTTATGAGGCAGTTGGTCATATAGCTCAGCAAACGAAGAAATTGGTTTATAACATTTTTAATGTTATAAATGTAATGTTCCCTAAAGGTTTATGAAGCAGTAAATTACTTCTTCTCACTGAATGCTTTTTGGAATTGCCCACAAAATCTCAAGGCTATTTACTGAAGATACATTTATATATATGTTTTCCATATACGTTCCATTGAGCATATGGACAAATACTGTTTCCGGTCCACACAAAGAATCTCTTTTAGTTGCACTTGGTTACAAGTAGAATATACATTCATATGTTTCTGAAAACCAGAGACCAAGTAAAGACCTAGATAAGGGCAGTGGTGGGCTTCTGCCTGGTCTGACCGGTTCAGTTGAACCAGAAATTGTGATCAGTCGCCCCTGCGCTTCCTGAGCAGATTAACTGCAGGTTTGAAACTGCATTTCAGACCTGAAGGGGTGCATGCGCGCTCACAACCAGCGAATCGGTTGTTAAGTGAAGCACACCTCTGGATAATAGCATCTGCCAGGAGAAAGTTATCAAAAAACTGATGTTGTAATTGAAGTTCTGCTTCCTTTAACTTACATGTCACATAAATATTAGTACAGCTTTGACATACTATATAATGAAGATTATATTATTGTTTTTCAGGGCTGTATTACTGAGAGATGAAACTAATATATAAGTGCATTGAAGTATAAAGATTCCTATATCTACCGTCTAGAGAGGAAAAAAAATAAAAAAGCAGTATACACATATCTAGAATACTACATTACATGCAATCCACACAGGTGTGGTTTATGATGTCCATATGACATCATTATATGGTAGATATATATATTGACCTATAATCCAAATAAATATAATATGGACACTAGTGTAAAAGTGTAAAAACTTCTGACAGTGGGAAGAAGGAGAAATTAACACAGATTAACTTGTCTGAGTCTGAAAGAAAAAAATGTGGATGAAAAGTGAAAAAAAGTTTGTCAAAGAAAAGTGTAGAGTGAATGAAAAATGATTCACACAAAAATTGCATTTTGAGTCTTGTTCTAATGTAAACAATCCTGTAGAAATATTCATATTCTGATAGGATTAATGGAGCCATTGTGGCATAGCGGTTAGAATGCAGTATTGCAGACTAATTCTGCAGACTGCCAGAAGTTCAATCATTAGAAAGTCATTTTCTTGGTCTTCCACAATTTAACAATAACTCTATCAGCATAAGACTATAATCACTATCAACCTTCATCAGATTGCAAATTACATTTAAAACATCTCTATTTAATTTAATCAGTTTAAATAAATAAACAAATAATTAAAATCAGTACTGCCTCTCAATAAAAATCACCTTCTGCAACAGAGGATTTTCTCTTGTTTCCTAAAGAATAAAAACTAGTCAAACCCAATTTTTTATTAATGAACCTACAAACAACAAGAAAAAAATCTCCATAATTTTTTATTGCATTTTGAAAAAACAATCATTAAAATAAATTGAACATAAAGGGGAAAATGAAGGGAGGGGAGAATCCACATAATATTAATATAACATTAATTCAATTAAATCTACATCATATTGGAAAGTAATTTCTAGACTATATAGAAAAATAGCTCCATCCACATAGAAAATAAGTTTACTACTATCTACACAAATATTATTTTCTTTGCTCAGACCACAAATAAATCCCATGTTTTAATAATATAATTCAACATAATACTTATATGTGGATGTTTGCAGGATATACATAGTTAGCTTAATAGAACCACTCTACCTAACCTGTCTGGTAGATAAATTCAAACAACAATTTGAATCACAAATAACCAACAACCTTTGGATCGTTTTTTACTGGCACCTCTTTCTTATGGATCTTTGGAGAAGTGTTTTTATGAATGCAATGTTATTTGGGTTTTTGTTTTTTTACTTATAGGTACTTTAGTACAGGCACTTAATTTATTGATGTATATTATATCATCCAACTTATCCCAGCTTGCTCAACCTGCAGCCTAGATGTTAAACATTAATGGGCATCTTTAAAAGCCCACTTCTCCATTATTTTGGTACTCTATTCCCTAAATCATACTAAGAACCTTTGAAATAGAGAGTAATATTACATAATTACACAATAATTCGAACATTCATTCTTTTTCTATTCCCTCAATCTCACTTTTAAGTAACGTCATTTTTGCAATATCCTGGAGTATTGAGTTTGATTCTCATGACTTGTACCTCTATCTCTCTACCGGCCCCAGTCGTGCAAAATGCACTCTGCCCCGAGAAAGCTCAAGCCTCTGCCGAGAGCCGCGCAGCTGTAGCGCTCCTAGTATTTTCTATGCCCTGCCCACGACTGGCTACTTTTATGATTCCGTGTCCTTTGTGGGCAGCTCAGCGCCAGCCGCAGTCCCCTTCACGTCAGCTCGGGAAGGAAGGGAACGGGGAGGAGTAGCCGCCGTCGGATGCAGGGAGGGAAGAGATCCGGCTCCCCTGCGCAGCAGGGCGGGCTCCCAGGTGTTTTGTTTTCTGAAATGGTTCTATGAGTGTTTAAGGTTGCACACCCCTGATATAGACAAAAAGATTTTATGCAACAGGGGTTTACCCAAGGAAACCATGGAAGCTGGAGAGGAGGGAGAGGTAATAGAAATATTTCAATAGTTCAATGTGAACAAAATCACTTTAGATATCATTAGATAATTTTAGGGAAAGCATTAAATGTATCTTTGGTAAATGTTTTAGACTATTTTTTCCTCTATTCCCCCAGGTTAGGTCCAAAGAATCACTGTGAGTGTTCCAAAACTGGTAAAATGGAGGTCTATCAAATGGAAAACTATATAGATAAAGATAAAATTGAATCGATAAGGCAAAGACGTGAGAAGGAATTCAAACATTACCAGACAAGGTAACCATAAAGTGTTGTAAATGAGACTCATATAATGGAACAGGCATTCATGGGTCAGAATTTTCTTGATGAATTTTCTTCCTAACATACAAAGGGTTTGAACATACCAGTTAATGACTTCAATTTATAACTATGTTTTTGAAGATAGCAAGCTCATTGGATTTGTGTTTTCATCTGAAACAATCTGACCTTTGTAGCCATAACTTTGATTTGCAGTGTTTCCAGAATAACTGTACATATATTTCACTACAAAGAGTAGGAAAGTTTTAAAGGGTTTTTTTTTAATAATTTTTTTTAAAAAAATTAAAATTAATTTTTTTAAAAAAATATTTTTTTATGATACTCGAATGTTAGCTCAGCATTTGTTATAATTTAACAATGTTTTCATACTGAATCTTTAAAAAAATATTCTGGCCTAAATATCTTTGGCTTTTTAGCTGTCAATTAAATAATACATAATAGTATGCATGTTGAACTGGTCTGTTGTATGTGCATGCTTTGTATGTTAAGAGGACAGAATTTGGTGTTAGGAAAACCTGATCCCCAAATTGTGGAATTTTGGACCAACCACTACCTCTCAGTCTAACCTAGATCAAGACAAAATCCAAAACATCTAATACACCTAAAACACCTGGCTTTCCATAAAACAATATAGATATGAGTTCTAGTACAACTTCTCCTCTTTTTATTTACTTTATCTTAGGCATCCATCCAAGAAAAAAGATATCCTTATTGCTCCACCAAATATTCCTTTGAGTTATCCCATTCAAGGGGCTGAAGTGATGCCCTTGCACACCATTGTTCTTCCAGGTAGGTCAAGAGCAATATCTAAAGGAGAAACTTCAACCCTAGTCAAAGTTTACTGCCCAAAGGTTTTCACTGGCTGAAAGGCAAACATTTCTACTTTGCTGGCTGGACTTTTTCCTCCAGAGATAAAAGACTCTTAAAAGATTGAATGATCTGTATTTACCATCTACCATTTGACTTTATAAGAGAAAGTAGATATGGTGTTGTATAAAAATGAGACTGAATAACTAACTGAAAAAATAAAACTAGAAAATATGATCTTCTGTGACTGAAATCTCAAAAGGCTGCATTGACTGCCCAGTCTCTAGCTTGCAGTTTATATTCGTCAGCAGAAATGCAACCTGTGAAACATGGGCCCTTGGTTGTTTCATAGTTCTTTGATTGTGACCATAAGTTGCTCCAAGTTTTGCTTCCCAATGCAGCCATCTTGAAAGTAGGTAGCAATCAGGACTATCTGGAATGAATTATGGTGTAACCTACCAGCTCTTTCCACTGATGGGACTCCCAAAAGTTCCAGTGGTGAAAAATGTGATTCTTATTTCCAACGGTATCAAACTGTACTAAACTTTTAAAAAGCAAAATACATTAGTTGGCTCCTTATTTATCATTCACTGAATAAAAGGGTTTATTTATTTTTTCTTTTTTTAAGGGCTAGGTTTCCATGGAACAAGTAGAGAAAATCTAAAGGTAATGTGGCTTTCTCAGGTTTTGGAGCATGCAGTATCATTCTAGACTTCCAGAAAAGAGAAGTAGGGAGCGTTTTTACTTTGTGTGTGCATGTGAGTCACTGTTGCCACATAGCTAGTGACTGGATAAGTCCCTGCAGTTTTCTTGGCAAGATTTTGGAAGTTTGCCATTGCCTTCTTCCTGGGGCTGAAAGAAAGAGACACTGCTCAAGATCACCAACTATCTTTGTGCCTAAGATACTTCCTGTCATATTTGAAAACACATCTAACTTTAAATGCATTTTATCTTCTTCGTTTCAATGGTACTTCCTCAGTAGAACATCCCAGATACGTAGCAAAGGTTTTGCTGCGCCCTCTGATAGGACTGTTTTTTACTTGATGCAAACTGGTTGTCTAATGGCCCAAAGCAGCTGGTTTGATCTTTCTTCCATGGCAGCTAATGAGTAAGAAATATTTTGAGAATGATAGTATGTTTGTAAAATAAAGGGCTTTGAAAAAGTACATCCCTTCTATTCCTCCCAGCTAAGGTTAGTTATAAAAACTACCTTCCGCCACCTAAACATCCAATAGATAGGGGTTTCAAACTTCCAGTCCTCATGCCAGATGCGTCACACACTGGCCATACCCACTTCTGGTTTAGCAAAAGGGGAAAAGTTGTGATTAGTCATGTGACTACTTGTCGTGTGTTTGACACCCTTGCAATAGATGTAGATTTCAATTCTTAGAATTCCCCAGCTAGCACAGCAATTGCTGAGGATTGTTAGAGTTTCTAAACAGCTGGAAGCTCAGGATAGAGAAAGCTGATGCAAGTGCTCTCCATCGGTAAAAAACAGATTTCCAGGGACAGGAAAAGACAGCTATGTCTCTGGAAGCATAGATGCACAAGGACCAGGTCCCTTTGTGAGATTTGTGAAACAATGGCCAGTGTCAGGCTCCCCTATTAGGACTGGGCAGTAAATCATAGATATCTGAACCCTTAATGGTTTCACTCAATATTGTGGCTAGACTCAGCATAAGACTTGTAAATATAGCTCTGGATGGAAAATAATTTTCATTGCAAACAAGAATGCAGTCACACAAAACAAAGGTCCACTGAGAGGATGCAAATTACTTGTAATACAGATACTGTCATTCTCTGTTAACTTCAGTAATGAGGTCTGGAATATCTATCATTAAGTGATGTGATTGTTACAAATAATACCATGTGACGATGACACCTGGTGATAGCAGTTCTGGCAATCCCTGGCTACTGTCGTTAAGCAAGTACCACATGGGTTTTTAAACAAAGTCATCATGTTAAGCAGAGAACTTCCAACTTCCTGCTGGCTTCCCCATTGACTTTGCTAGTGTCATATATATCCCTGGAGAGATCCACTGTAACTTTGGATGGTAACTAATGGACTACCTGAGAGGTATTTCTGAAATTAATTATCACTTGAAAAAAGGGTTGGTGTATAAACACATTCTTATGATGCCCAAGCCTTGACTCACAGAAGAAATATTTCTGCAAGTATTTATGTTTAGATGTGAGATGTTTAATAAGTATTCCACCCATCTAATTCATACAAAGCAACATTCTAACCAAATCATTTTCTTAAGCCTTTGCAGACATTGTAGGAGGGAAGCTATGGTGGCAGTAAATCAGTAGGAGTCTGTAGCTTCCTTTTCCCCAATTTACAAATTTTATTGAAAAGTATAAGCATTTGTGAGCAGCAACTCAGTCTATCTGATGCACTCTATGCATCTGATCAGCTTAAGAAAGCTTATAATAAACTTCGTTAGTCAGAAAAAGCACTGTCAAACTCCTGATTTTAAGTCCTTGCCAAAAAGAAAAGGCTATATATATATATATATATATATATATATATATATATATATATATATATATATATATATATATATATATATATATATATATATATATATATATATATATATATATATATATATATATATAATTATCATCCCACCCTCATAAAAATAATAACCAAAGGAAATTAGCTGTCATGGATAACTTTTCATTTTCTCATGGTCCTGATTTCAGGCTCACAAATATTGACAAATGTTTTGGTTTGATGTGATGTAACTGGAAAATGAAAATTTCTTTGATTTTTTTTCTTTAAAAAAATTATTGCAGGTGCTTCTACAAGCGTCCTTTGGTAATCTGAATACCCTTGCTGATGTTTCTGAAGAAGTGGTCCAAGGACGTGGGACAAAATTGCTGACCATTACTACTTCCTATGTGAAGCTTTTGAATCACATCCTGGAACATGTTACATACACTAGTACAAAATATCTACTAGATGTAGTGGATATGAGTAAGTTTGAACATGTCCTACTAGACAAGCCCTTCATTGTGAGTTCACTTTGACTTGACTTGCTCTAGACTTGAAGAAGGACCATCGTCTTTTAGTTAAAAGTGACCTTTTGTCTTCCCAAAATTTGTTCTCCCTTTAAAAAAAACATTAGAAAGTCACATTATTTTGGAAATTTCAAAAATAATTGTTTGACCTTCCCAATTTGAAGCTTTGGGAGAAAAACTATTTTAAAAACTGAGAAGACAAACAGCATTCTTTTTCAGAAAGGACATTTGCAACCGAGGAGTACAGCATGAGACCTGTATTGCACTGAAATCAGGATATTGTTGGTTGCTTTTGATTACACCCATGTTCTAATTTGACTATGCCCATGCTTTAATTTCAAAAGGTTCCGCGTTCAGTTCCAAGCATTTCTTAAATGAACTGATACAAGTCTATTGTTAGTCAGAAGGATGTTTCTCTGGTTTTATTTAAAAGTACGTACAATGTTACAGTCATACATTTGTATATACAGTACATTCAGTTTTATAGACTTAATCATTGTTTGGCATAAAACAGCCTAACTAGGTAAGGGTTGAGCAAGTCTCTACCAAATTTAAATAACTATTTTTCGTTTGAGCAGCCCTTCTTATTCAAATACATCATTTCCTCTTTTATATGTTTATTTTCATCTTTCTGGTCCGGTTTTGACTATTTTGAGACCTATGATATAAATGTGTTAACTTAAGGGCAAGATGAATGCCTACAATAAATAAAGCTTTAAGTCACATAAAGGAGATTGAAGAATCTGCTCTACAACTGAGCGGAAAGCACAAAGAATAAAAGTATAAAATTGGTCTAAATTGCTTGGGTGAAATATAAAGTACCGCCCTCTACTGCATCTTTAGTTATTTATTGGAGAGTTTTCATCACGTATCCTTCCTCTAATGAAATCTAATCAAAGCAGGAGGTGATCACTGATCATTCTCTATATCATCCACAAGAGATGGGACCGTATGGCTTGTGACATTTCTGTTTTTTAAGGACCAAAGGAAGCCCATTTTGTTTGTTTGTATGTGTGTACATGCATATGAGTGAGACAGATTAATGATGCGTTCCTTTTATTGGTTATGGTGAAAAAGAATATAAAGTTAGACAGGGAGTTTTGTTGCTTCAGATATTGAATAATTCCCATAAACTTTGATGATGACTGTCAATATTGGAAGATAAGGGAGTGGTTCTCCTTCTCAGTTTTAACATATGGTGTGAGAGCGAGAGATGACAAATATTGCCAAGCATAGCCATAAAATTGATAACCAGCTACCTTTCTTTTGTTTCCTAGTGAACTTTACAGAAGGAACTTACCTTGTTAGATTTCCTGTTACCATTCGACAACTGTACCTTCCTAAGCTATTTGACCCAGGGGCAGGTGAGTTACATACATGCAACTAGCAAACCTTACAGACCATCTTTCCCTTCCCTTGGAAGTTTCTGCCCTTCCAACTAGATCAAATAGGATGGGCATGCTGCAGATCTCATCAGCCAAAGAATGTCAGCTGACAGGGACTAGAAGACAAACTTTTTCTGCAGCAGCCCCCTGCTCTGTGGAACATCTTCCCTTCTGAGATGAGAATGGCCCTGACACTCTTACCTTTCCATAAAAGTTTAAAAACCTCGCTATGCTCCCAAGTCTAGGGCACTACATGCACCAAGGGCTCCACCTCCTGGCTACATGGTTAACAGGCCAGATGTCTTGCTTTGTATGTACTCTAATTAGACGTTTTAATGTTTTTAAAATTATTTTAATGGTTTTTACTGTTTTTATTGTTTTACAATGTAATATAAAAAGCTGCCCAGAGTCATTTGCTAAGCTGGGCAATAAAATAAAATAAAATAAAATAATAAAATAAATAAAATACATTGATTTATTTAATTAAAGAGCTCTGGTGGTTCAGTGGTTAGAATGCAGAACTGCAGGCTATTTCTGCTGACTGCCTGCAATTTGGCAGTTCGAATCTCACCAGGCTCAAGGTTGATTCATCCTTCCATCCTTCCGAGGTTGGTAAAATGAGGACCCAGATTTGGGGGGCAATATGCTGACTCTATAAACCAATTAAAGAGGGCTGTAAAAGCACTGTGAAGTGGCATAAAAGCCTAAGTTCTATTGCTAAATAAATAACTAGATTCATAATTTGCTTTCTTGTGAAAGTCTTAATCAAGAAGATAAAATAAATAAATAATAGATGAACTTTACCTTCATTTATTGCAGAATATTATGGAAATTATGGCTTTTGATTCCTAACTCAGATCTCATTTCTTATCCCTTTGTACCTCCACAGTTTATTTCTCTATCATATGCCTTATCCTTTATCGCTCTGGTTTTATTCTTGTATACTTTTACATTTTACTCCTTTGCTCTTTTTTGCCGCGGAGAGCTCTTGATGTCCATGCTTGCTGGCAATTTGTGAACTTTAGTCATCCTTGGTCACTTTTTAGCTGTAGAAAGACCATTGAATGAGGCTGCTGGCCTCATTCCCAAACCCATCTAGCTATTCCCGTTTCCACTGATATGGCTGATGGAGCTACGTTTTCCAATCGGAAGCTGTTGGGTCTCTAATTCTTTCAGCCCCCCCCCCCTTTCCCCAAGTTGATGAGAGGAGAAGTGATTTGCACTGGTCAAATGAGGTTATCCTTCCATAGTCTTTTTGTGCAAGTTGGGGATTTCTCACTTGATAGCAGTTAACAGTTCTGAAAAATAAAACAAGCTGCATATATTAGTCAATATTAAGCCAAGGTTTTTGGTTCAAAAGGGGAATTCTAGCTTTACAAAAAAGTCTTGAATTGTGTCATGAAGCTATCCATAGACTTAACTAGATGTTTCCCCTTTTATTTTCTCTACTTTGTGTCTCAGATAACAGCATTAGAAACATGGTAACCATCACAATAAAAGCATTTTTACGCTACCACAAGCTGCGGATCCTCCTGAAAAGCATAAGACAATACTATCCGGATATAACAATAATTGTGGCGGATGACAGTGAACACCCAGAGAAAATTGAAGAAGCAAATGTTCAGCATTACATTATGCCTTTTGGAAAGGTACCACATGTCTCTGGGGCTTCTTCTTTTAGGACTTCCATAAAGGGCTTTTACATACGATAACAACTGGGTCTTCTTGTAATTAAGTTGCGGAAAGAATCTTGATGGCCCATTGTACAAGCTTAACTTTATTCCCATCGATTATAAATTAAATAAATAGTATTTAGTCAACTAAACAAAGCAGGGCAATAGTTCAAGAGATGGAAGCAGAAACTGAATTTAATAAATTGGGAAGTTAATCTGTTGCTTCCTTATTATTAGGTATCTCCTAATAACTTTGTTTCATACTTTTAACTTTTTCTTGTTTTCTTATATATTTTCAACCGGCTCTTGACTTTCCATTATTCGGAGCTTCTTAGCATTTGAATTAATTCCTAATCTACATTTTCTGACCCTCTTTTTGGGATTTTTAATCAGGGCTGGTTTGCAGGGAGGAACCTTGCAATCTCACAGGTCACAACCAAATATTATCTTTGGTTAGATGATGACTACATCTTCACTGAAAAAACAAAGATTGAGAAATTTGTGGATGTATTGGAGAACAGCAACTTGGATGTGGTAGGACATTTATGTCACTTGCTCCTCTTCTCTTATAGTTCAGTCTGTTGGTGTCATACAGGGAGATTTTCATACTTTGTCTATTCCAGAGAATGCCAAGATGCAGTAGACAAGATTAAAGAATTTTCCAATTTCACTGAAATGCCCCCTGCTGAACTTGCAAGGGACCCTAGAGTTTGCCTAGAAAAGCACTTCTATTCTTTGCATCTTTTAAAAATGTATACACCAACAAGCAATGAGAGCAAGACTGAATAGTATAAAACATTTTTTTTTGTTTACAGGTTGGAGGCAGTGTATTAGGAAATGAATATAAGTTTAAGATATTCTATGAGGAAGGAGCCGATAGCAGCTGTTTGCACCTCAAAAGTGGCTTCTACCATCACTTGGAAGGCTTTCCCAACTGTGTAGTGACAAGTGGTGTTGTCAATTTCTTCCTGGCTCATACAGAGGAAAGCAGGCGTGTTGGATTTGATCCTAAGCTACAGAGGGTGGCTCATTTAGGTAAGCACCTAAATTCTTCTCCTCCATCTAATTATGTTTGGGGCTAAAATCCTTTTCAGAAGCAGATAAATCATACTGCATTCTGGGTTTGTTTGCATACCTTGCTCACAGAAAGTTCAAACTACAAAGTTTCAGAGCTACACACCCTTCAAAACTGATCGAGGAGGAATACTTCAGAGTTCACACAAGCATAACATCTTTCAGCTGTTCATTAAGGTAGCTCATTTGTTCCAGGCTTCTCCTCCTGAGAAAGAGATGCTGCTGCTTTAGATAATTTCATTAATTTTAATGAATTGACTCTTTATAATGTAGTGGCTTTTTAAAATGACAGCAGAAAGGTGATTGGTTCATGTGATATTCTTTCATAGCATTATTTCCAAATAATTCCCTAAGTCTGTACCATCCTCCAAATTTCATTCCTGTCTTATTCAAGTCCGGAAGAAAACACTAATTTAGCTTTTATATCTTTTAAATTATAATCTTGTGTTGAAAATACTTGTGAGTAGGCTAATTGAGGTTTAAAAATTATTGATAAATATTACCAGAACAAATGCTAAATTTTTATGATATACGATACCTAGAATCACTTGTTGAGGTGAGTGGCTATTGAAATTAACTAGAGAGAGAGAGAGAGAGAGAGATGCAAATATTTACTTCTTGTGCTCAGGATTTTTCAAATTATTCTGACTTTTTGACTTTTTTTTTGTTATGAGCAGATTCTGATCCTCCACAATTCTATAAAATGACTTTCTGAGGAAAAATAAAGTTTATGGTATCAATAGTTCATTAATCCTTGTCTTTACTTTTAAAACAACTGTGTGGTCAGGCTGCCACACAGAATTTACTTATAGTTATCTTTGATTCCATGAAAAAAAAAGCTTTGTATTTATATAGAGGGAAACACAGAGATCATGGTAGCCCTGCTCTTATACTACTGAGAAGATATTTCTGTAGCAGAATCAATTCTGGAGTAGTGGACAATCTACTCCTTGTAGTGTACAATCCCTGTGCAATTGTGTTGAAAATAAGACGTATTCATGAAAAAATAGCTTTCCCCTTTCTAGCATTTGAGTTCATCCCATAGGTCTTCTGGGTGGATTCCACTGTCTTCTAAATACCTCCCCTGTGTAAGGAAGATAAGTATAAATACAATTCTTGCATGTCCTTTTTTTTCTTAAATGCTTTGTATAATTAACATATGGGTGCCCCCCCCCCTTCTGTTTCTCTTTCCAGAATATTTTATGGATGGGCTTGGAAGCTTGCGGGTTGGCTCCTGCAATGATGTTATTATTGGTCACCAGCCGCGCCACATTTCCACCAACATAAAAGAAGCTAATTCTGAAAAGTTGTATGCTGGATTTCGGAATGCCTTTGATAGTGAAATTAAGTTTAAAATGCCCTTACATTACTTTAAGAACAGAATGAAATGCTATACAAAGAGCTGATTGATTTTTCCAAGTCTGAATAGTTTTGGAATAAATTCAGCAACTTTTGATTATTTTGTTTTAGGAGTTGTACTTTTTTCTCTTGACAATTCAACGTTTTACAGATTTCATAAAAAAATGATGATTTTTAATGTACTTTGTTAATCTTATCTATTATGGAAGTTCTAATAGAAGAGTTCTCCTTTCTTCCAGATCTTTATATATATAACAATAAATATGCAAATTCTTGTGACAACCTTATAGCCTGTACCCATTATTTCTGTTCAATCCCATTCTCTTTAAATAGTTTTTTAACTATTTACTTTTTAAATAATTCTTCAAATTATGCCTCCAAATCTGCAGGTGTCCCATTTGTACAGGGAGAATTAAAATGGCCTTTGTCCTTTTAAGATGAACACATCACTATTCAGGAATTTCTTAGGCCGCTATTGTTTACTTATGAATACTCACTGAACATGGAAGAGTCTAATTGGAGATGTACATTCCACCCTTGTGCTTTATCCAATGTTGCTTGCAATTTCTAGCTAGGAGGCTATTAGAGATGCCTTGTACCATGTATTAAATGCCTCTCTGGAAATGGCAACTAAAGGCTAATTTCTAACCTTCGATGACCAAATAAAAGAGAAATTCTTTTGTTCCATTTCAAAGTGATTTTAGAGTGGATTATGGAGTTGAAACTGTCTTACTCAATCTTACGGCTAATCTTTTGGGGAAGAGATGGAAGGCCTGCTCTTATACTACTTGCTTGACAAACCAGGCTTCCTATTCCTAATGTTAACTATATATATTAACTGTTTTATTTCTAATATTTTGGGCATTAAGGAATCAGCAATATTTAGCAGTTTACAATTAAATTTTAAAAATTGACAAAAATATTACTAATCTGGTGCAGTGATTAAAACATTGAATTAGGATATAAGGTGGAATCCGGAGCTGAGTTGAGGGGAGGAGTCAAGAGGTTAACCAGTCTTGAGTTGTTGATGAGAAGGAAGTGGCTGAAAGATCTTCCCCAAAACTTTGGTATAGTTAGTTCTTGACTTACATAACTGAAGCCAAGATTTCTATTTCTATTGCTAAGTAAGACAATTGTTGAGTTTTGCCCCATTTTAGGTGTAAGTCAAAGCACTGTAAACTGATATAACCTGGCTATTACTGAAACAACAAACCACGGGTTGAAGTGATCATCTCATGCAAATTCCGTCTTGGAAATTGAGAAGGGAAGGGGGACTGTGTTTGTTGCCAGAGTGTGTGTAATATGAAGCTCAGCACTTGATTAAGTTCCATCTGGTTTGCTGCTCTTGCACCTGTACAATTTTTTTAAAGGAAAGTTGATCAAAACAAGTAGCCTAAAAGCAATGGGTGAAAACTATTTCCCCTTCCCTCTCTTCATGAGGTCAAGCTTTTTGCCCATAAGAGAACAAGAAGTTAGGATATGCTTTCTATTCCTAGGTAGGTTATACAACTAATGAGAATACTTGTTTGCCAACTTTTGCTCTCTGGTTTTTCCTTTCTCATTTGATTTTTTTTTTTCGTTTAATTTTTGTAAATACTCCTACGAAGATTTATCATAGGCATTCTTCAAAAAGTATCATGTTCTTATCCTAAACTAACAAAAGTCTTGTTGCAGCCTAAAAGATATTCACATCGAGTGTGGCAAAAGCCTGTCAATGTGTCAAATTCAATAATCTGAATTACTAGTGATAACTAGTGATTCTCTTAACTATCGCAAGAAAGGTTGTAAAACAGGACAAAACTCACTTAACAAAACACTGTCTTGTTTAGCAATGCAAATTTTGGGCTCAATTGTGGGAGAACTACCTGTACTGTTCTCATTGCTATGTTGCTCCACTGTAAACAATATGAATCTGCAATCATTATATCTGTACATTCTTTGTATTCTTTCGTGATTTACGAGACCAATTTCACTGGGGAAGGTGTGTGTGTGTGTGTGTGTGTTATAATTTCTACGCAAATTGTGGAAATTGGGTATGAAACTTGGATTTTTGTTTTTGTTGTTAAAGTGAAGGATCTTACCCAACTATCTACCTAGAAATTATAGGATGGATTTAGATCCTGGAAATTTTGCAGCTTTTAAAAAACAAAGAAGACCCAAACACTACAAATCAAGAGATCTCTTATCTCAATTTCCTTTTCAATCATCTTCATGGTGTCTTCAGCAAACCACTCTTCTCTTACTTTCAGTTTCGCTACACCACCCATTCGCAACATGGATTTTAATAACATTTAATTACCTAAATAAAATGTGGAAATAATTACTCATGGAAAACAGACGGCAAATGGATTTTTTCCTCCTTTTTATTTAAAAAAAATGAAACAGTGGAGTAAAGCAGTTTGTGGCAGTAAACAAGCTGGAAGAAAAATGGAGCCAGGGTCCATCCGTAATCACAACTGGATCTGAGCCAACTAACCTGCCTCATGCAAAAGACAAGGGGTCAAAGAACAGAGATTTAAAAAAAGAAAAGAAAATTAAGTAGAGAAAGTTTTTTTTAAAAAAAAATACAGCGGACCAAAGAGAGGAAAACAATTACTCAAGAGTACAATTTTCAGGGGCTGAATTCATAACAGTTTCAAAGGCTTAGAACATAAGGTCTGACACATTTCACAAAATCAATACATGGAGTGAAATTTCCTTCCCAAATTCACACAAGATATTTATTTTTACATAAAAGTGATTTGTCTAATACATTTGTAGCAACTGATTATTTTAACAGAAGATAAGGTCCAAAAGCATTGTTTCTCAATCTCAGCCACTTTAAGAGGCCACAGGACTGGGGAATTCTGGGAATTAAAAGTTCATGCTTCCTAAACTGACTGAAGCTGAGAAACATTGACATAGAGCAGGGTTGTCCAAAGTTGGCAACTTTAAGACTTGTGGACTTCAACTCCCAGAATTCTGCTGGCTGGGGAATTCTGGGAGTTGAAGTCCACAAGTCTTAAAGTTGCCAACTTTGGACACCCCTGACATAGAGTAACCAAATAGTTGTACACCAATGGAAGATGTGAGATTTTTTTCCCTCATTAGCCACAAATATGTTTTAAAACATTACAGAAATTCATGGGAACATCTATCCATCAAGGAAACTCTATTGAACCTCCATCTTCTGAGGCAGTGAACCAGATGATGACAGCGAGCAATAAGGATTGGCAAATTACCGAAACAATTTGCTATGAGCTACCAGTTTCTCTTTTCACTTGAAACAAAATGCTAGTTTAGATTAATAGTAGCCTCGGTCACTCATTCAATAAAACAGCCCTTATGATTCCTTATATTGTGTTCATTAATTTGATAAACTGCCAATAAAACAATTTTTTAAAAAAAATGCAACAAGGTTGTCCAGCATTATTGAAGGAGGGTATAAAAGAGTTACAAAAGACCACGCACTTGTGTGTCTAAGGCACAATTTCAATTAAACACTGATAGTTGTGTAAGCTGGTCAGCACTTATGCTAAAAACGTTGAAAGAAAATGGTACACAAGTTCTGATATGAATTATTAGGAAAAAGAAGGAAGAAACGTGTGTGTGTGGGGATATATATATATATATTTAAAAAATCATTAAAGGGGGGAAAGAATGACTGAGGTGTTGGGGTTCTTACAAACTAACAAACACTTCAAAAATCAAGGTTGATCATCTGTAATGGTGGTAATGCAGCCTCAGTGGAACCCAAGCAATTATTCCTAGCTTTATGTCACTAGCTTGTAGGCATAAGTTGTTTTTGGCAGTGCTCACAGTAAGCAAACTGCTTTCCAGTATCTGTTTTTGTCTTCAAATCAATTCAACAAGGTAAAGAGAGACCCATTTTACAGACTGGAAGCGCTAAGGCTTGGGAAAATCAGGATTCCAGATCCAACAAACACAAAATCTATCTGTAGATCGGGTTTCCACATATCAACAATCCACAATACCAGGCATGTACCTAGCAGTCCTGCTTGATTGTAAGAGAACTGTGTTTTGTTGCAAGCTCCACATGCATCAGCCATGCTTGGGCAGCTTTTGACTGCCTCCATTGCTCACTGGATTAGGGCAAATAGCTCCTCCATGGATTCCAGGGCAGGAACCCCAATGCGGGTACCTACTGAGCTGACTAAGCTGCTCTGGAGAGTGTTGGCTTTGTTAGGCATATGGCCAGCACACTATCTCCGTACCAGCAATGCAGAAACCAAAACTCTTGCCCATAATTCCATGGCCCTCTATATCTTACCTGCTTTAGAGTGCAGAGAGAACCTTTAGTTCTATTTTAAAAAAAAAAAACATTTTAAGCAGTACGATTATTGGGGGGGGGGGATTTTTTTCTCCCTAGACTACATAGTATGTTGTATTATCACTACCTAATTATTTATTTAAATCTATAGGTGCTAAGAGGTAGATAAAACAAACATGAATTGGTTATATTCATATCATATCATATGTATGTATATACGGTCATCATGCCCTTAGGCTGACATGAAGTGCAGCTCAACAGGCACTTAACAGGGTACCAATGAGAGGTTGGGAGAACTGACTTATGATTTAGTGGCACCCAACCTGAACTAAACCAGGAGATACTATCTCCGGCTCATGATTAACATGTAATGAATGGAATGGCTGTGATTAATAAAGAGAGTGAAGGACATGGCTTGAATTCCTATTGCTGACAAATATCTGTAACAGGCAGTGTGTTAAAAAACAGAAGTGAGCTTCTACATTTGGTAGAACCCTTCTTTAAGCTCATCTTTTCAAGTAAAAATTAGAATCTGAGTTGATTCCAAGCTGGGTCCAAACAGCTTGAGCTGCTATGCATAAAGCAGAAATATTAAATCAGTGGAAGTTACACAGAATCTAACTTAAATCCCATCAATTTCAGTGGACCTACTAAGTCTGGATCTAACTCCCTGGTTCATGCTGCAAGGATTAAATTTGTACAGATGTTAATAGATTTTAATTATACTTCCTTTAGGAAATTAATATCCAAAGCACACAGCTTGCAGCATTAGCCCATTACATTACCCTTCGAAGGCAAATAACAGCTAAAGAAAAACATATTTTTCATTAATAAATGCCTATAGTCTTTTGAGGTTTATGTAGAGACATGTTATCCCTTCTTCTTAGAAGGAAATCTAATGTTTGCTGTTGCTACTAATCAGAAATTTCATTAAATATATTTAATTAAAAGCTCAAAATAAATTGAGCTGAAAGTTGTTTAATTTCATAAGAAGAATGTCCTTTTCATTTTTCTTTTCCTTTTAAATTGAACAAATCAGAAAAGCCTGCTTCAGTTAGGGAGTCAGGACCGTCTCCATCCAACACACTCCCTTTAGCAACTTCTTGACTAGACAATCACAGCCACTCCATATTATAAATGTCATCACAGGAACAGGGAAAATTGCTAAACGTATAAACTTTTGCAGGAAAGCCAATCCCACTGTCAGAAGGACAAGGCTTTAAACAAACAAACAAAAATACAATGCCTAAAGCAGTTGCCCTGTTGTGCCTATACACCAACAACCAAGTTGGAGAGGTATTTTATCTTTGAAAAAGTCAAAGTTTAAAAGTAAGATCCTGTAATAAAGTATTAGGATTTGAATTGATGTTAAATCAAGTGTGGGAATAGGGTGCTTTTAAAGAGTGGGTTGATTTTTAGAAAGCTGTGCAAAAAGACAGCAATTTATAGCCTGCAAATATAACCACTTCATAAGTCAGGCATTATAAATTACTAGCTTTGTATATGGTTCAAACACTTACTTTGGCTGTGTCTGCACATTGCACTAAGACATGTTTCAATTTGATATATTATGATGTGTGAAACCAGGCATTATAGTTGTAATCTGATTTATGGCTTAGTATTATCTAAGAAATAAAATAGCATAGCTTGTACAACAAGCCAGCACGAGGCATAACATGAATTTCAGCAACTGATAAACTATTGCTGAGTAAAAATGATTGGTAGCCATCCCTTGGCTACGCACAGCATGACTTCTCCTTCTACTTACCTCACAGCCATGCTAATTCAGAAGTGCAGCAGCCATGAAACAATTCCTGGATTCACCAGCTGTACAGATGGAAATGTTTTGCTTTTATGGATCATCTTGTTTGGAAACTGTCTTAGTAAACTCCAATATGCCTTCACATACAAATCTTTTGGTGTCTACAGAATTTGTGTTTTGGTGGAAAAGATGCACTAGCACTGGTTCCAAGTCTTTTTCAAATGTCATTTTCCTCAAAATGTAAATCTAATGTTTTTGGCTGCTCTTGGAGAGCTGCAAATCAGGCGTATTTGCCTGTTATCTCCAGGCTGGGGCAGCAAAACTCTACTGAGGATGTCCCTAAATAAGACTGGCAGGAAGATACAAAAGGCTCAGAATTACTAATGAGGCCCCAGCCAGCACAAGCACTACTGAGTTAGATCTTTTTGTAGCTCTCATAAATTACAACGAGGCTTTGCAAAGAAAAGCATTCCTCTGAAAATAATACTTTGTGTCACATGCAATGGTCACAGAACTTGACAAGACATTTTGAGAATTTCTTTAGAAAACGTATAGATCCATCCATTTGTAAATCCAATTCTCTCCGTTTTACAGTTCTCTGCCCATTTCTATGACTGTTGCATTCAAATAAAACTTTTTATCCTCCTTCTGTTTATTACTATTATGTCAGTCAGCAATTGACCAATTTCATCTGAAATTCTTATTGAAGTATGTTGATTTGGGGGGAATGGCTACCTCTGAGCATATAGTGGCATAAAGAGCTCCAGTTTTCTGGCACTGTGTATTAAGGAAATTGGAGATAATTTTAAATTTTAAACCTGAGCATTAACTTATCTGTAGACCTTAAAATTTCAGATGATATTTCATTTCAAGGAAAAAAACCTGAGCAACATAGGAATCTTGCCAAATAAAAGAGACAGTGCTTCTGCTAACTGAATATAACAATATGAATATTCTACTGAGTCCAACAAATTGGAGGTAATATGTAAATTAATATCTTAAGAAACTGGATGCATAGAGTATTACTGTACTACTGTATTACAGTACAGTATTACTGTACTGGAACGGGAATGAGAAAGATAGAATCTCTATGGTCAAGTATAAAAAAATGCTTCATTCAATTTAGGCATCTCTAAATAGGGTTGGACAAGAACCTTGCCCAAAACCATGGAGCTACTGTCAACAATTCAGAAGATAGCAAGAGCATCCCTAAAGGCAGAACTAAAATGGTCAGACCATGCAGCAAAGTGAAGCCCTTACCTACTACACAAACTAGCATCATATTCTTCCTTGTACATCACTGAAAAACTAAAATTGTAATGGAGTCTTTTACATTTCATTATTATTATTTTGGAAATACGAGACATACATCTCTTTTTCAAAAAAAATCTCATGTCATTTCCTACATCAGTTTAGATGCGTCTTCCTCCAAACAGATTGATCTAGTTCCTTCTTTGTTGCTTTGGATATAGTTCCTAAGATTTTAGTTTTAATTGTAAAGCAACTAATGTGAAGATTTTTGTGCATGTTAATCTCTTTGGAAAGTCTAACTCTGGAAAAACTTGAAAATTTTTCAGAAGGCGTAATTTAACATTCATTCACATACGTTGAATCTTGGATTCCAAAAACACTGCACCTATTTAAATATATTCTGGATTTGGTTCCAAGTCAACTGAAGTGAAGTGCAATCAAAACACGGTTCCAAATAAGATTATTCTTGTTATGTATAACATTCCAAGTGTAGAAATTTTAAAAATTTCTAAGCCTTCTGAGACAGCCTATGTAACACACGTTCTTAAAACATGCGTACATCAGCATGGAAGGTCCAATAATATTAGGTCATTTGTGTCACACAGCTCTCTTACTTGCCCTCATAACCCCTTGAAGCTTATCCTCCTGAGACTTTCTGCCTTTCCACTGTCTTGCTCCTCCTTTCTCCTTCAATTATAGTAAGCCTTTTGAGGAAAGAAAATCAATTACGTGAAATCCTGGGGAGAATGTCTTATTAGTTCGTTGTAACTCAAAAGTGATTTTTGAAAGGCCTTTTCCATATCGCCATATGCTAACTTCTTAGTGGCTAAAGTGATTTAATGCTTCCAGACAGGAGGTTACAATGGAGTAGACCTAGACCAAAACACAAACCATCAACATCATCTATAATGGGACATTAAGTATACAGCAACGCCTTGAAGTAATTTTCTTAATCTGTTGCTCCCCAGATGTGTAGAATTCCAATCTCTACAATCCCCAGCCAGCAGACAGGTTGCTTGAGGGATTATGGGCATTAGTCCAACACATCTGGAGAAAACAGAAGGCTGCTATAGATGATCAGAGCAGTTAAGTTCAATCAAACCCAACTCACAATGTTGTCTTTCTAGACTTTTCTGATGAACAAGATGAAACCCATCCAACTATCCAGATTAAGATAACAGAGATAGCTGAGGTATTGTGGAATTAAGATTTGTTTTCTGTTTATAAGGATTCAATTTTATTGGCTTGGCAAGTAATCTTTTACAAAAAGATTTTCTCTGAGCCACTTTCAGATTACATTAGAGGAAAAGGTAGTCTTCCAAATCATCAGATTCTTTAACACTAAAATTTAAAAACAAATCCTTGTTTTTTAATATATGCTCTGGTAAGTCTTTTTTTTTTTTGCTTACCATTGATATAAAACTGCAAGTATGTATGTCCATCTACATACTTCTTGATGAGTATATTCCCACCATCCCTCACCAACATGGACATATACACATTGTAAACTGAAATAAAGTGGTGGAGTTTAAGGCCAACATTTGTCTCAGTTACTATATACCTGATCTTTTTTGGACACTAGAAATGTGGAAGCAATGGCAGAAAATAGCAGCAAATTGAGGTGCTGAGGGAGAAGCTATAAGTGCTGATAATAAGAGCCAAACCCTGAGTTCCTAATCTCATCTGAAGCCTTGGAGGCAGAACACGAGAGGGCTTCTGCTTCCAGTAGAATTTGATAGTTACATTGGCATTAACCCAAGGGTTCAAAGATTCAATTCAAAATGAGAAATGTCTGCAAAACTCACAATTCGATGGCAAAGGGGCCACTATCACGGTGTGGCAGGATCAAACGTTAATGACTGCACATTTAAAAAATAATCATCATCATAACCCCCTCCAACCTTTGTATCATACTCAACCACTGCATCATCATTTCCACTTAATAGATGAATAAGAACAGATGCACCCTCAATAGGACAAAGGCCTCCTATTCAAGGCAACTGAAATCCTCTTGAACATTAATAGGATTCATGTAATGCCTACAGCTTGAACCCTAAAGCCAGGCTGTTAAAACTGCCTACCCTTTGAATAACGTTATGCTCATTTGGATAATGCAAGATGTCTTCACTCCAAACACTTCATATAGCTGGAATTTTAAAAAAGAAAACACAGCAACATTTAGATGCTAAGAGCACTAGAGGAGAGAGGGGAGAATGTTTTCCCACCCACCCCATTCCTTTCAAAGAATACCAAAAATTGCTTGCTGCTGAGGGAAAAAAAGCCAACTTATTTGCTATGGCTGATGTCTGAATTATAATAATTTTAAAAATCCTGATCTATGCAAGTCTGTATTAAAAGCAAGAGAAGTCAGAGATCTTCGAGAAAGGAAACCTATATTTTGCCTTACATCTTTTCCTGTGGGAACAAGAGCATTAGAGGTAGCATTCTTTTTATCCCACTCTTCTTAACTTATAATTTATTACAGTATAGTCCATACTGTCTTAAATAGACTGTATTTTGCAACTATCTTTATTTATGAAGGGTGAGAAACGTGTTGATAGGAACATCAATGTTTTCCAACTAGGAAAGCAGGGGGAGAGGCATTGGGGCTTTCAACTCATCCCAAACTCCAATCTCTACAGGAAAATGATAGTGACTTTTTAAGAACAATATATCTGATCTCTCAAGAACCCAGTTTGCATTTGGCTGGAGAGCTTCCGGGTCAGAATCATTTTAAGACAATCATTTGTGAATCCATTTACAACCACTGCTTTTTAAAATTATATGTAGAGAGGATTATCTGTTCCAAGTGCAATGGAATATAAAACAAATTCAATGTTTAAACTTGCCCAGCTCCATACTTTTCAAAGCATGGCAATTAGAGTTGCAGCTTCTCCTCAAGAAGAATGTACAAAAAGCCACATGAAAGTTTGGCTCCCATTTCTTTTTTCTAAAAAAAATAACGGTCTGCTTCTCCTCAGTAAAACTGAGGTAATCTTTGTAGAATATTTCACAGTAATATAGCGGAAAAGACGGTCAAGTGAATGCAAACACAAGAATGTATCTCAACTGAGTAATTCCTAATTGGAATATTTTTGTAACTTTTCATTAAAAAAGACCTCATCTGTGGCTTTCCAATCCTAAACCCACTTCATTTAGTTTCAACACGCAAAAGATATGCAAAAATCATTCATATGTTTCTAATGATCTATCACAAATTTCTTTGTATAAGTGTACTGTAGTTCAATATTTGAGATGCTAATATCTCTCTGCATGGAGATCCAATGGACAAACCACTTTCATGAGATTTGTCTCCTTTTTGTTCTTATTATGCCATTTTCTGCGCAAACAGCATTTGAGCAACCCCAAGTGTTGAAAAGTATGTGAAAGAAACCCCAGCTTTAATAAACCAGATAGAAAAATCACAAATCTGAATTCCAACTGCCACAGAATGATATCAATTATGCTAATCAAAGAAACTCACCCTAATTTCCAAATTAAATATATTTAAGTAGAATTAGCCAATTTACACCCTCAAGATTGCCATATTACTTTGTCTTTTAGACAGCTGCTTCTTTTCACACAAATGCTAACAACCTGGACACTGACATTGAAATACACAGGTTTTAATTTTGCCAAATTTTTGAGCGGACAGAATTTATAATTTGAATTTTAGATATAAGTAAAATTAAGCTGCAAATTTGAGAATGGGAAAAAAATCTGCCGTCTTTTCCGCTACATCTGAAGTCTCTGCAGTTCTCCATAAAGAGCTTGTAACATTTCCGACCTGCATAATAACTTCTGGCTCATTAGAAATTAGGAAACGTAACTTCTCTTTTCATTAAAAAAATAAAATATTCAAGACTATCAGCTTTTATATAAAATATCAGCAAGCCCAAAAAACAAAACAATTGTTGAGGTAACTTCATACCTTGAGGTAGCTTTTCCCCTCCATTATTCTCTCATTTCTTTTTTCTTCTTCTTTTTCCTCCTTTCCCTTAAAACACAAAGCAATGCCTGACATTTCTGTACATGCCCGTTCTTGCAAGGTTTCAGAAAAAAAGGAAAGCAGCCGCTTCAGTGTAAACAGCAAGATCCATGCAGCCACTTTAGCTTCAATTCAAAGATGTCATTCGGGTAACAGGCATATGGAAATACACTGGACTTGGATTTGCTAGTTGTCACAAACAGCCCAGTCGCAAAAACATTGTTAAACCTGGACAATCGTTGAGTCAATATATAACAAAAGTCTTGTCTCTGCTAAGATATAAATATATCAAGACAAAGAGGGATAATTTGCCCCATATTGTTACTTATTTCTTTTTTAAAGAAATTACAAAATTAGAATGCAACATGATTGCACTCTGTTAATACATCTGTAATCAAATCAATTAATGTTTACAATTTCCATGCCTTGAATCGCTGCCAAGTGTCAAGTT
This sequence comes from Natrix helvetica, assembly GCF_964273705.1. NCBI lineage: Eukaryota > Metazoa > Chordata > Lepidosauria > Squamata > Natricidae > Natrix > Natrix helvetica. Next base: position 41,486,409 of record NC_138554.1, read on the forward strand.
ATTTCATTAGCATTTTTAAGAAGCCTAACGCTCAAGAATCCACATAAAACAGAATGTCCATATTGAAATCAACAGGGCTTTTTCAGCCACTGAATGAAATTCAAACCATTGACTTGATTTTTCCATTAATTTGGCAAAAGTATACAATTTGTTGCTTTCCAGGGTATGTAATGACCACTCTGGGGCAAACAGCTTTCCATGTCCACCGATCAAATTGCCTTGAGGTAGATAAGGATGCAAGAGTTTTTTTCGCTGGGTGGACTTTTTCAAATCAATTCCCTGTTACATTCGTGCTGGTTGTAAGGATTCAAGGCTCTTTTGGGGAAAATGACATCCTCAGAGGAACAATTTAATTGATGCCCAAGTCAATGCAGAGACAAAACTTTGTTCTGGGCTCAGGCTGCCAGGTGAGCAGTTCCTGCTCTTCATAAATTCTAAAAACCCATCGTAAATATTTTACACATTTTTTTTTCTTTTTAAAGTTTGCATAAGAGTGACTGGGATTAGTAACCATATTACATTCTTCTGATGTCTATATTTGGTATCGCCTCCTAAACAAAATCAATAACTTTGTGGCAGAAAAATATATATAAGTATTTCAAAATTAGGGGTTTTTTTTGCTATTATTTTAATCACACCAATTTTTCCATTAAAATCACTTTTGGTTTCATTTTTAGGCCCCATTGTTTTTCTTCCTCCAAGCCGAAAAAGAAACAGCAATTTCTCTATGCATACTTGCTATTTCTTTCATTTCTTCTGGAGGTAATTAGTTCCTTTTCTGGGGATTATCTGACACATTGGTTTGTCTTCTACAGAGATAAACTGGCACTAATTTTAATCTGGAGATTAAGTCCTTTACTGTGCAATCCAGTACATACCTGGAATTCAATGCCCAAGGTGTAAGGTTGTGTTGGTAAATCAACCATTTTAATCTCATAGTTAAGATCAATGAAGTAATCATTTGTTCCAACTCAGAGATGTTCTGTGTATCTTCACTCATTCAAGTATGGAGAAGACTGCCCCCTAGAGAAAAGTCACCTAGAAACAACTCCAAGAGTGCCTACATTACAGGCACTTTTCATAAATGGCCCACAGATTTTAGTGCACCAATTTGTAAGCCTTTTGTTATTCTCTGTATTAAGACAGGAACTACTACTTCTCCTTTTTGGTATGACTAAGCGCTGAGGTTCTTCTAAAGATAGGATAATATATGAAAAGAGATAATTTCTGATGTTATTAAAACTCTGGAGGAAGTATAGCAAGTGATGTCCCCTGTCTTCAATCTTTCCCAGCAGCATAACACTGTCTCATAATAGAAGCTTCTGAAGTGGACAGGAGTCCTGACAACTCTCAGGGGGGAAAAAGGACCTGGGCTGCTACATTCTAAGGTCCTTTGATTTTGAAATCTATATGGCAAGTAGCCTTGAGGTATATCTTTCTTTTGCAACCAATGTACTATCCCACACTTCCCCTAAAAATATGTTTAAAAGTCAGGTACATGTAATGTACCCCGAACACTTATGCATATATTGAGTTTTTACTCTCCACTGATTTTGGGAGGAGGCGGAAGCAATAATTACATGAACAGAGGAAGCCATGGAAACTGGCAATCAGGAAGAGAATGAGGCATTTTCAAATGACAGCTAAATAGACAACACTTTTGAGGCTGAGATTCTCCAAGATTGGCAAACCTCTTGCTACTTTATCTAAAGTTGCCATTCAATAATTAAAATAGGATGGCTGCAACCTCTCCAAATATAGTAACTACAGGTCATTTGCTAGAGATCATACAGCAGTAATTGCAATCTCTGTTCAATAAAAGTCAAGGGCAAGTTGATTTACCATTAGGGAAAGGCTGAACTGAAGATCTAAATGCTATTTATCTTTACACTGCAGCTCACAATTCATTGCTTCATAGTAACGACTTTAAAATTCATGTAAAGCAGTTTCCCCCAATCTTGCACCTTCCAAATATGTTTGGCTTCAACCTTCAGAATTTCCCAACCAATAAAATACTAGTTAGGAAGTATTGGAGCTGAAATCAAATGCATCAGGAGGAGAACAACAGATTGGGGAAAACTATACATCTTCCAGAATCTATAATACATCCTAAGTCACACTTATTTTAACAGAGCGTGTAACTTCATCTGAAAACATTCAGTGTACTAACCACAGGAGAAGCAAAAGTCCTGAAATGTTAAAATGTTAAACACTAGTGAAATAGGAATAGGATTTGTGATTGTGTTTGCCTGGAATAGGGATTTTACTGTGGCTTGGACATGTCAAAACGTGTACATACCAAATTAGAAGAGAGGATATTGGACATTAAGCCACTTTTCACAAAATGAAAAGTAAAGCCACTTTATCCATTGAACTGGAAATAATTTGAATCTGACTTAATAGTTCAAGAGAATTAAAACTCTATGGCCACTTGCCACAATTTTGTCTTCCATTGACCATCTCATTCAAATAGGATTGTTCATTAAGAATATACATCTTAGGTGGAATTAAAGCATATTCCTCACTGATTGATTTTCTAATTATTTCAATACTTTTTCTAGCTTAACAAAAGGAATAGGGGAAGGGGAGAGGAAGAGAGACGGATAGACAGATGTGCTATTTATTTCCTCAATTATAGATCAACCTGGCTCAATTCAGATATCATACAAAACTCCTTTGTAATAAAATCATGTTTTGTTATTTGCCAAGCATACAAAAGTAAGAAACCCAGGCTAAAAATCAATTTGAAAGGTCAATTTTGAGGTGGTTTATCACGTAAAGAGAGCCATTTTAAGACCATGCCGTATTATAAAAATTATAGTACTAACAATGGAAAGCAGATAAATAAATAAATAGTTATGTGTGGACAACACAAAAACCCACAGTAATTTAAGAAGGATTTACTAAATGAATCAAATTTTCTTGTTTGGACAAAGCTCTTAAATCTATTAATCACAATTTGGATGAATTTGCAAGAGTACACCAAGTTAGTGTTTTAACCTAGCTTAGCCTGTTGTATGAATCCTGACCATGAATTACCTACATATTAAGAATATCAAATCATGGTGTAGGTTTTAAATTAAAAAACAGCTTGAATTCTAAATTTTGGAGTCCCACAATTCATGATTTGGTATAAATTTCTGAATTGAGCCAGTGCACCATTTCAGGAGAGAGTACGTCAAATTTGTTTATCCCCCCCCCCCCATTTTTATAAACTTTTAGGACAACTGAAACACGCAGCCAATTTGAAGAATGTAATCTTTCCTCATATTTTGACAACTTCCAAGGAAGTGGGGAAAAAGATATCGTATTAATATGTAGAATGAATTCTAGACATTCAAAACATTTTTAAAGTGACAAGATGCCCCTCAGGGACATATGGATGTTAAGAGAGAAATTGCATTGGGTTCTAAATGTAAAGTTGAATGACCTTCCTGTAAAGCAGAGATGGTCCACTGAGGATATGCAGGTCTAGAGTCAGTCTTCAGGCTCTAGTGTTTTCTCCCAGACACTGGATAGAACATGAAAATCACCCAATCAGATTGTTGAGCTCATTCTCCCATAGTAGCAATGTAGCCAAAGTGTCTTGTCCAGATGGGGAAGCCTAGGTTAGAACAATGGGCAGCTCCACTGTCTTGTCCAGATGGGGAAGCCTAGGTTAGAACAATGGGCAGCTCCACTGTATGCCAATAGGATTATGGGGGGGGGGGGGAATCTGACATCGGACTTTCATAATCGTAAGGACATAATACTGTATCTATCTGTGAAGATTCTCAATTATCCAGGTCATACTTGTCTCAAAAGTGCTTTTTCCCCTCCAAAATGCAACTGGACTGTTATTTCCTCAAGGAAGAAGGAAGTGTTCCACTTTTCATTCAAGAAGCTTCCTCAGTTCTGATGGTGGGGAGATGGATAGGTACTGTCAATTGAGACTAGATGCTGGGGCAGTGTGAAGTGGAAGGATAGGTTCTGATAGGATGTGAAGGGGAAATGGAAGGATTGTACTTCTTTGCAGTCATCTGGTCATTAGCACTCTCTTAGAGGTGTTGAGGCCACTAGCTTAGGGCACAGATAAACTCCCAAATGGCAATAGCTCTAAGATGGGGCCACTAGATTAGAGCACAGGTAGACTGGGGCATTAGATTAGGGCACAGATAAACCCCCAAAAGACCTCAATAGCTCTCTGAGTGCTAATGACCAGATGATTGCAAAGGAATACAAACTTTCCACCACCACTCCCATCCATCAGAACCTATCCTTCCATTCTCCCCTCCCCCACCATCCAGTCTCTATTTGTCAGTACCTATCTTTCCATCCCCCACCATCAACTGATGAAGCGTCTTGGATGAAAAGCGAAACATTTTCTTGTGCCTCCTCAAGGGGGAAAAAAAACAGTCTAATTGCCTTTTAAAGAAAAAAGCACATTTGAAATAATACTGTATCACATAGAAGCCAATTATCTAGAAAATATCAGATAAGAAAGCCTATTAAGGAGACTGGTTCCATTCTCTGCCCTTCTCTTGCCAAGTGCAAATATTAACTGTAATTCGTGTTAGGGATAGGGTTGCCCAAATAAATCCTAAAACTATTGGAGGTAGGGAAGGAAGTATTAAGGTTTTTTTTTAAAAAAAAAATTGGCCTTGATCTGGTAAAGCATGAATACTTCCATGTGTAAGCTTCTTTGCTTTCCTAGATAAAATCATGATCCTATGTAGTTTGATATTCTGACAGGAATAATTTGATTAGGAACTTTTTGTTTATTGCTGAACCAAGTATTCCCCCTACCCCCCCAAAAAAGAAATACGTGTGAAAATACCTTTGTGTGAGAGGCCACATCTGTATGGAAACAGACATGTATATGCTCATGTTAAGAGTAAAACACCCATCTCTAAAAAATTACTAAGACCTGCCTACGGTAAACTGAATCCCAGCCACTCTTAGGGTTCTGAAATAGATCATCATTCTTTTCTGCTTGGCTTTGTTTCATCCATTGTCATTGTTGTTCATCCATTTGTCCATCTCTCTCTCTCTCTCTCTCTCTCTCTCTCTCTTCTTTCACACACCCGGGTACAAGTCATTTCCTATTTCCTTCGTGCTTGTGTCTGGTTGTTCTGTCCCTTTTGATGCTGTTGTTTCACCTGAGCAACGATATCACGTATTTTGCGTTGAGCCATCTGGCAAAAAAGAGTGATGGGAGAGTGAGCAGGGAAAGGAAGATAAAAGACAGATAAGACAAATAACTCTTTCATAACTTTAGGAATTATGGTAATTATATTTCAACAATTCTAGAGGAGGATACTAGCTAGGTTTCAAATGGGTGGCTTATTGAACCAACTAAGATTTAAAAAAAACACCATGATTTGACACTATTATCAATAAAGTAAGAGTTCAGGTAATTACAAGTTTCTCTTTGTTTCTTATCATAATTATAAACAGTTATAAACACAATGCTTCCCAATTAGTGTTTTTCCAACTTTGCTGATTTGAAACCCCTTATGCAACCCTTTTTTGCATAAAACAGAAAAAATGAATTTAGGATTTATAGTTTTGATGATTAAACAATGTATTGTAGAAACAAGATAGTTATGTAATAACCATAGTATAAACGGTAAATGAATGACTGCTTGAAACTGCTGTAAGATAATGAGCTATTTCTTTGTAACGTTTTTCTTTTCTATATTTCTTTTAGTTTTTCCTTTCTTGCATTTTTAGTTTTCTCTTTTATTTTTTTCTATTTCTTTTCTTTTGCTTACTTTACTTTAGTTTGTGTTCTTTTTTATCTTTCTTTTTCAAAATTTAAAGTATATGTGTGTTTTTGTATATTTGTGTGCAAGGGAGAAAATATAGAGAGAGAATATTTACTACCACCATATTTTTGCTTGGAATAAACTGTTACTGGATGTTCCTTCTTTAACCTGAATATAAGAATATGCATAATCTTATGCATAAGGTTGTGAAGAAGCTGGGAGTGGGGTTGAGATAAGGGGGTAGGGAGCATGCCATTAGAAAAATATAGATAAAAATAATGCTTTGCCTTGCTACCCTATCACTCTATCTTGGATTACTATATAGGCCTTCTCTCTTAACTTGAGACACTGTTGGTCAATGTCAAATCGGGTTGGAAGAAGGGGATACTAGCCTCATTTACACCTGTGAGATCTAACCCGCTCTGCCCAACCAGGTATTTGGAACAGCAGCAGCTCAGTTCAGAAAGAAAAAAAGAGGAGGGGGACTCATCTATCAGAATTTTGTCTCATCCAGGAATCTCAAAACTGATTTGGGGCTGATTTTTGATCACAGACAAAAAACAAGGATTTCACTGATGAATCACCTGCTCTGCTGTTCAATGTTCTCCTTGCCTCAGCTAGTGAAGGCAATCTCTTAAGGTCATCATGGAGAATCCCAGGAAACATCAATATCCCTGCAGTGGCTATTCACTCAAGTGCACCTCAGCTAGTGGATACTCTCAGAATATGATAGGTCCAAAACATAGTACAGAATTTAATCCCAATCCAGTTTGGGGGAGAAACCAGAATGGAAGTGATCCAGTCATTAATGCTTTAAAAATCCACCTTTCTTGTGGATGGGCCTTAAGGCAGGTGGATTCTCTTAAGAAAATCCACCTCTGTCATGAAATTTAATTATCTAAGATTATGAGACTTAATTATCTATGGCCAAGTCCCTTCAAGTCCCCTTGAAAAGGCAAGGAAGTTATTCAGTTGGTCTGCTCTCAGAAACAATGGAGCCAGAAATATTCTCAAATGTTTTGGAAGATTTTTCCAGACGCAATGGCATATAATCATGTTCAGGTAGAACAATGAAATAAGAAGTGACACCAAACCATCTCTGGTTACACAAAGACTGGAATATCCTTGGTTTACCGCTTAACTTTCAGCAATGAACTGAATGGAGTTCAATTATGAAGTTAGAACATAGAAGGTCCTCAACAATTACTGCATGTTTTGGATCACTTCCGGTCCCCGGAGGCGACGGACGTTGCCGTCCGCTGCTCGTCTCTCCGGTGGGCTCCTTTTAGGAGCACAGAGGGTCTTGGAGGGACCACCTGCCGTAGGGCGGCTTGCTGGAGCCCCCGGAAGCGGCGGCAGCCATCAGGGGGTCTCCAGTCTTGCCCCAGGAGCCGGGGAGCGAAGGGGGGCGCATAGCGCAGCTGTTGGCTGCCTGCGCCTTCGCCGAATGGATTCTGGAAGGAAATAATCAGAAGTTGTAGTAGAAGTGCTGGAGGTGAGAGGTTTGCTCTAATCTCTTTTAACACCATTTAATTGATGAGCAACAGCTTTTTGCAAGTTGTGGATTCAATGTATTTGAAGTTGCAAGATTGGAGGGGTTTTTTTTTTACCCCTCTCGGCTAAAGCGGCATTTGGACTATCTCTCAATCTCGGAATGGAGTGAGAGAGTAAAATGTTGAATTACCCACTTGTACTAACTATGAGAAAGATTTACATCACAATTGCAAGAAGTGATTCCTGAGCTGTTTTAAAAGCCTTATGGAAACTTTGGATGCTTTGCTCCCTGGTTCCCTGTGAAAGGGAGAGCCAAGATGGCCCACTTCCGTCTTCTTCTTCGCTCTTATAAATGAAACTAGCCTTTTGAAACTACCTTTGAAGGAATTTCTGGCTTTATATTACTATTACCTCCCGAAGGTCTCCTGGAGCGCCCCCTGTTTTGTGGTCTTTCTGGATTTGGATTATTTGATTTTCTTCTTCTGTCTTGGAACTGTGACTAAGGATTAACATTCACTTCTGGGCTTGTCTGCCTCCTCGGCATCACCCAGCTGCGCATTCCACAGACGCCATTTCTTTTGTATAAGACTTATACTTATCTCTGTACTTAACAAATGGGGACTAGAAAACCACCGCTGGGTAAGGCAGCTTCGGCACCCACCTCCTATACATCCAGCCCAATGACCCAACAGACAAAAATTTCATCATTCTTACAACAAGAAGGGGCTGGAAAGAGTTCAAAGGACTTATCAGTTACCCAAATGTTCCAGGCTATTATGAAGGGACAAGAAAACTGAAAAAAGAGCTGACAGATTTTAAAGAACAACTCAGAGACATACAGCAACAAACAACAGAAAATAAACAGAAGGTTGGTGTACTGGAGGAGGGTGTGGTTGGGTTGAGGGAGGAGGTGAAGGCAACTCAGAAGGGGAATAGAGAATTGGAAAACTTCATGGTAAAGATGGAACTTAAAAGAATGTCCCTTTTTCTCAGATTCCAGAACCTACCCGAGACAGAAGATGAAGATCTTAAGGGTACTATGTGTACAATCTTTGCAGAATACATTAAGAGAGATAAAGAACAGTTGTGGTGGGAGCCAGTCCTCAGAAATTCAGTAATTATTTGCTATTGACTGTTAAAAGTAAAACTGCTTACTCAGCATTAGATAAATAATAATAATAATAATAATAATAATAATAATAATAATAATAATAATAATAATAATAATAATAATAATAATAATAATAATAATAATAATAATAATAACTATCTGGCCTGGCTCAACTATCTGGCCTGGCTCAACCGTAATTTTCCCGTACTCCTCCTGACTGTCTGTTTTTTAACATTTTGAATTTGGATTGTACATGGGGTTTTGTAATTAGGGTATTTTAATGGTTTTTAATTGTCTATGTATTGTATCTGTTAACCTCCTCCGAACATGTGTGTCTTTGTACTTATGTATGTCATGGATTTATGTAAATGTTATATGTTTTTTACTCCATTGTACGCCGCCCCGAGTCCTTTTCGGAAAGGGAGCGGCTAATAAATTTAAATTATTATTATTATTATTATATGGACCTGGTTTATAGAATCAATTCAGAATATGCCAGAACACATAATGTTCCAAGGGAAGTCCACGTTAAATTTCTTAGGAAGACCACGAGGGATGAGGTTTGGGGAGCCCAAAGGGGGGGACCACTAAAATATAAAGATAAAGAAATTGCCATTCTTAAACAAATTCCAAAAAAAATTAGAGATAAGAGGAAGAAGTATTCCTCCTTATCAAAGAAATTATATAATAAAGGAGTTTGGTTTAGATGGTTATTGCCAGAAGGAATGTTGATCTTCTGGGAGGGAAACAGAATTAGAATCAATTCAGTTGTGGAGGCAAAGGCATTCATGAAAAAACACAGTCCCCTCCTAGAGGACGAAACCATAAGAGGTAGTGAAAAAGGTGATAATACACAAGATATGAGGGAGGGAGGGGCTGTGGCTCCGCCAGAGGACAGGGGGGAGGGAGCAATATTGAAAAGACTCAGGTCACAAAAATAAATGTATTTGAAATATTATTGTAATTGTTGATATATTAGAAAGTGGTAAAAGATATGATAGAACATATGGTTGATACAATGTATAACAAGATGCTGTTTCTGCTTATCTTTTATCTTTTGTTTTCCTTTCTGTAAAAGTTGTGAGATTTGGAGAGATTTCTACTTTCTGCATGATGTAGCTGCCAAAATTTTTTGCATATCCATCTACCCTTCCCTATAAATGTTTAAAAACCAATAAAATTCTTTTTAAAAAAACAATTACTGCATGTTTTTTTAACTGTCTAAAAGGGCTTTCTATGATGGTGGACTGAGTACTCGGAGCCAGTCCTCAGAAATTCAGTAATTATTTGCTATTGACTGTTAAAAGTAAAACTGCTTACTCAGCATTAGATATCACAATTACTGCAAGATCTGTTGAATTTAGAGACTGCAAATGGGCTAGTATTTGTGAGATTAGTTGGCACCAGTGGCAAGGAGGTTCTATTTCTAATTCCAACTAATGTGCCAACTGCAGATCTACTTGAGTTAAGGTAGCCTAGTTGCAGTGTTCTATGTCTTACTAGTTTCATAACCAAATTACTATATTGCATGCTATGTGAAATTACTTTTAAAGATGTAACCGAAGACCTGCATATTTGTCTGGGCATTTGAAAAAAACAACACTTTTAATGACTGGAGTTTCTGATATATTGCCTATTTTATTGTTGTTTCAAAGTTAACTTTGTTTTCATTTGTGTATTTACAGTTGTTAAGAATTGTTGGTTTATTTAACTTTATTTGATATAGATTTTATTGCTCTTTTCTGAACCAAGCTGGTTAATATTAATCCGCAGCTTAGCAAAAAGGCAGCTGGGGTCCTGCTTTTTAAAACCACTTGGGGGGCAGCCAGGTGAGCATGGTGGTGCTGCAATAACATCACCAAAGACATGGGGTGAGATTTGGGGCCATTTTTGATATTATCTGTCCAGTAAAGTTGATACAATAAACCTATCTGAGGCTCTAATCACTATTTATCTTTGAAAGGCAATGTAATGTTGAAGGAGCAAGAAATGCTGATCTCCTGCCAAAAAGGAGCTGAGAAAATCAATGCTACAACAAGCTGCCTGCTCCTTGTCTAGCATCAATTCTGAACCAAGTCCATATTAGCATAGTATGCAGTGATCTGTATTAGCTGCTACCTGGCTAGCATAGAAATGTCCGATGATTTTGACAAAGACTTGCTCATTCTCATCAGGAGTTTGATCCCGGGGAACAACTACCTCAGCTGCTGTCAAGTTCTGAAGTTCATTGACCTAGAGACAAAAAGTAAAATAATTTTACTGCCTTTAAAATAGGAATAGCACTTAAGATTTATATAGTGCTCCACAGCCTTAACAGTTTACAGTCAGCCTATGGCCCCCAACAAACTGGGTCCTTATTTGACTGACCTTGGAAGGCTGAGTCTAACCTTCATCCTGGTGAGATTTGAACCGCCAAATTGCAGGCAGCCAGCAGTCAGCAGAAGTAGCCTGCAGTACTGCACTCTAACCACTGTGCCACGATGGCTCAAAATGCTAATTACTCTATACTGAAGAGAACTAACAGCTTTGTAAATACCCTATTTTGTGGTCATTTCCCACTCTATTAGGACACACAATTCCAGCTTGCTCATAATCAGTATGCAGAAATTTAAAAAGAATTATTCAGCATTTTGAAATTGTGCCATTACCTTCAGTGTTCTTACTTTCATATACATTAAAACCTGGGCCCACATTTTGTTTTATTTTAAAGAAGTAAAGCCCAATAAATAAGGAACAATTGGCTAAGCTAGTGCAATGCTTCAAGTTAAAATCAGTGAAATATGCAACGGTTTAATACCAACCATGAAGTCAGTCTTAAAAGTTTATATTGTAAATCTAGAAGACGGGCATATACATTTGAAAACTAGTTTAGGTATAATCAGGATTTATAATAATCATAATTATGATTTCAAACTATGAGTTGTCTTTCCCATGACCATAGAGCAGCGATGGCGAACCTTTTTCAGCTCGCGTGCCACAAGTGGGGGGAGCGCAGGAGGGTTGTGTGCGGCGTGCCACACCCATAATGCAATGCGGAACATGTTTTTTTCACCCTATAAAGCCTCTGGAGCCTGGGGAGGGCAAAAAGAGCCACCCCCCCGGAGGCCCTCCAGAGGCTTCAGGGACCGTCCGGAGGCTTCCCTGACGCCTTCGGAGCGCTCAAAACGACCCTCCGAGCAAACCGGGACTTCCGGTTTGCTCGGAGGGTCATTTTAAGCATTCCAAAGGCTTCAGGGAAGCCTCTTGAAGGTTCCTGAAGCCCCTGGAGGGCCTCCGGGGGGCGCGGGGAGGCTCTTTTTGCCCTCCCCAGGCTCCTATAAAGCCTCTGGAGCCTCGGGAGGGCGAAAAAATGGCTTTTAAAAATGGTGAACTCAGCTGGCCAGCACGCGCATGCACACTGGCCAGCTGACAGGGCAGCGCCTCGCGTGCCCTGACAAATGGCTCTGCGTGCCACAGGTGGCACGCGGGCCATAGGTTCACCATCACTGCCATAGAGCAACACCACAAACAGTACAGTGGGACCTCGGGTCCCAAACGGCTCAGACAACAAACAATTTGGGTGCCGACAGTAAGATCTGCTAAATGCTTCACTCACATCATGAATACACCCTCTGGTGCTGAATAAACACAGCCGTAGTGATTTTCCACAGCAATTTCCCCTTCCATGCCATTTTTTGTGTGCACGTATCTTGCTTTCGGTCATGACCAAATTGGATGCCGACCAAAGTCCTGGAATGGATTACAGTCGGCATCCAAGGTCCCACTGTATTTTGCTTGCTAAAAACTACAAACAGTAAGAAAACTAGAACCATATTAGAGCCTGGAATTTCTATCCTAAATCCTGATGGTCATACACTGAGACACCCATGTGACCAGACCCAACTTTACGACTTTTGCAGTGGTGATTAAGCAAATGCTATGGTTATAAAGTGATGTGGTGGTTGTTAAACAAATCAATGTATATCTATGACTATTTCTTACAAGAAACCAGCCAAAAAAACCGTGGAGATCAGTGAAAGTCATAAATTGTGGCCACATGACTATGGAATGCTGCAGCCGGTCATAAAGATGAGCTGCTTGCCAAGTGCCTGAAATGTGGCTATGTGACCACAGGGAAAGAGTGAGCACAACCAATGAAACTCTGATAAGTATCTTTCGGATAGTCTCATCATAACTTCAAATGGTGGACAGTTGATCTCCCTCCAATCTGATTTCAGATCTTGGTTTCTGACTGCTTTCACATTGCTCTGCATAAAAAGCTAATTTAAACAGTATAGGAAACCACAATATAGCCTGATGTTGATGTTTAAATCTCCTCAGAACCTTCTGTAGATACCAATTTGAAGCGTGCCTTAAATTTTAACTGTGCTTTAGTTATCAGTCATTTGGGAGAAAGATCTGCATCATACTGACCGTCCATTACTTAATACCCCATCTTGGGCCACAGACAAAGCAACCCATTCTCAAGGCTTGCCCCAACCCCCAAGATGACTATTTCCTCAGCCCAATACTGCACTCACTGTTTTGCCTCCTTTGCCAATGACTCTTCCTGCTGCTGAGGCAGGGACTCGGATGTGCGTCTCAAGTTTCACTTCTTCTTTGGGCCCAAAAAAGTTCTCCTCTTTCAGCTTTCCATAAATTCGTCCTTGAGCCTGAAAGAAATCAAACCACCAAAGAGCAATTAAATAGGTGGTTCATTTCCTCTGAAATTACAACATGTTTTAGCTTTATCTAATACCGGAAGAGCAGTATTAATTATTCCTTGACATAAATACATACCAAAATAGCTCATCCTTCTTATTGTTTGTTCTCTAAACCTAGATTGTAAGCCAACATCTATGGGTGCCTTCAAGTCATTGCTGACTCTTAGCAACTAATCCCTGCGGTTTTCTAGGCAAGATTTTTGAAAGTGATATGCCTTTGTCTCCTTCCTAGGGATGAGAGAGACTGGTCCAAAGTCACCCAGCTGGCATCATGTAGTCCTATACAGCAAGACTACAGTTCACAATCTAGGCTGATACATTAACCACTAAACCAGACTTCCTCTCTAGGAATTGTAATAGTGATACTTAAATAATAAACATAATTAAATATGGTAGCAGAACACAAAATTAACAACTGGGCACAAACTCAATTTACTTAAAACTAGTTTTTTTCGGATTTCTGTCATGTTAAAGATTAACATCTGGCAGTAACTTCTAAAAGGATTCTGAGGACTGCATAGAGTCCTGGAGTAGCAGGCTATCAGTCTGGTTTCTGTATATGTACTCCTTGTTTAGTGACCACCACTGGGACTAGCAACTTCATCGTTCAGCAAAGTGATTACTAAGTGAAACCGCAATTCTGATTACAATCTTACTTCAGCCTTTGTTTGCTTTAGCGAACTGCAAAGGTTATAAATGCAAAGAATGGTCACAAAGTTAACTCGCTCATCACAGTCATAATTGCAAAACAGCTACTAATTGAGGCAGTTGCTAAACAAGGACCACCTGCAGAACTTTGGGTATGGCTTTGTTTTTGTTATGATTTCTTTCTATGATGCTTTCATTCTGGGAGCCCCATGCTAAAGAATTACATTTTAGAAAGAAAGAAATGCATTTCAGTAATTGTAACTTCCTCTATATATAATTCACAGAAAAAAGAAACCTTAAACTGGGCTTCTGGTGGTCCAGTGATTATCACCATACGCACTTTGGAATCTGGAGTTTCGGGAGGAGCAATCTAGAGAAGACAAAAAGAGGCAATGAAATGAAATACTAATCTGTCTAACAACAATGTCCAGGCTGAGCAGGGAAGATTGATCTAGTCATGAAAATAAGAATTATGATTTATTTTTTCAAAAAAACAATGATAATGGTGATGTCCTTCCAAAAGCATTTCCCAGATTTACTTACAAACAAGTTAAAAATGCATTATTAATTTCACCAATGCAGTCAAGAGACATTATTAGGAACTTTCTGCCTTGTTTTCAAAAGCCAATACAGCTGTAGCTATTGCATAAAAAGTTTCACAGCAATCACTAACTAGCAAAGATTAAAGCATTGAAGCAACAGAAAGTTATGGACACCTTGATTGAGGCACTTGCGAATCTGGAGAGTTGTTTGATGTGCTGACCCTTCTTGCCAATGATTGCACCTACAGCCTGGGCAGGGATGAAAACATGTACGGTCTCTTGCTCAGGAGGCTGCCAAGAGAGGAGTTTTATGAATACCAATCAATGTCAGAGAAACTGGACATTCTCAATTGACAGTCTGAAAGGCTAAAAACAAATTTCTACTACTATCCGTGCAATGATACCATTACATGTTTAGTGAACTCAGCATGAAAGGAACCGATGATGATAAAAGCAGATGGGAGAAATGATATGTGAATTTGGCTAGAGATAAAATAGAATTGAAGTGTTTATAATAACAGGAAGCAACAAATTAGGATGGGTAGTTATGAAAGCTCAATCAAACCATCTCTTTACTGTGTTCATGCTCAGAAGCAAATAAACCTCATTGAAAAGAATGTATTGTACTGAGGAGCCCTTGTGTCGCAGTGATTAAAGTGCAGTATTGTAAGCAAACTCTGCCTACAGTCTTAGGTTAGGTCCTGAAGAGGCTAAAGGTTGCCTACCATCCTTCTAAGATTGGTAAAATGAGGATCCAGATCTAGGATCAAAATGCAAATAGTGCCTACACTATAAACTGCCCAGAGAATGCTGAAAAGTGCTACGAGGCAGTATAAACATCTAAATACTATTGCTATTTTACATGCTTTTCTGATACACTTCTGACATTACAAGAATCAGTGAAACTGACCCCCTTTTAAAATCTTGTCTATTTTGCAACCATCCAATCTTGTATCCAGACATTCTGTGAAATAAAATACAAACCTCAAAAGAAAAAAAGATTCTCAACACCTAGAAACACTGGATGCATTATATGCATTTTGCTGGATGTAACCAAATGTAGTGGAAATCAAATGTGCAGCTTAGAGAAAGCTACACAAACATTCCACCGAGATAAACTGCCTCTTTTTTGTTAAGTGACTGACAATTCTATACTACGAGTTGCTCATATAGAAACAGAGCTCAACATTACCAAAAAAGAATTATATGGAGCTGCTCCAGAAACACTGCTTGGAGGAGGTGGCACTGCATTAGAAGAGGCAGGAAAAAGACCAACAGCAGCTAGGTTGAGACCAGGTATCAAGTGTGACTGTAGCTAAAATAAAAACAGAGAAAACAAGATGAAGAAAAGGAGAAGGGCGTGTTTATTATTATTTTTCATTAAAACAGAGTTACCTGGGACTCAACTAATAACTCTGAAATGCTTACAGCAAAGATCACCTCATTTTCTTTAAACAAGCATAATATTATGCTTGAAAGCTCTTGCTTTGAAGTGATGTTTCTATTTTTATATGTCTCAAGATGGCCCATAACTCCTTTAGAAGTTTGAGTCTGCTTTATTATTATTTTAATTAATTTCTTAAACTGTTATGGCCGCCCAGAAGATCGCTTAACAAAAATGGAACCCCTATAAATAGGCAACCTAGACTAAAACAAGTAGAATAAACAAAAATGATGAAAGCCTGCCCCCCCCCCCCCCCCCCCCAAATACAGAGCAAACACATTCAAGTAAACCCTAGGCCTGGGAACAGAGTCAGGTCTTAAGGAGGGGAATGCTGTTCTGGAGGGTGACACAGGGACACATCCTCCTTGCTCCCACAAGATGGCATCGTTTAAATAAAGAGATCTGCAGCGTGTCTTCCCTGCTCAAATTTACAGATGGACAGAAAAAACTGAAGGGCGGTGGTTTCTTATATAACCAGGCCGTGCCAAGAAAGACTAAGTTGTTATTCTCTGCTATATATCTTCCCATTACTTTATACAGGCAATCTCAATTTACAACCAATTGTTTACCAATCTTTCAAAGCTACCACAGCCCTGAAAAACGTTACATACAACCAGTCCTCGTTAATACAACCATTGGAGCATCCCCCATCGTCACATGATCCAAATTCAGGCGCTTGGCAATTGGCATGCATTTACAATGGCTCAGAGTTCTGTGATCTATTATTTAATAGGGGAAATCAGATTTGTTGAATGACCATATGATTCATTGCAGTGATTTACCCAACTGTGGCAAAAAAAAGATAAAAGTGGGCCCAACTTACTCAACAATTACCTCTCTTAGCAACAGAAATTCTGGTGGTTGTAAGCCGAGGGCTATTCTGTAGCCTCTTTCACCTGTGAACCTTTCCAGTTGGAAAATGTTCTATATTTGTTCATGATTTATTCTCAGAAATTTAAGATTGGGAAGCCAGGGAGTCTACAGAGCCAGATGGGGCGAATGTACAATAAAAGGGATAGAATTTGCACACTTTGCCAGTTATGTGCATCCCCCAATAATTTCACCAATAATTTTCTCCTACTCAGATTAGATTCAGTTCCACTACATTCTTTATTCCTGACTTCAATGAAGGAGATCTTCTCAGAGCAAAAGATGTTAATGATGGTAGAGTCTTTTGATGCTACATATTTTCCCATTACTTTATACAATACAGACAGCATGACTTGTGGCAAATATGGTACAATAAACACTTTCGAATCTTAAAGAATGAACCAAAATAGGTACAAATACACTTACACTCATGGCTGCTACATCATTCTCATACGCCTCCCTCACTTTCTTCATAATTTCTTGCTCTGCTCTGCAGCAATTCTCGATGGAGCCTTTCACAGTGATAGTCCTTTCAGGGTTGTATAATGTCAAATCCTGAAGGCTGAGTGGGAATATCAAAACAAAAAAAGTGGTTCTGTCAAAAACCCTTGCCTGGCTAATCTTTCAGACGCCATTCCTGCATTCAGTTCAACCAGTTTATCAAAGAAAGCGACCCAAGAATCTCCTTTGTCATATAATTCTAGCAATATTCGTTTAAAAGTAGGTAGCACTGTTACATGCTCTGGCATTATTTTTCTTCTCCCCCCCCTCCCGCCCAGGTTTAATTTTTAATTTTTTTTACAAACATATCAATGCATGAACAGTGTTTCTATCCCTATTCCAACTTTTAATCATGCCACTATTATATTTAGAAATATTCCCTTTCTATCCATCGTCTCTTGCCCGCTTTAAAACTTTAATTGTTTGTTTATTAGCTTGCCTCTCATATTCCTCTCTTGGATCTTTATCTCTATCTGCTTCCACAGCTTGACCAATCATTTAAACATTTCTCCCTTCTCTGCCCTATTCCATTGTCTAATTTTCAAAATATCTACTCTTGCAACATTTCTCTTCCAAAAGTCTTCCTGAAACTCCAGTTCCTTTCTTAATTCTCTTAAAATACTATCACCTTGGCTTGTTTCATCAGTCATTATTATTTTTATTGCTATCTCCTTCTTGTCATCTTGTTTTATTTGTTGGTTTATCAGTTGTTTTTTCATCTCTTTCAATTGGCTCCTCCTCTTCATGGAAATCTTGATCACTCCTTGTCCTTTGTATCATGTTTTCTAGCTCTCCATTTATGCTCTGCATTTTATTCATAATCTCCTTATAGCTTCTTGTCAAAATATCCTTAATACTTTGAGTTATCAATGCTGTTTCTCCCCAAATTCCACTGATTTTTTGCTGGTGGAGCATCTCGTTTAGTTTTATTTTGTTCCTCTTTTGTCCAATAGTCCAAAAACCATACATTCAAACCTGAAGTTACTTCTTAAAAAAGTTCAATATTCATGAATCTTTATATCCCACAGCTAATATACCTGTTCCTTTGGATAGTCCAAAATTTTTCCAGAACCTTCTGAGTCACTCTATAAATTCAGTCTTGTGCTGTAGCCTTCAGGAGTCACTATAATAATAATGCCTTTCTTATTCTTACGTTTAAATCTCCAATAGCCAAGTATTTCTAGGACTTTGGGAATGGGTTATGCCTGCCTTTTGTCAGCAGGTGACACTCATAAGTCAAATTTCAATATCAACCAGTTTTATCCCATTTTAATGGTAACAATCCAAAATATAAAGATGATAATAGTTTTTTTAAGTAAATAGTTCCAGCATTCTGAAATACCTAGCCAAAACAATGCCTGTCCAATTTAGAAATCCAATTTTCTATATTTTACAAAGTTTTTTCCTTCTCCCTTTCTTTTTCCTTCAATTTTGAAATTCTTATCATAGTTTTTAAATCGCTGTTTTTAAAAAGAGCAGTGAGCCTCTCCTTTCCTGGATATTCTTTGTAGGTTGAGTTTTAAATAAAAAGGATTCTTCTCACCCAGTTCCAGACACTGTTCACCGACTCCGCTCCAGTAGAGTTCTTAGGTGTTTCTCGGCTGTCTCAGCTTCTTGGCAGCCATCTTTAGGATGCCTCTTCTCCTTGCCATGGCATAGAGGGGAAAAAGCCTGGGATTCAGCAGGAGAGTTGCAATCTCTCCTGCGACCTCCCTGGGCACCCCTCCTTAGCTTTGCCACTCCTACAAGGTGGTTTGGCTCCTCTCGGAGCCCACAAACAGGGAGAACTCAGCACAGGGAACATAGAAACCCGTTCCCTGCATCTGATATCGCTGTGACGTCAGCTGGAAGTCTTCTGGCATTATTTTCCAAGGCAAGGAAAGGCATGGCTCACAGGAATTCCTACGTGTTAGGCAATCTTTTTGATATATAATGGCTACAGGCTGGGAGACAAAATTCCACAATTTGTTCCTCTGAAATGCTTAGATTGTAAAGAAGCTTTCTCTGCTCCCATAATCCTACCCAATTATTTTCCAGCCTTTTGCCTTCTACATCAATCGATAATGGATTCCGGGGCCAAGGCACCCATTCAGAAGTTTATTTGTATGTTAGCCCTTTATTTTTGCAGTAGACAACGATTACTTGTGAAAAAAAACCCTGGCAAATGGGACTAAGGGATGAATAGGATTGTTATTATATGCACACAAACACAGTTTGTATATTCTCCATCAGAACAGTAAAGCTCAAAATGTTCATAACTGCATTTAAAAGTAAAGGAGGACTTACGAGGAGATGGTGATCTTTGTCTCTGTGTCCTGTTCCACTTTCTTTAGGTTGCGGCCCTCCTTGCCAATCAGTCGTCCCACAAAGTTGTTGTGGGCTAGGATTTTCAGAGGTACTTCATCAGCACTGGTATATGAAAAATAAATTAAGTGAATTAAAACTCAGTGTCAAATTCTTTGCTGGGCATGCAGAAAAGTCCCCCTACTTCAATCACCTGCCTTTCAATAAAGAGATAAAGATTATCTAAAACAGTGGGGAATCATGGCCAGGCAGTTGGTATCAATAAAAATGGACCATTAGAATTCACACACCAGTGGAAGCAGAGGCTTTCGCTAAAAATTACAGTGCTCTTTTAGGTGAAATGGGGGATGTTACACAAGAAACAAAGGAGGGAGGGGCCGAGGCTCAGCCGGTGGATGGGAGAGAGGATGCAACAGCTAGAAGACTCAGATCACAAAAGTGATTTGGAACACTATTGCAATTGTTGCTACAATGTACTTTTATGGAAGTGATACAAAAGAAATGATTGAAACATACTGATGATTTTGTGTTAAATTTAAAACTGCTAATACTTAGGTCAGGGGTGTCTAAACTTTTTGCGAGGAGGGCCAGATTTGGTGAGGTGAAAATGTGTGGGGTCGATCATTCAGCCTGACATTCTTTGAACCCTTAACATTAAATGCGAATTAACTACCGTATTTTTCGTAGTATAAGACGCACCAAGATTTTGAAGAGGCAAATTAAAAAAAAAGTTTTTGCACTCTCCCACGAAAATGGGCCTTTTTAAAAAGGGCATGAATAGCCTTTAAGAGGCTTCTAGAGTGCTCCTGGGGGCTAGGGGGGGGGCAAAGTTGAGCAAAAAATGGCCGGTTTTTTGCTCATTTATGCCCTCCACAGCCCCCAGGAGCACTCTGAAAACCTCCTAAAGGCTATGCACAGCCATTTTGGTGAAGGGGGTAGAGTTTTGAGAGGCAAAAAATGATGTATTCAGTGTATAAGATGCACCCAGATTTTTAGCCTCTTTTTTGAGGGGAAAAAGATGCATCTTTATACTTCGAAAAGTACAGTATTTTATGAAAGACTAAACAAATAACTCCACTGGGGAGAAGAGGCTGCGAGCCGCTTGAAATTTGAAAAAGGGCCACATTTGGCCCCCGGGCCGCACTTTGGACATGCCTGACTTAGGTAAATGTTGATATTTTTCTATCATTGTTTGGAAAAGTTGCAAGACCTGGGGGGGCTTCTCCCCCCCGCACAATGTAGCTGTCAAAATGTTTTATAACCCTATAACCCTTTTTCCTTGAATTTTTTTTTAAAACCAATAAAAATTTGAACAATTAAAAAAAAATGGACCAGATGGACCTAGATCAGTGATGGCGAACGTTTTTTGGCTCGCGTGCCACAAGAGGGGGGAGCGTGGGGGGGTCGTTTGCGGGCGTGCCACACCCATAATGCAATGCGCGATCCCCCAGTGCGCATGCGCGGACAACGTCCCCCCCATTTTTGCATGCTTTTTTCGCCCTCCCCAGGCTCCAGAGGCTTCATAGGAGCCTGGGGAGGGCGAAAAGAGCCTCCCCTGGCCCTCCGGAGGCTTCAGGGACCGTCCGGAGGCTTCCCTGAAGCCTTCGGAACGCTTAAAACCACCCTCCGAGCAAACCGGAAATGACTTCTGGGTTGCTCGGAGGGTCGTTTTAAGCGTTCCGAAGGCTTCAGGGACCGTCCGCAGGCTTCCCTGATGCCTTCGGAGCGCTTAAAACCCCCCCTCTGAGCAAACCGGAAGTGATACAAACTGCCTCACGTGCCGTGACAAATGGCTCCGCGTGCCACTTGTGGCACGCGTGCCATAGGTTCGCCATCACTGACCTAGATTGTTTAGCAACTGTTTGCAGTTACGACAGTGATGAAAAAGCAACCAATGCCTGTATTTATGATCTTCACGAATCTATAAAATAAAATTGAAGTAATATCGTAAGCATAGTGATGGTTTTATTTAGTGACTGTTTCACATAACAACCAAGTTGCTAGTCCCAACTATTGTTGCTAAGTGAGGACCACCTGTATCTCCTAAGAAACCTGTTTTGGCCTCCAATCTTATTCCTCAGTTTATTGCATTGAGAGCAATATGACGTTCCAGCTATTGCAAGGTCAGAATGCAGTTGGACTCGTGTCTTTGGAGCAGTTACTGCTTGATCACAAGAAGAAAGAGTTATACAAGGCAAAAGGAACTTCCATTTCTCAAAGCAGTTTACCAATATACTCTCATCGCTCTATTTACAATTAAGTAAATTTTTGTATCATTCTTAATTTGCATAGTTTCTTCCAAGTTTCAAAGTTAGGGAACAAAAACTGTGAGATGTATGCAGATATTTATCTTACAAGGAGCCACTATATCTACTGAGTTCCTTCTCATAGACAGTATCCATGAAATCCAACTGACTTGTGAAAGAAAAGAACCTGGTAGCAAGTAGTCAGAAGCAAAACAAAACTGGCTACAGAATCTTCCATTTTCTTGGCCTTTCATTGGAAAAGATGTCATGCAATAATGCTAGGGGGAAAAAAAAGAATTCTGGGTAGCCTTTCCAAAAAGCCCTGCTGATCTTGGCACTAACAATGCAGAATGCAGCCGCGCGGACAATTATGGGGAGTACTAGGTACTCCCATATAACACCGCTCCTGCGCGAGCTGCACTGGCTACCTGTGGCTTTTCGGGTGCGTTTCAAGGTGTTGATTATCACCTTTAAAGCGCTCCATGGCTCAGGACCTAGTTATTTGCGGGATCGCATCCTACCCCACACATCCCTGCGACCAATTCGCTCCCACAGAGAGGGACTCCTCCGGGTACCATCCACTAAGCAATGCCGGCGGGCGGTGCCCAGGAGTAGGGCCTTCTCTGTGATGGGCCCAACCCTCTGGAACGACCCCCCCCCCCGATATTAGAATTACTGCTGATCTCCGCTCCTTCCGTAAGAAACTCAAGACCCACCTGTTCCAATCGCAATCATAATTATAATCTAATTCTGACCTTCCTGGCCGGCATTTTAAAATTTTAAATTCTGGGGTATTTTAATTGGTTTTAATCTTCAGTTAGTTCATGACTATAGTACAGACTGTGTGTTCAATTTGTTTTGTCTGGGGTTTTGTATTTTTGTTGTCTATTGTATATTTTATTTCTGTCTGTACCCCGCCCCGAGTCCCTTCGGGGAGAGGGGGCGGTTTATAAATTTAATAAACTGAAACTGAAACTCAACAATGGCCTATCTTACGTCTTGGTGTCTTTTGCCTCTTTCTGCATGATTTCCAAGATCATCTTGCAAGCAGCAGAACAGCCTTCTGGAGTTGAATGGATGCTTATTGCTTTCTCAGCTGCCCCCGCATTTTCCTTCCGATGCACATCAATTCTACAGTGAATTCAAAGAAAAGCAATAAATCACTCAATATGAACAGTTGAATATTAGTATATATCTAAGGAATAAGAAACTGATCAAAAGGTCATAAGATGCTTCAAAAGCTTGGATTCCTTATCTTTACAAAATATCCCAAATGCCTCATTTCTCATTTGTTTCCAGTTGCCAATTTTAAGCAATGAAACAGATTAGAAAACCCATTTCAATCCAAATTTCAAACGGATTCTGGACTGATCATGATGAATTAGAGATGCCAAGTGTAGATGGAATATAAGCCAAAATGTAATTTCCTGGGTTGAATTTGCTTTGTGCCTTGTATGGAATTTAGCAACACATGAAAAAGCAGAAGCTAAAATGCTTGCTAACAAAACAATTTCTTACTTGGACTGTGTCTGTTTGGTTATGTTGCGGATGGTGGCACCTTCTTTACCAATAATGGCTCCCACATACTGGGTAGGAACAAGAAGCCGAAGAGGGATATCTACTGGTTGCTGTTTCACTGGAGCTCCTGAGGCCACAGGAGAACCTTGCCGTGGGGCACCCCGTGTTCCAAAACCACCTCGACGTCCGTTCTCTGCACCCTGCACAATCTGTTCATCAGGTATGTACGAGACCTTCAAAGCATGGTTTTCCAGCTGATGTCCATTAAGTTTCATGATAGCTCTGGAGAAGAAAAAGAGAGATAAAACGGATGGAGAACTAATCTGTGAGAGGTTATGCTATGATAGCTAAGAAGGAATTTTAAAGGGATAAGGCACCATCAGTCTGGGTTAGCAATTTTATTATTAAATATCCTAGTTGTATCTTATATATCAGTCCTGAAGCCTTTAGGAATCCAACACTCATGTAGAATAAAGAACAGTCTATCCCAAAATGGTCTCAGCAATCTAGAAGCCATGTCAAAGCTTGCAAAAGGAGTCAAAGAATATCCTTAAAGGATTTTTTCATCATTCTTACTGAATTAACACATGAATTCATATATGAAAAACCAGAAGCTTGCAAAATTTAGCGATTTCTCTCATTTGAACAGCTATGGGCATTTTGCTGCCAACCTTGGATATACATTATGAGGGAAATAATTGTAAAATTACATTAAAATCAATCATGCACAAAAAAGGATAAAGAAAAACGAACAAAGATATTTTAAAATCATAGTGTAGTAAGTGAACCTAAACCTTCCTAAACTGATAAACTGAAAACCACCTCCCCATCTCACTACCAATGCTGCTTCATTTTTTTCAATGCAATCTTTTTTTTCCTTGTCTGCTCTTTTATTTTGTCAAAGGAAAATGTAACAAATGGAAAATTCTTTTAGTTGACTATTAGTTCAAAGTAGAGAAATCCTTCTATTATTAATTTAGTTCAAAATTAATTCAAAGTAGGGAATTATATTATTACCATATTTTTCAGAGTATAAGACGCACCGGAGTATAAGACCCACCAAGGTTTTGAAGAGTCAAATTTTAAAAAAAGTAGGTAAGTAGATAGAGGGAGAGAGAGAGAAATACAATAAGTAGGGAGAGAGAAAGAGTAGGTAGATAGGTAGAGGGAGGGAGGGAGGGAGGGAGGGAGGGAGGGAGAGAGGCGGAGAGAGAGAGAGAGAAATACAGTAGGTAGGTAGGGAGAGAGAGTAGGTAGGTAGGTAGGTAGATAGAGGGATAGAGAGAGAGAAATACAGTAGGTAGGATGGGAGAGAGAGTAGGTAGATAGGTAGATGTTTCCATGTGTATTTATCCATGTGCGGAAGAAGGAAATCACTGACAGCCTGCAGTACCTAAGACTTGTTTCTGCTGGCACAGCAGTTGATCAATGTAATTCTCATCAATCACTCTAACTAAAGAACTTTCCGAAAGGAAAAATTTTTTTTTGCACTCTACAAACCTCCCCAAAATGGCCCATTTTTCACGAAAACGGGCCCGTTTTTTTCAAATAAAAGGCATGAATAGCCTTGGGAGGGCTTACAGAGTGCTCCTAGAGGGATTGGGGCAAAAAAACTTTCATGCATAGCCTTATGGAGGCTTATAGAGTGCTGCTGGGGGGGGGGGGGACAGCCCATTTTCTGCTCATTTCAGCCCTCCCCAGCCCTCAGGAGCTCTCTGAAAGCTTCCCTAAGGGTATGCATGGCCATTTTTGTGAAGGGGCGGGGCTTTGGGAGGCAAAAAACCCGCTGTATTTGATGTATAAGACGCACCCAGATTTTCAGCCTCTTTTTTGAGGAAAAAAGGTGCGTCTTATACTCCGAAAAATACGGTAGGTGGTTACTTTTTGGTGAGATTCACAGCCTTTGGGGCTGGTTGGTAGCTCAACAGCTCGAGACCTAACCAAAAACCTAGGAACTGTTAAGGTAATGTCGGAAGATATAAGCTGTTCTAAGTGGGGTGTTTTTTTGTAGAATCAGAATGTTTAAGTCCAATAAATTTAGAATTTCCAAATAGCGAGGCAGCCGCCTAGGTTATTGCTCCAAGATCTCAAATCACAATCGAGACAACACATGATTTCTTTTTCCACAGTCGCTCAACTTCAATTTGCAAGTCCCGGTACTTTGTGATTTTTTTCTTGCTGCTTATCTTCAATTCGCACATCGCCAAGTATTGCAATGTCAATGAACCAAACTTTTTTCTTTTCAACTATTGTTATATCAGGTGTGTTGTGGGCCAAGTGCCTGTTAGTCTGAATTCTGAAATCCCACAAGATCTTGACTTTTTCATTCTCTAGAACCTTCTCAACCTGATATTCCCAGTGGTTTTTGCTGTACTCAAATCCAAACTTTTGGCACAATTTCCAGCGTCCTAGGTATCAGCCAAGTATCTTCTTAAAATATATGATGTTCCTAGTAGTGCAACTTTCTGCAGTTCTGCGATGTTATTGCAGGAAGCTATAATTTCTTGATGTGCTTTGTAAAATTAATAATAATAATTAATAATAATTTAAATTTATTAGCCGCTCCCTTTCCGAAAAGGACTCGGGGCGGCGTACAATGGAGTAAAAAACATATAACATTTACATAAATCCATGACATACATAAGTACAAAGACACACATGTTCGGAGGAGGTTAACAGATACAATACATAGACAATTAAAAACCATTAAAATACCCTAATTACAAAACCCCATGTACAGTCCAAATTCAAAATGTTAAAAAACAGACAGTCAGGAGGAGTACGAGAAAATTACGGTTGAGCCAGGCCAGATAGTTGGAAGAGGTGGGTTTTCAGTTGTACACGGAAGGAGCGGAGATCGGAAGTAATCCTGATGTCCCGGGGGAGGTCATTCCACAGGGCTGGGCCCATCACAGAGAAGGCTCTGCTCCTGGGTGTCGCCCCCCGGCACTGTTTGGCGGTCGGCACCCGGAGAAGTCCCTCTCTGTGAGAGCGGATTGGTCGTAGGGATGTGTGGGGCAGGATGCGATCCTGCATGTAACTAGGCCCTGTGCCATGGAGCGCTTTAAAGATCATAATCAAGACCTTGAAACGCACTCGGAAGACCACAGGAAGCCAGTGCAGCTCGCGCAGGAGAGGTGTTACAGGGGAGAATCTAGTCCTCCCCATGATCACCCGCGCGGCCGCGTTATGGACCAACTGTAGTCTCCGAGTGCATCTCAAAGGAAGCCCCATGTAGAGAGCATTGCAGTAGTCCAGGCGAGACGTCACCAGCGCATGGGTGACTGTGCGTAGGGCATCCCGGTCCAATAAGGGGCGCAATTGGCGCATCAGGCGAACCTGATGGAACGCCCCCCTTGCCACGGCTGTTACATGGTCATCCATGGACAGCCGGGCATCCAGGAGGACGCCCAAATTGCGCACCTGTTCCATAGGGGCTAGTTGCACGCCCCCAATGGCCAGAGATGGAAACACCTGGTTGAACCGGGGCGCCGGAAGCCACAGCCACTCCGTCTTGGAAGGGTTGAGTTTCAGTCGGTTGCCATCCATCCAGATCCGTACGGCCTCCAAACACCGGGACATCACTTCGATGGCCTCATTGGGGTGGTTTGGGGTGGAGATGTATAGCTGAGTGTCATCAGCATACAGATGATATCCCACCCCAAAACCACGGATGATCTCGCCCAGCGGTTTCATGTATGTGTTGAACAGGAGAGGCGAGAGTACCGAACCCTGTGGCACTCCACATGTGAGAGGCCTCCGGGTCGATCTCTGCTCCCCTGCCAACACACGTTGCGTCCGGTCAGTGAGGTAGGAGCCAAACCACCGTAACACGGTGCCCCTGACTCCCAACCCCTCCAGCCGGTGCAACAGGATACCATGGTCGATGGTATCGAAAGCCGCCGAGAGGTCTAATAGGACCAGGATAGAGGAACAACCCCTATCTCTGGCCCGCCAGAGATCATCCACCAATGCGACCAAGGCCGTCTCCGTGCTGTGCCCGGGTCGGAAGCCGGACTGGCGCGGGTCTAGATAATCATTTTCCTCCAGGTGGCGTGGGAACTGCTGTGCCACCACACTCTCTACAACCTTCGCTAAAAAAGGAAGGTTGGAGACTGGACGGTAATTGACTAGGTCCGTCGGGTCCAGGGAAGACTTCTTGAGCAGGGGTCTCACCATCGCCTCTTTCAAGGCGGCTGGTAGAGACCCCTCACCCAACGAAGTGTTCACTAGGACCAGGAGCCAGTCACGTGTAACCTCCCAGGATGCCAGTACAAGCCAGGAGGGACACGGGTCCAATAAACATGTGGTGGGTCGCAGACGTCCACGCAACCTGTCCAAATCCTCGATGGCAACCGAATCAAACTCCTCCCAAAGCGGACCCTCAAGACTCGCCACGGGCGTCTCTACTGAACCACTGAAGGGGGTCCATCCCATCCGGATTTGAGCGACTTTGTCATGTAGATATTTCCCAAACTCCTCTGCTCTACCCTGTAAAGGACATGGTACCAAAAGTCCTGATGACAATGGGTATCACATTTGATGATTTCTCGATTTTCTTCAGTTGTCCAAGTTTTGTGCTTGTTCCAGTAGCTTTGCAGTTGCATGCCCTGATTCCCTGGCAGTAACAACTGAGCCCTATAGCCCGTTTTTCGACAGATGTCAAGGAGCCATAGCATCTGATGTCAGGCGATGACTGACCCCGTGTGGAATTTTGTTGATGTTGATGCTGTTGCTATTATATTATTATTATACAATTGTATCACAGCGGCCAGTTGTTTTGCCGGATTTGCCGGATTTGGCATTGATTACTAGTCGGGCCCCACCCAGGGGCCTAGGACGTCGTACCGTATTTTCGTAATATACGTGCAGATCCAAGCAGTGCAGCTTTTTGCATTTGACTGATGGTAATTTTGTCAAGTTTTAACTGTTTTAAATGTAATTCCAGTGCTTTTGGAATAGCACCCAGTGTGCCGATTACCACTGGAATTACCACTGCTGGTTTGTGCCATAATCGTTGAATTTCAATTTTTAAGTCCTGGTATTTCACGATTTTTTCATGTTCCTTCTCGTCGACCATGCTATCACCTGGTATTGCGATGTCTATGATTGTAACCTTATTTTTCTCAACCAGTGTGATGACTGGTGTGTTATGCGCCCGTATTTTGTCTGTTTGTATACGAAAAACCCGTAGGATTTTTCGATTTTGGCCTTAATGGCATTTGTTCGGATAGCTTGTTCTTGCGCAGCCAGGATTAGTGACTCTGTTTCTTTCTTCAATGTACCTGTTGTTAACCATAACCAAGTTTTTTCACTGTCCACTTTATCTTTTATTTTTTCCAGAAATTGACCATGCAATGCTTTGTTCTCCCAACTCTCCATTCTTGATTTTATCACATCTTTTCTGTATTCTTGTTTCGTCTGTTGGGCCTTCAGTAGATTTTTGTTCTTTACTTCGATTAATAGATGTTCTTGACTTTCTTTTAAATAATCAGCCAGTGCATGTTTTTCTTCTTCAACTATTTGCTTCACTTGTAATAATCCTCTGCCACCTGATTTTCGGGGCAGGTATAGTCTATCAGTGTCACCGCATGGATGTAAACTGTAGTGCATTGTCATTAGTTTCCTGGTTTTTCGGTCCAAAATGTCCAAATCAGCTTGTGTCCAGTTAACTATACCAGCTGTGTATCTTATAACTGGTATTGCCTAGGTATTTATGGCCTTGATTATATTTCCACCATTTAATTTAGATTTCAAAATTTTCCTAACTCTGTTGGTGTATTCTCTCCTGACAACAGTTTTTACTTCTCCATGTTTGATGTTATCCAACTGCAGAATGCCTAAGTATTTGTAGGCTTCATTTTCATTGCATTTAATTAGTTGGCCATTGGGCATTTCAATTCCCTCACACGCAGTGATTTTGCCCCTTTTATGGATACAGTGGCACATTTTTCCATGCCAAACTGCATTGAAATATCGGATTATTATTAATTGGGTATTATGATGATAATGCAGTTAATCTTTGGTGAGATTCACAGCCTTTGGGGCTGGTTGGTAGCCTAACAGCTCGAGTCCTAATCAAGGACCTAGGACAGTGATGGCGAACCATTTGTCAGGGCAGGTGAGGCGTTCACCCTTTTTAAAAGCCATTTTTCGCCCTCCCCAGGCTCCAGAGGTTTTATAGGAGCTTCCCTGAAGCCTCCGGAGTGCAAAAAACTGGCCCTACGGGCAAACCGGAAGTTTGGGAACAGACTTCCGATTTGCTCAGAGGGTCATTTTGACTGCTCCAGAGGCTTCAGGGAAGCGTCCTGAAGGTCCCTGAAGCCTTCGGAGCGCTCAAAACGACCGTCCGAGCAAACCGGAAGTCACTTCCGGTTTGCACAGAGGTTCGTTTTGATTGCTCTGGAGGCTTCAAGGAAGCGTCCTGAAGGTCCCTGAAGCCTCTGGAGGGCTTCTGGGGGGGGCGGGGGAAGCTGTTTTTGCCCTCCCCGAGCTCCTATAAAGCCTCTGGAGCCTGGGGAGGGCAAAAAAAGCATGCAAAAAATGGGGGGTCGCGTCTGTAGTGCGCGCATACGCACTGGGGGGTTGCACATTGCATTATGGGTGCAGCACGCCCGCACACTACCCTCCTGTGCTCCCCCCACTTATGGCATGCGAGCCAAAAAAGGTTTGCCATCGCTGACCTAGGAACTGTTAAGGTAACGTCGGAGGATATAAATTGTCCCAAGTAGGGTGGTTTTTGTAGAGTCAGAATGTGCAAGTCAGGTAAATTTAGAATTTTCAAATAGCGAGGTAGCCCTTTAGGTATTGCTCCAAGGGCTCCAATTACAATTGGGACAACACATTATTTCTTTTTCCACAGTCGCTCTGCAAGTCCCAGTATTTTGTGATTTTTTCTTGCTGTTTATCTTCAATTCATGCATCACCAGGTATTGCAATGTCAATGAACCATACTTTTTTCTTTTCAATTATTGTTATGCCAGGTGTGTTGTAGGCCAAGTGCCTGTCAGTCTGGATTCTGAAGTCACACAAGAACTTGACTTTCTCATTCTCTAAAACCTTCTCAACCTGATGGTCCCAGTGCTTTTTGCTGTACTCAAATCCAAACTTTTGGCACAATTTCCAGTGAACAATCTTAGCAATGCTTGGCGTTGTAGGTAGTCAGTTTGTGAAATTTTGCTGCACCCACTGATCAAGTGGTCAACTGTCTCATCTTTCTCATTACAGAGGCGACACTTGCTCATTACAGAGGCTTGTTCTTGAGCTGCCAAAATAAATCCTTCTGTTTATTTTTTCAGTACTACTACTACTACTACTACTACTACTACTTATTATTATTATTATTATTATTATTATTATTATTATTATATTTCATTGCACAATCAATCAAATGCTTTGGCTGATTATTATTATTATATTTCATTGCACAATCAATCAAATGCTTTGGCTGGATTGGGCATTTTTATCCATCCATTGAATCTTCTTCACGGATCTGGGATAGGACATTGTTTGATGGTGATAAAATATTGTCACAAGATATAAGCTGTTCTAAGTAAAGCTGCCTTTTGCAATTGATTGATAGCATTTTTGTCAATGCTAATGGTGTTCAAGTTGTGCTTTAGATATTTTGGAGTGCACCCAGGCACCTATCACTACTGGCACTATCTTTGCTTTCGTTTGCCATCATGCTATTCCTAATTGCAGGTCTTGGGTATTTTTTTATTTTCTCCAATTCTTTCTTTTCTATTCTGCTGATCCACATATTACATATTATTTCTACATCATCTATGTCTGGGTGATTAAATAACTTATATATAACAGCATTTTTAAGGTTTCTTCACACACTTTTTCTGTTAATTCTATTCTTAATAGGTCACATTCCTTTAAATTTATATGACTAACACATTTGGAAAACTAAAAATTGTGCAGGGGACCAAAGGGGGAAAAATGCCCTTTTCAAGATGGACCTAAACTAGGCAGGTATACTCTGGAAACCTTTTTCTCTGCCATGTCCACAAATAATTACCTTCATCTTGAATCCAGCCATAACTGAGGCAGCCAGACCATCCTTAGCTGTTTTGATGTTATGTAGTATATTCTGCCTTAAGCGAGCAACATAGCCATTCTTACCTTGACTATAACCTGACATGTTTTACCAGTACTGTCACAGTCAGGGCACCTTAGATGATGGAATAGTCCAAAACCTATTCACTTTATACTGGTACAGGCATGCTCCGTATTTCCTTTGACTCTAGTCATTTTGGTTATGGACAGGGTTAGCATATCACTTTCTGAAAGATTGTTTTAAAAATCTCTTTGAAATATTCCTTCTGAGTTCCTCTGTTAACCTGCTAGGTCTCTATGTGAATCTCTAAACAGAAACAAACCAACAGGACTGATAGGAGAGAGGCTATGTGTAAGACATGAGAGAGAAAAGAGAGCTGGCTTATCTTCTGCTATTTCATGGCATATCCATCAATGGGACCCATTTCTTGTTATTCAAATAACACAGACTTTCAAGAAAAGTAAGTACTCAAAAGGAGCCTTATTAATAGTTGACAAACACTGAGTGTGGTTGGCAGGAGAGGAGGGCTTTCTACCCTTCACAAGGAGCACTGAGTAATGACAGATGGCTAAGCTTATGCTGACTGGGGCACAGGGAAGCATATGTCTAATTCTCTAAACTCCCCTCCCTTTGCAACAGATTGTGGAAAGAAGGAAATTATGATGCAATTTTAGAGAGAGGGGCAAAGCACAATTGCATTTATAACTTTACAAGATCAGAAGCTGCCTCTTTTCTATTTCATTATTTTCTCTCTGATCTCTTCACTATTTTTCCATAATATGCATTATTTTTATCATGCTAAGATTTCTTTAGTTAGAAAGTGTAAATAAATATAAAATGAACTTGTCTTCTTTTGTCTGCACATATCTGGAAGGAATGTGTATAGGGAAGCTGTTCCTGCAGAGAAAGTGATCCCCCACCCCCAGCTGCAAGCTAGAACAGAGGAAATAGGGAATTGGGGCAGCAAAAAACAATGCAGGGTTAATTTTCTGATGGCTCCCAAACAGCAGGGAAAGCACCTTAAATGGAGAATAGCCCAAAGATATCAAGAATTGTATATGGCTTTGATAATGGGCTGCAATTCATAAAGCTAACGATAG
>NC_138554.1:41523701-41778701 GCF_964273705.1 Natrix helvetica
TCTGGTTCGATTTTCGTAAGGAACAAACGAAGGTCTCCTCTTTTGGTGCTTTTCCTTTTTATCTCCTTTTTTTATCTTCCTTAGGGCTATGTACAAAAGTAAGGCTGAGCTAGTTAGCCCACTTATTATTATTAGCCAACAACAATTCTCTCCTGCCTTTTCTTTCTCCTATTTTGCAACTGCTCTGCTCTGCTTCTGCCTGTCCCTGCTATCAGTTTCTACTCGACTTCTCCTCCTCCTCCTTTCCCCACAACCCCACTCCTTTTTAGCAGTGATGATGTTACCTAGTTTGGTAATGAAATGTCTGTAAGAAAACCACCAAGCTCAGAAAGCAGCAAGGATCCCTTATCCCCCACCTCCTCTTTCTCCCTTTCATTCTCCTTTTTGTCTTTTCTGCTCCTTCCCCACCCCACCCCCTTCTAGCAGTGATGATGTTACCTAGTTTGGTAATGAAATGTCTGTAAGAAAACCACCAAGCTCAGAAAGCAGCAAGGATCCCCTATCCCCCACCTCCTCTTTCTCCCTTTCATTCTCCTTTTTGTCTTTTCTGCTGCTTCCCCCCCCCCCCAGCTCAGAAAGCAGCAAGGATCCCCTATCCCCCACCTCCTCTTTCTCCCTTTCATTCTCCTTTTTGTCTTTTCTGCTCCTTCCCCCCACCCAAGCTCAGAAAGCAGCAAGGATCCCCTATCCCCCACCTCCTCTTTCTCCCTTTCATTCTCCTTTTTGTCTTTTCTGCTCCTCCCCCCCCCCAAGCTCAGAAAGCAGCAAGGGATCCCCTATCCCCCACCTCCTCTTTCTCCCTTTCATTCTCCTTTTTGTCTTTTCTGCTCCTTCCCCCCACCCAAGCTCAGAAAGCAGCAAGGATCCCCTATCCCCCACCTCCTCTTTCTCCCTTTTATTCTCCTTTTTGTCTTTTCTGCTCCTTCCCCCCCCCCCCTTCTAGCACTTCACCAGCTCAGGTGCGACCAGAGAAATTTCTCTTCTCAGAAATGTCTTCAGTGGAGCGGTGAGGAGCTAAGGAAACTTCTCCGGTCACGCCTGAGCTGGTGAAGCGCAGGCAAGCGCCGTCCCATCGCCAGGGAAACAGTGAGTGAGGTGAATCACGTGGTTGCTCAGATCACACGGGCGCAGCCCGACCGGAGAAGTTTCTCTTCTCAGAAATGTCTTCTCGGGCTGTGCCCGTGTGATCTGAGCAACCACGTGATTCACCTCACTGTTTCCCTGGCGATGGGACAGCGCTTCTCGCGCGCGTTAGTTCAAAAGGAGGTTTTAACCTCCAAAATCCCCACCGCCCACCTGGAATCCCAAAACACCCACTAGTGGGCGGTAGGGACCAGGTTGACGACCCATGGTAGAGAAGACTATTTCTCTAAATAGGCATTTTTTAATATTTATATCAATATCTCTGATATTCCAGATCTTATTCATGCTAACTATTACAGTGCAGCCTAAGTTAGTGTTCTCCTATTGTTTCTTGATCAGTGTACGACAATATGATTGGTTGGGACACCAATATCATGCAAGGCCAGTCATAGCTAATTGTGTTCTACTCAGTCAAAAGCTTTTCTGTAATTGATATATATCCTTTTGATATTCACGTGCCTTTTCTATGATCCATCTAATACTGGCAATGTGATCTTGAATGACACACCCTTTTCTAAAGTCAATTAATACATCAGATAAGTCTTGATCAATGACATTCTGTACCCCTGTTGAATGATCTTGGGATAGGGGACAATTTTTGATCCTTATATAATAGAAAAGAAGAAATAGCTATCAACTAGGAATTATTATTAGATTTATATTCCAATTTATTTTGTACAACTCAACACAACTGGAAAATCTGGTTTAAAATAGTAGTATTTTTCTTGTTCTGCTCTAGTAGATATCACAGCAGGAAGACAGATGGGAAACAAAGGAAGGAGATTTTCTTATATTTTGTCAGAAACACATATCTCAAAAGATACCAAAGCTCTTTGATTTAAAAATAAAAACAATTCCTGGCTGTGTGCTAAGCCCACATTCTCTTTCATATCGTCAGACTTACCTCCCATCGAAGCTGAGGGGGGATATTTCTTATCTGAATTTTGCGGCTCCTAATTGAAAAAAGAAAAGAGGAAGAATTTTTTTTTAAATTAACAGAATGCTCTACCTTGAAACTATTGTTTATGTGCAACACTATAGTTCAGTACACTAGATCTGACTTATAAAAGTCCAGATGATCATGAGATTTTATTTAAAAGCTTGTTTTGTTTAATAACCATGTGATTCACTTAAAAACTGCAGTGATTCATTTAACATTTGTGGCAAAAAGCTCATAAAATCAGGGGCCACTTGCTTAACAATCACCTTGCTTGGCAAAGGAAATTCTGGTCCCAGTTGTGATCATATATCAAGGATTACTTGTACATATACATATACAGAAGACCTCTAGATGTCAGCAAAGAATACAAAAATCTAACCATCTGCTGCCTTCTAACAGTTGTCTGGATATTTGCAATCCAACTATGGTAGCTCAGTAAAAGAAATGTACTTACAAGTAGCACAAATGTTTCATATTGAAGATAGTTCATAATTTTATATAGAAATGGAGAATACATTACAACTTCTCACAGGATATTATATCAGAGTTATAACTGCCCCGACAAAAAGTGTGAGAAAGCAGCTTTCTCTACACTGCAAGTTCTTCTACAGAAAAATCAACAAATCATTTGGTGACCATTTAAGGGGCAAACAGTTTATACTGATATAAAAGAGGAAGAATGTTATGATAGCTTATAATTTGACTTCATTGAATTAAATGAAACATTTAATATTTTGGTAAGTAAAATATTTATTGAGCTCTTTCCTATAAAACTTAGTAAAAGTTCCCTTTTGCCACATCCAACAAACTAAATCTTCTCTGTTTTTCTCTGTTGATACAGATGGGTTTCACTTAATAGCGAATCGAATCTACTTTTATTTTATTTCATTTTATTTATTTAGCCAATTAATATATATTCCCATTTCCCAAACATGACTCTGGAAGGCATACCAGAGCAAAAACAGTTAAAAACAAATTATCTACTATTAAAAACCTATTAATCAAAATTAAACCAACATTGTGGGAGAATGGTCAAACATAAACACGATGCAACCATCCAGCAGTCTTCCTTGTTCCCATGATGTCCCAAAGTTTTCTTTTTCTACAATACATCTTTCTCCCATATTCATCAGCAACCCTGATTTAACCATCATATTTTGTTTAAAAAATAGAGTTTCTCAAGGAATTGCAGAATCAAGACATAAAAGGGTAGAAAGTAATAAAATGAAAAGCTTTGCATCTCTACTTCCTTTCTATTATGTCCTGCTTGTCATACCCACTTTCTATTATTTATTTTATTCTTCTCCTTGGCAAGATGATAACACCTCTTTCTTCGTACTGAACACATAAGAGCTGGACTGGAGAGTGACTTAAATGGCAAGAAGGATTACTACATTCAAAAACTGAAGATAATCTATAAGAGACTCGTCTCCAATTTTCTAAGAAGAACCAGTTTGGTCTAGTGGTTAAAATGCTGGCTAGAAACCAGGAGACTATGAGTTCTAGTTCTGCCTGAGGTCTGAAAACCTGGTTGATTTGAGCACCTACTCTCTCTCTCAGGCTAAGCAACCTTACAAAATTGTTGTTATGGAGGAAATAGAGGAGGAAGAAGTACTGTGTGTATTCCCTGCCCCGAGTTATTTATAAAAATAATGAAGACAGGAAATCAATCCACCAAAAAATTCTCAAGACAAGTGGGTAACTTTGAGAAAGGAAGCAGAAATCCTTCCCGTTCTATTTCTGTATCCTAAAAGCTCTCTGATTGTCAAAACAAAGACATCTCCAGGTTTGATATTTTCACTGTCTATTTGCATGATAGGATCCAAGTACATGCTATACCTAGTTGAGAGCAAAAATATTATGTCCCTCTATTTTTTTAATTCATTATTCAGTTCATAGGTGGTGGGGGAATGACCACTGGCTTACCTGAAGGGTCCTTTTCTGTGCGCTGCGGGAGAGTCTAAGCGTGGGTTAAATTCTGTCCTTCTGCCCAATGGATTGGATTGAAATTTCTGGTCACGCCTCGTTGTCTCCTCTAATATCCAATTTTCAATGAAGGCATGGTCACGAAGACAACTATGTAGTAAATCCATCGAGTAGAATCCATAGAATCCAACCGACTAGAAGCAATCCGGTTCAATGGAAGTCACAACCCAGGGCGGGGTTGGACTCTCCTGCAGAGCACATAAAAGGACCCTTCAGTTAAGCCAATGGTCATTTTCCTGTGTGCTGCTTGGAGAGTCCAAGCATGGGACATACCCAAGCAAAGTTATGTCCAAGGGTTTGAGAAAAAACAACCCAGCCCTATCAAGGGATAGCTACAATTCTCTGCAGAACTCTTCTGCCAAAAGCAGTGTCTGCAGAGGCAAATTTGTCCAATTTCTAGTGTCTGACAAATAATGAAGATGACACCCAAGTCTCTGCCTTGTAGATCTCCTCAACCAGCGCTTGGGTGGCCCAGACAGCTGTTGTGGCTGCACTCCGTGTTGAGTGCGCTGTGACCTGTGAGGAACCGGTTTACCCTGTTGCTCGTAGGCAAAGGAAATGCAAACCTTGATCCATCTTCCCAAGGTGGACGAGGTGACCTTGCGCCCTATGGATACTGGCTGAAACGAAACAAATAGGGCTTCAGACCGATGAAAATAGGATGTACGCTTGAGGTACCGCTTTAAAGTTCTACAAACGCCGAGGGAATGCCAACATCATTCTCTGGGATCCTTTGGTCTTGGACAAAAATCTGGAAGTACAACTTCTTGGGCATGATGAAAATACGAATTGATCGAGACGGAGAACGACCCCGTTCGGATGGACAATGCACAGATCACTGTGGATAGACAGGGCTGCTAGCTCCAAGTTCCTGCATGCCGACAAGATTGTGACAAGAAAGGTGGTTTTGAGAGTCAGGTGTCGCAAGGAAGCATTGCGGAGGAGTTCAAAGGGCGAGGTGGAGAGTATCCTTAAAACGGTGCAAGATCCCAGGATGAATAGGGGTGGACGATTGGAGGACTAAGATTGGATTACCCCGTGCAGGAAGCTACGCACCTCCGGTTTTTTGCTGAGATGCTGGAGAGTAGGAGATGGAATCAGGTGACAAGGTGGCCACCTGGTGTCTCAGGGTATTAGGGGCCAACCCTTTTTCAAGGCCCTCCTGGAGGAAGTCCAGGATCCATGGCATGGAAGCTGTGGTAGGTTGAATTTGCCGACCCACACACCAGCAAAGGAACCCTAGGTGGCGTCATATATTCTGTTAGTAAATGGGCAACTGGATGCCTGTATGATTCTGACAACCTTGCTGGAAAACTCGGCCCTTTTTAAGAGGTCTCTCTCAAGTGCCAGGTTAAGTTGAAGCACTGAGATTCTGGGTGAAGAACCCCCCCTGGCTGAGAGAGACCAACTCCTGTGGAATTCTCCAGGGGTGTGCAATGGAGAGGCAGGTCACATTGGTGAATCAAGTCTGTCTGAGCCAGTAAGGAGCCACCAGTAGAACTTCCGCTCCCTTTTCTAGAATCTTTCTGATTACTCTGGGAAGAAGTGCCAATGGGGGGAAAGCATAAAGTAGGCCAGGCAGCCAGGGACAGAGAAGAGCTTTGATCCCTTCCGCCAGAGGACACTGGAACCTGGTGAAGCGGGGGAACTGAGCATTCTCTGGGGTGGCAAACAGATCAACCAGGGGAAGATCAAATCTCCTCGACAGCTGTTGGAAAAGTTGCGGGTGCAGGCGCCATTCCGAATGGTCCAAGGTGGTCCTGCTCAGCCAATCTGCCTGTACACTGTTCACCCTGGAGATGTGTTCCGCCCATATGGACGCCAGATGCTTCTCCGCCCAGCGGCCCAGGGCCTCCGCCATGAGTGACTTGGATCTGGTCCCCCCTTGGCGGTTTATGTGCGCCTTTGCCGCTATGTTGTCGGTGAGGACGAGAACATGATGGCCTTGTATGTCCGGTCAAAATCGCCACAGAGCCACTGCCCTCAACTTCAACAAATTTATGTTGTGAGAAGGATCGTGAGGTGACCACTGACCTTGTGCAACCAGGGTGCGAAAATGGGCCCCCTAGCCAAAGAGGCTGGCACCCGTCGTGATGGTGTGACGGACAGGTTTCTTGAAGAAGGTTCCCTTCATTATGGCTGAGGATTGCCACCATCTGAGGGAATGAAGAACCTTGGGAGGAAGTGTCACCTTGGTCGGGGAGTTGCTGGCGCTGGCTCTCTGCATCAGGAGCAGAAACCACTGCAGATATTGTGTGTGGAGTCATGTCCAAGGGACTATCGAGAGGCATGAAATCATTTTCCCCAGTAATTGTGACAAAGTGAGGATCTGGACTCTGAGAGAGGTGTACATTCGGCAGGCCAGTTGTTGAAGGCTTGCAATGCGGTTTTGAAACAGGAAGACTTGGCAAAGTGACGTGTCTATCACCACTCTCAAATGTAGCACTGGTGATGGGAGTCAGGTGGCTTTTTTCAAGATTTATGGTAAAGCTGTAGTTCTGCAGTGTACGCATGGTGATGCAGAGGTTGCGCGCTGCCTGTGCTGGTGTTGACGACTGAATCAATATGTCTTCGATAGCATTAGAGACGTATCAGGTGCTGACGCAGATGCACAGCCACCACTGCCAGGATCTTTGTAAATGTCCTTGGGGCTGATGACAGGCCGAACAGGAGGGCCCTGTACTGAAAGTGGGCCCCAGCGTAAAAGAATCTTAGGTAGCGCCTGTGTGCAGGTCTGATGGGCACGTGCAGATACGCTTCCTTCAAGTTGATTGATGTCAGGAAATCCCCCTCTCGAATGCAGCTCAGGAGGGAGTGGAGCGACTGCATTTTGAACTTCTTGTAGGCCAGATATTCCTTTAGCTTTTTAAAATCGAGGATTGCTCTCCATCCCCCGAAGTTCTTGGGGACTAGGAATAAGATGGAATAAAAACCCCTGCGTTCCTGACCTGGGGGAACCGGTTCTATTGCCCTAATTTCCCTGAGATGACTGATCTCGGCCTCCATGAGACATCTTTTGATGGGACACTTTGGAGTGGCAACGAATAAAGTGGCGCTGGGGGGGGGGATTTCAATGTCAGGCCTAATAGAAGTGTTTGGAGGACCAATGCATCTGAGGTGATCTCCTCCCAACGGGTGGCAAATAGATGTAGCTGCCTCCCTATAGGAGGGTTGGGATGCTGGTCACTTATTTCGTCTGAAGGGTCTCTTTCCAGACCCTTCTCGAAATGGCCGTTGGGAGAAGGACTGGTAACAGGTCTTATCCCGAAAGGACTGCCTATCCTGGTTCTGTTGGTACGGTCGCCGAAAAGAGGAAGTATTGGATTGCGGATCAGCCTGGCGGGGAACCTGGCGACGAAAATAGGAAGAAGACCTGCGGTCCAGTTTGCACGATACGGAAGACATGACCTTCAGCTTGTCCTTATTCTCAACTAATACTGAGTCTAGGGCTTTCCCAAACAGTTTGCCTCCCTTGATGTAGCTGAGGCCAGCTTCCATTTTGATCTCATATCGGCGTTCCAATGGCGAAGCCATAGAAGGCATTGAGCGGTGACGTTAGAAGCCATGGCACATAAAGCAAACTTTGCAGCATTAAGGGTAGCGTCCGCTGTGTATTCCACTGTGGCCACGATTTTGTTGACGACATGGTGCAGTCTGGAATCTCCTGAGGGCAATCTAGTGATCAATTGACGAAGCCAAGCAATGGAGGCCCAATTAAAGAAAGAGGCAGAAGTGGCCCCTTTGATGGTCCATGCTGCTGCTTGATGTGTCTTATGACAAGTCCTTTCAGCTCGTTTATCTTCTGCCTTTAGGCTCTCCAAGAGGTCAGGTAGCAGGACTGATGTGGAAGTAAGTGCAGCGACCGGGGGGGGGGGGGGGGGGTCGACAGTCAGGAGCTTTAAAATCTCCTCCATACTGGGGTCAATGGAATAGAGACATTTGTCATTGCCGTCCGCTGTAGCCAAGGTACCTGGCTGCATCCATTACCGTTGGACTACATCTTTAAAAAACTTAGGCGACGGCACAATCTTCTGTGCTGGCACTTGTTCATCAAACAATCCCTTACTATGGTCAGTTGGATCAGCGGTGCCCTGATCTGGGGGAGACTCTGACTCCATATGGGTGGCAATCTTCACCTTGAAAGAATGATTTAAATAAGGCGGGTTTAAACAAACCAGCAAAAGCCGGCTTGTCAGCTACTAGGTCTCCGTCCTCTGACAAGTCCTGATTCCCCCAGATCATCATCCTCCCACACTGACTCCCACAGTATCCAACGGAGCTGGGGATGAGGGCATATGTGATAGGGTCCTGTCCTTGCAAGCCCGGGGAGCTTGTTTTTCAGGTTGAGGGACAGGCTGTGCCTCCCTCTTCTGCAGGCCATCAGCAATGCCCTGGGAAATCACTGTAGCGATTACTTCGCGGATCTCCGCTGAGAGTGCCAGGCAGGTGATCGGTTCCGGCAAGCAAACGCCGCTCCGGACTTCGCAATGCTGCAAGTGGCAAGCCGCACGATGAAAACGAGCAGAGCAGCAAGCCACGTGGGTCACCAACAAATGGGCAATCCCAACGGTGAAGATCCGCTTAAAGGCAAAAGCCGCTCCCTGCGCCCGGGCGGAAGCCCAGCACATGCGGTACAGCTGTGCTTGCCTCAGCTGAAGCCAGCTCACTGACAGAGGAAAGAGAGTAACTCA
This sequence comes from Natrix helvetica, assembly GCF_964273705.1. NCBI lineage: Eukaryota > Metazoa > Chordata > Lepidosauria > Squamata > Natricidae > Natrix > Natrix helvetica. The sequence goes on from NC_138554.1 coordinate 41,532,462, forward strand.
CTACATTCACTCAAACAAGGAAGGAATCAAACCAAAAACTCTCACACCAAAGTAAAACTAATTAATTTGCAATAAATTAGGAGACACTGTAAGATATGTCCGAATGGGCTGGACTGAATTGAAAACTGGATATTAGAGGAGACAAGGAGGTGTGGCCAGAAATTTCAATCCAGTCCATTGGGCAGAAGGATAGAATTTAACCCAAGCTTGGACTCTCCAAGCAGCGCACAGGAAAATCCCTATTCAGTTCACATTTTGTGGGATAGAAAAACTGCAACAATCCAGGCGTCATAGGGATAAACTGCAAGTTAAGCATCGTTTACTGCAGAGTATGATTAAGTATGCCTATGTATTCAGCATGTATAAGTTATTCTAAGTTACTATAACTAGAGATAGCCATGTGACCTGGACAGCTAGACAGTGCTTGGATTTAGCTGTTTTCATTCAGGCCATTTATATTTTGTTTTTGCCTATTCTCAGTTGCAATGCAGTGCATTGTGCCAGAAAGCACATGAGTCAGGACAGAAAAGTGCAAGAGAAACAGCAATAATAACTGACTGGAAGAGTAGACATATGAACAAGTGGTCAGATGCTTCCCTGATGTTTCAGGAGGAGAAATTCACTTACAAGCAAACAATAAGCATTCAAGGCTTGAAAGCACATGAGTGCTAGCAATCAATCACCAAGGATCATCTTCAATTAATTATCATTTATAGAGCAAGACACACAAAAGTGAAATTATTAGTTGGTATGGTAATACAGTATTTTTATTTGGAAACTCTCAGTTTCATATGAACAAATAAATAATCTGATAAAGATACATTGAAATATGTGGAAGATGACAGATATTCTATTGCCCAAACCAGAGCTTTTTATCAGAGATATTTGCTTCCATTATTGATTTTCTGTTTGATTGTGATTTTATTATTCTCCTCAAAATGACCTGAAAATTTTTAAAACAGAAAATAAAGCAGATTATTCAATTTTCATAATACGTAAAATAGGACAGTCAAATTTGGGGATGGCAGTTCTGTCTTTGACCGTCATATGAAGATTCATGATTTCAATGTTTGAGGTCTTTTTTAAGTTCCTAGAAATTCTTCATAGATTAAAAATGGTTCATAGTTAGTCCAACTGAGAATAATCGTGGCAGGGTCTAAGCCAGACATACATAATAAACTAAGTAAATGGCTCTCCGGGATCCAGGCAACCTGTATCAATGTATGATTGTTATCTACCATAAAGAAAGAAAGATAGATAGACAGACAGACAGACAGATGATAGATAGATAGATGGTATATAAGAGTGTTTTATATCCCTACATGCTGTTATTACATACATACATACATACAGACATATATACATACATACATACATACATACATACATACATACATACATACATATATACATACAGACATACGTAATAACAACATGTACGGGTATAAAACACTCTTCATTTTTTAACAATTTCAAACACAAAACTTCACAAAGCTCCCCATTTTAAATACAAAAATATTATTCAAAGCACAAAACTGGCATTTCAAGTCATCCTATGTGAAATTCCAGTTTTTGAAATCCCCTATTGAACTTATACCTACAACAGCTTTGATTGACAAGATATGCTAACAATAATCAACCAACTAGTTCTGGAAACCAGCAGGAGGAAACTGTAACTCGGTGGGTCTGTGAGTGGCATCTCATATCCTAGAACAGTGATGGCTAACCTTTTCAGCCCTGAGTGCCAGAACTGGAGTGTGCATTTGTGCCGGAACCGGGAAGATCGCAGCAGCCAGCTGCTCTTCTGAGTTTTGTCGTGGGCATGTGCGTTGGCTAGCTGGTCTTCGCGCAAAGACCAGCTGGCCAGTACACATGCATGCAACAGAACCCAGAAAAGCAGCTATTGATGGCAGAGTTGAAAGGGACCTTGGAGGTCTTCTAGTCCAACCCCCTGCCTAGGCAGGAAACCCTATACCGTTTCAGGCAAATGGCTATCCAACATCTTCTTAAAGACTGCCAGTGTTGGGGCATTCACAACTTCTGGAGGCAAGTTGTTCCACTGATTAATTGTTCTAACTGTCAGGAAATTTCTCCTCAGTTCTAACTTTAACTTAACTTTATTCAATTTCAATTTCTAGACCGCCCCGCTCTCAAAAGAGACTCGGGGCGGTGTACAGTCATATTAAAATAATTGAACAATAAATATACATGGTATAAATACAAAATCAATAAATTAAATATAGGACTGGAGGAGGTATTAATGATTCACTGTACAATTTAGTTAAGTTAGATTAAAATTGTAAAAATTATAAAAACATTTACCCTAAAAACTATCCCCAATAAAATATCCGCCAGGAGGTAAGAGTAGAGCTATAAGTGGGCCAGGCCGGCTAATCGGAACAGGTGAGTCTTAAGTTTTTGTCGGAAGGAGCGGAAGTCGGTAGTAGTTCTAATATCGGGGGGGAGGTCATTCCAGAGGGTTGGGCCCATCACAGAGAAGGGGGATTTATTCATTTTAATTGGGTTTGGGGTTTTAATAAGCTTTTAATGTACTATATTTATTATTCTATATACAGTCTTGCAACCTCCTCCACCTACGTATTTAATTATTTAACTGTTTTATGTATGTATTTTATAACGCATTTTAGTGACTGTTCACCGCCCCGAGTCCCTTTCGGGAGAAGGGGCGGTCTATAAATACGAATAATAAATAAATAAAATAAAAATAAATAAGGCTCTACTCCTAGGCGCCACCCGTTGGCATTGCTTGGTGGACGGCACCCGGAGGAGTCCCTCCCTGTGAGAGTGAATTGGTCGCAGGGATGTATGTGGTAGGATGCAATCCCGCAGGTAGCTATGTCCTGTGCCATGGAGCGCTTTGAAGATGGTAATCAACACCTTGAAACGCACCCAAAAAACCACAGGCAGCCAGTGCAGCTCGCGCAGGAAAGGTGTTATGTGGGAGTACCTAGTACTCCCCATGATGGCCCGCGCGGCCGCATTCTGAACTAGCTGTAGTCTTCGGGTACATCCCAAGGGGAGCCCCATGTAGAGAGCATTGCAGTAGTCCAGACGAGACGTCACCAGCGCATGAGTGACTGTGTGTAAGGCATCCCGGTCCAATAGGGGGCGCAATTGGCGCACCAGGCGAACCTGGTGGAACGCCCCCCTTGCCACGGCTGCCACATGGTCATCCATCGACAGCCGGGCATCTACGAGGACGCCCAAATTGCGCGCCCGTTCCACAGGGGGCAATTGTTCGCCCCCTATGGCCAGTGATGGAATCAACTGGTTGAACCGAGGTGCCGGTAACCACAGCCACTCGGTCTTGGAGGGGTTGCTTCTCTCCTTGATTAGTTTCCACCCATTGCTTCTTGTTCTACCCTCAGGTGCCTTGGAGAATAGTTTGACTCCCTCTTCTTTGTGGCAACCCCTGAGATATTGGAAAGCTGCTATCATGTCTCCCCTAGTCCTTCTCATTAAACTAGACATACCCAGTTCCTGCAACCGTTCTTCATATGTTTTAGTCTCCAGTCCCCTAAACATCTTTGTTGCTCTTCTCGGCACTCTTTCTAGAGTCTCCACATCTTTTCTACATTGTGGTGACCAAAACTGAATGCAGTATTCCAAGTGTGGCCTTACCAAGGCATTATAAAGTGGTATTAACACGTCACGTGATCTTGATTATATCCCTCTGTTTATGTAGCCTAGAACTGTGTTGGTTTTTTGGCAGCTGCTGCACACTGCTGGCTCATATTTAAATGGTTGTCCACTAGGACTCCAAGATCCCTCTCACAATTACTACTATTGAGGAAGGTACCATCTATACTGTACCTGTGCATTTCATTTTTCTTGCCTAAATGTAGAACCTTACTCTTTTCACCATTGAATTTCACTTTATTAGATAGTGCCCAATGTTCAAGTTTGTCAAGATCTTTCTGTATCTTAAGCCTGTCTTCTGGAATGTTGGTTATTCCTGCCAGCTTGGTGTCTCCAAATTTGATGAGTTCCTCATTTATTCCCTCATCCAAATCATTGATGAAGATGTTGAAGAGTACTGGGCCTAAAACAGAACCTTGGGGTACTCCACTGCATACTTCCCTCCATGTAGATGCATTGTAGTTCCATTGAGGACTACACATTGAGTGTGGTTAGTCAGCCAGTTACGAATCCATCTGGTGGTAATGCTGTCTAACCCACATTCTTCTACTTTATCTAGTAGTAGGTTATGATCTACCTTATCAAATGCCTTATTGAAGTCCAAGTAAACTATATCGATGGCATTCCTTTGATTCACTAATTTTGTCACTTTGTCAAAGAATGCAATAAGATTAGTCTGGCATGATCTGTTTTTGACAAACCCATGTTGACTTTTGGCTATTTGTTTACTTCTAGGTGTTTGCTAATTCGTTGCTTGATTATCTTTTCCAGAATCTTTCCCGGTATTGAGGTCAGGTTGATAGGTTTATAGTTTCCTGGATCTATTTTTTTCCTTTTTTGAAGATGGGAACCACATCAGCTCTTTTCCAGTCCTCTGGTAGTTCCCTGGTGCTCCAGGATCTCTGAAAGACATAGTTCAGTGGTTCTGAGATCTCGTCTGACAGTTCCTTCAGAACGCTGGGGTGTAATCCATCCAGTCCTGGTGATTTGAACTTGTCTAGGGTAGACAGGTGCTCACTTACCATTTTCTTCCCTATTTCAATTTGTGTTCCTAATCTGATTTTTGTGGTGCTGTTTTTGATAGGTTGGACTGTTTTATCCCTTTGTGTAAAGACAGATGCAAAAAATGAGTTAAATAGTTCTGCTTTCTCCCTCTTGCTTGTCACCTTTTTGCCACTTTCTCCCAGCAATGGACCAATTGTTTCCTTAAATTTTTTCTTGTTTTCAACATGTTGGAAGAAGCTTTTTTTGTTATTTTTTACTTTTGTGGCAAGCCTTTCTTCAGTGTGAGCCTTACCTTTCCTTACTTCATCTTTACAGGCTCGGGCTATTTGCTGATATTCTGCCTTAGTTATGTCCCCCTCTTTCCACTTTTTATATTTATCTTTTTTGTCTTTCAATTTGTCAGAGTTCTTTATGCAGCCATGCTGGTTTCTTTTGGGAGCTGTTATTTTTCTTCTTCATTGGTATTGTGCTAGACTGAGCTTTTGTAATCTCATTTTTCAAAATTTCCCAAGTTTCTTGAGTTGTTTTCCCCTTGAGGATTCTCATCCATGGAATTCTTCCCAAGCTCTCTCTAAGTTTATTGAAATTAGCTCTCTTAAAAGTCCAAGACTCTAGTTTGACTTTGTTCTACTACTTGTGTTTGCATAATGTTGAATTCCAATATTGCATGGTCACTTGCCCCCAGGGTTCCTATGGCTTCAACACCTTCTATCATTTCCTCTTTGTTAGAGAGAATTAAGTCCAATATGGCTGATCCCCTTGTTCCCTTCTCTACTTTTAGGGAAACAAAGTTGTCTGCTAGGTTCATTAGGAACCTGTTGGATCTTCCACTTGGTGCGGAGTTTGTTTCCCTGTTGATGTCAGGGTAGTTAAAATCTCCCATTACTATTGTGGTGTGCTTCCTACATACCTTAGTTAGCTGACTAACAAAAAGTTCATCTACTTCCTCTGCTTGGTTGGGTGGCCTGTAGTATAGATCTATGGCAATGTCATCCCCCCCCCCCAACCTTTAATATTGACCCAAATGCATTCAAGATAGTTCTTATCATTGTTGTGCTCTATTTCTGTGGAGACGTAGTTATTTCTTATATATAGTGCAACTCCACCTCCTCTTTTATTTGGTCTATTTCTTTTAAATCCTTCTAGCTGTATGTTCCATTTGTCGGTTTCATCCCACCAAGTTTCTGTAATGGTAACAATATCATATCTGCCCTCATTTACTTGAATTTCTAATTCATCCTCTTTATTCCTCATACTCTGTGCATTGGTGTATGATTCATGCACATGGTATGACACTCACTATTAAATGCTTGGTTTTGCTTGACAGCAGGAGTGATCATCTTACCCGCACAAACATCTATTTTACATGCACTGATAACCCTATGAGTTTTAGATTGCTGGGGCAGAAATGTTCTGTATCAATTAATTCTCCGTCCCCGCTGTTCAGTTTAAATGTTTATCCAGAAAAATATGTGAATTTAATGCCAAGTAACTCAGTCCCTTTCTTGGATGGGTGCAAACCATCTATTTTGTACAGTTTTTCATTGGACCAGCTGCAGACATCATGACTAATAAAACGAAAGCCTTCCCTTTTACACCACTCCTTTAGCCACACATTAAACTCTGCTACACACTGACCCTTCCCTTTTTGTTCCTTATATACTGGTAAAACCTCTGAAAAGATAAGACTACAACCTACACTACTAATTTCATACCCCAAGCTCTGGAAATCATTCTTCACAGAAGGTACAACTTTTTGGGACAGATCATCTATGGTATAGTGCTTTTGAGAAATGTCTGTCCATAACTTAATGATGTCAATATGGACATGCAAAGGCAGGAAGTTTCAAGAGTTCCAACCTGAGATCAATAGTTCAAAATGCAGACTGGGCACAAAAATTATACTCATGGACCAAAACAAAAAACAAAAAAACCACAACCAGGGCTCCTGGTGTTAACACTAACATTCCAAGGATATTACCTGCAAAAAAGTCACAGAAACAAGGTAAGGAAAGCATGCAGAGTATAACTCTCGGTAGTCTTTCCTCTTTATGTTTTAAATCATAAGATAGAAAGGAATAAGATATGGGCATGGAATTGAGCAGAGGTGTCAAACTCCAGGCCCGTGTGCCGGATCTACCTGTGGGATGCTTACATCTGGCCTGCAGGGCCACCCTGGAAATAGCGAAGGATTGACCAGTGGTGCTTCTGCCAGCGAAAATAGCCTCCAGAGCTCCATTTTCGTCTGTCACAGACCTCAGGAGCCCATTTTCGCTGGCAGAACACTCGGGCCACCAGAGGTGCCTTCGACACGAGTGATGTTGAGTTGGCCACATCTACCCTGGCCACACCCACACCCCAAGGTCAAACACAACCCTGATGTGGCCCTCAATGAAAATGAGATTGACACCCCTGGAATAAAAGAATCAACAACAAACCACTTTTCAATTGCCTCTTCCAAAAAGATACACCAGTGATTGTTTTCTGGGTTTTCTTTGTTCCCTGCACTCTTCTCAGATTTGGACATTTTCAAATTCCATTTTCCATCACATCAAATGGGGTCCCTTTCTGTTTCATTTTTGGAATTGTCCTTTTGACAAACAGACAATGGTATGCACTTACAGAGCCCTGACTTCCATGAGTTTGGAAAGAATTCATAGAACAATGCAATCATAGCATAGATATTCATGAAGTGAAGTCCAGAATAGATATATAATTATATTTCCTTCTTGAAACCATTGGGTAAACAGAATAACTTTGTTTTCAATGCAATCAAAGCCTACCCAATTCATCCCAAACTTGCCCACCCTTCCTCTTCCATTGTGGAGCAGAAAGAACAGAGAATTAAGTTGGCAGGGATTTCTTACAAGATAATAAAATGCAGCACACCTCTTTTCTGCCTAACATCTTTTCTGCCTAACACTTTCTTCTCTGGAAGTTTATTTTTCTCCTATTCTTCATCTGCCATATTTATATTGTTTTAATTATAACATCCCAATAAATACAATTCCTCACCCGTCATAAAACTTTTAAAAATAGCATGTTTCTTGCCTGTTTTCATTTTTTTTCATGTAACTGATAAGCACAGCATGGGTCCTCAATTTTTAATGTGGCGGTTTTAGTGGAGACATTTTAGTTTCAGCATCTTAATATTCTTTAAAAGCAACTAAGCTAGAAACAGCCACCAGGTAAAAACCACTAGAAATGATCTTTGAATCTGAATAGGATGTTTACCTTATACTGCAACGTGCATTAATCTGATAGTCCCCCTCCCAAATACTGGCCAAAGGCCAAGTGAAAATGGCATCTAGCAACCATAAACTCACTGGCATAGCTTTCCCTGGTTCTTGCCGTTTACCACATCCTGTAGGAAAATCCAAGACATTAAACCCAGTCTCCTAATGTTTCTTGTCTTTAGGACTAGATTCCTGTCTCCTCTTGACTCTCCAGAGCATTCTGAAAATCCCATCTGTTGGAAGGAGATGTGGTGAACAAAATTACACTTGGAGAACGTCAGCTTGAATCTCGGGGGGTTAATAAAGAAGAGAAAGAATCTCTATAAAGAGCCTAAGGGTTGTCTATAAACATATTTTAACAGCTAGGCAAGACTGAAGCAAAGATGTAGCATGAAGAGGGTGGAGGAAGAATAATGTCAACAGAGGATTTTAATAAGTCCTCAGATACAAAAGGAATAGCTACTTCTCGTTTCCCGATTTTGCTCTTTGTAATGCCTACTTCTCAAAATAGAAACCGGGAGAATTTTCAGTGCCAAAATAATTCATTGCTCTGTAACAGCTGCCGCATACAACTACAGGTGGAACATGTCCATTCCATCAGACTTCTAGGAGGTCCCTAAATTCACTAAGCAGCTGCGATTTAGAGTGGTGAAATGCAAATACTGTAACAGATCCATGGCCATATGTATCGTTATCTACCTGCTGTGACTATATTTCAAGACAAATCTATATTTTATCTATTGGCCCCTGCCAGCTTCTGTAATTTATGCAACTAACCCACCACCCACTCACAAAATATGGGAAACCAGTTTTATTTGCATGTCCAATTTATATGTAATATACAGCAATAATTCACTGTATTATTTCTCATTCTGCCTAATTCTCTTTTGAGTTCTTTGATGGTAGAGATCCTTGACATAAGGCATTATAAAACAAAAAAATAGAACAAGAGTGTTTAAGCAATTTTGGAACTCCACAACGATTGGGTATTTGGTTAATAGCTATAAAATACTGTCAAGCTAGCCATTTTACAGATGACATGAAGATTTCTTGCCACAGCACTTAAGTCAATGCTTCCCAAACCTAGATGCATTACCCAAAAGTGCTCCCCCCCCTTTGAATAATGACACAAGAAACGTATTACCCACCACAACAGGAACATTTAAACTGACATGAAGACCTCCATGTTTACTAAAATATATTTGAAAACCTCCAAAATATTCCTACTAAGACGAAAACCGGTGAATTACCAATGGTAATTTGTTGAAATGACAAGTATTGTTCAATTATATTGTATTTGGAATACTGGTAATCCTTGAATTACAGCCGTTTAGCCACTATTTAAAGTTACACTCGTGCTTAAGGAATGGATATGTGATCTTCAAGCTTTGGTAACACTTTCCGATAAGCCATTTGGGGTAATTAGGGAAAATGTTTGGGAAGCAGTGCCTTTAGTATTTCCAAAAGGTTAGATATCAACTTGATGCGACACATCACAATCAAAACTGTAAGACGTTAGCAACCATATGACATAGTGCTTTTCGTTACACAATTAATAACAATTGACAAAACAAATAATAATAAATGTATCTAAAAAGAGAAACAAGATGGACAAGATTACTCACTAGAGTCTTAAGAGTTGGAAGGTTTCAAACCTAAATATTGTCCACTAGATGAAAATCATAGCATTTGTTTATACTTTAAAAAGGAATTGGCAATGATGCTACAGTAGCCCATGCTAACTGATGAGCTTTGTATGCCAGATACAAATCATGAGAATTACAGTCCAATACATTTGGAAAGTGCCAACTGATGAAAGCAGTGGAAAACAACAACTAGGCTCTAGAGAACTCTATTGTATAACAATAGAAACTGCTTTATTCCAAATCAAACTACCAGCCTATCTGGCAGTATCTGTACTGTGGGCAATATTTCTCCAAAGTCTCAGGGCAGTCTTTCCCAAGTCTACATGAAATGCAAGGATGAAATAAATCTGGAATAAGCTTTGGTTTCCTCCAATGCATCCAAGAATGCAGCTGGACAATATTTTGTAATTAGCAGGGTTTTTCACCCAATTGTGTAAGAAAAGGAAAAAAAAAATATCTCCGCATTTCCGACAGTTATTTCTTTTATTCAGTGGAGCACTATCTCAACATAAAACTAGCTGAGCACTTAAATCTACATTTTGCTAAATAAATGATTACACCCTGTTTCCAACAACAAGCTAAGCCACAATAAGGTATTTTGCTAATCCCCTAAACCAAAAGCAAAATAACCATGTAATGGCTTGAGTTTTACACATAAATTAGATGCTGGATTTAATAGATGTTTCTACCATCAAATTTGAAAAGAATTACAGTCTTCACTGAACCAACCACAACCTTTTAAATGTTTATCTGCTATCTTGTTGGGATCGTTGATCCTGATGTTAGGCTATAGTTTGTTGTGAAATATATCATAATGAAGGGTGAAATAAAATATTTAGATAAATAGGGACAAAACCTACACTTGGAAGTCAGAACTCTATTTATCATACCCATGTATAAGGTTCAAGTGCTCCCCAGAACAAGGTTAAAACTCATTACTACTGCAGAAGGTGCAAGATGGGGGTTTGGGGGGGGGGATCTGCTGTATTTTTTGTCTTTAATTTTTCTTCAATGAGATTAAAATAGAAGGTATCAGAAGTTTCAATTGGAAATATTAAAACAAGAAATTGGGAAAGAAAGGATCGTGTTTTAGGGTTTCAGGTGGGCTATTTTTTTGTTCTTTATGACCCAGAAAACTTGGCAAGAGAAAGTAAGCAAACATTTACCTTGAAATTGGAAGGGCATATTTTGATTATTAATGAAAGTAGTTAACACCCTATATATAGGCAGTTACTTTATGTTATATGTGCAGTTTGAATTTCTCATAAAATATTTGCACAGCATATCTATTCTCTCTGCCCTCCACCCCCAATTCCCTCCCCCAACACACACTTTTTAAGTAGATGTCTGGCAGAACTGGCTGGGGTAGGAATTGGTTAGACACATGTTTTCCTCTATCAACTTAAATCCCTCTTACCCTTCCTATAGTACTGCATTCCTTGAATTCCAGACTTCTTAAACAATGGCTCCTCCATTCATTTGGGGACATGGAATGGCATTCAAGCAAGAGATTTCATTACAATTTCGATCCCCCATCAAAAAAAGGGGGGGCAGAGGGGGGGAAATGAGGCAGAGCTTTCTTTCCAGTGAAAAAATATGTTACTGTTTCCTTTTCATTTCCTATTTTTACTACAGACCGTATCAGAAATATCTAGTATAACTGTAATGTATTTATTTATTTTTAAAAAATCTTTGTTTCCAAAGACTTTGATAAATGTAAATCTAGCAAAGAAAAATTATCAATTCAGAACAATATTTTTTAAGTCTTTAAAATAAGAAATTCATTTGGAAATTACCCATCTTTCTATTTGTTGATTGGGTATCAAAGGAATAATTCATTATTCGTTATTATCTTTATTATATCAACTTCCTAAGCAAGAAAAAAAAACCATTACTCTTGAAATAGTGTTTCATCATCTCATGATTCTGGGGTTATTTTAGAGAAGGAAGGTTGGACCTTACATGAACGTCTCTTTTCGGCAGGATGGTGGGAGGGGCTACAGCTGGGTTTATCAAAGCCTGATTGGCCCAAAGACTGAGAGAAATTTCTTAAAGTATTCTCCTTTCCCCTTTGGCTCCCAGTTTCCTCGAGGTCGAATGGAACAGCTGCCAGACACAACAAGCAAAGAAATACGACCAACCACCCGACCGCCCTTCCCTTTCCTGACTAACTACGAATAGCTAACTGGGAGGGAAATGCAGATTTGGAAAACTTTTTGGCAAAAATAGAATTTGAAAGAATGTCCTTTTTTCTTAGATTCCAGAACCTACCAGAGACAGAAAATGAAGACCTTAAGGATATTATGAGTACAATTTTAGCAGATTATATTAAGAGAGATAAAAAACAACTATGGTGGGACATGGACTTAGTCTATAGGATAAATTCAGCATATGCTGGAAGCCATAATGTTCCAAGGGAGGTACATGTTAAATTTCTCAGGAGGACCACAAGGGATGAGGTGCTTGGGACCCAAAGGGAGAGACCATTGAAATATAAAGATGAAGAAATCACCATCCTTAAGCAGATTCCAAAAAAGATAAGAGAGAGGAGGAAGTATTCCTCCTTATCAAAGAAACTATACAATAAAGGAATTTGGTTTAGATGGTTGTTGCCAGAGAGAATGTTGATTTTCTGGGAGGGAAACAGGATTAGAATTAATACAGTGCAAGAGACAGAAGCCTTTATAAAAAAAATATTTTCTCCTGCCAGAGGACGAACAAAGCGAAGGTAGTGGAAGGGACAGTAAGGTGCAAGAGAAGAAGGAGGGAGGGGCTGAGGCTTCCTCTGGGGATAGGGAGGAAGGAGCAATATCGAAAAGGCTCAGATCACAAAAATAAAAGTATTTGAAATAATAGCAATTGGGACACTCTAGAAAGTGACAAAGGAAAACGAATGAACACATGGTTGACAATATAGAATAAGACCTGGCTTTCTGCTTGTCTTTTATATTTTGTTTTTAAGATTGTAAAAATTGTGAGCTTTGGATGGATTACTATCACTAGTGTGGGAGCTGCCAAAATGTTTTGTATATCCCCCTACCCTTTCCCCATATATGTATAAAAACCAATACAATTTTTATTTAAAAAAAAAAGATCCCGGGAAGGTGAGGTCACCACTTGTTGCAGGACCCTGCATCCAAAGAACGCCTCCACTGATGCAAAACTATCCAGTCTATAGTGACGTATAAAGGAAGTCGGGGAGGACCTTGTAGCCGTCCGACAAATATCTTCGAACGGAGCCCTGGTGGCCCAGGCCACCATAGTGGCAGCACTCCGAGTGGAGTGGGCTGTGATCCCTGACAGAGGAGTTTGACCTGATGCCTGATAGGCGGCAATGATGGCTTGCCGGAGCCATCTACCAATTGTGGTGGAAGAAACCCTGGCTCCTAGGAAGCCAGGCTGGAAGGATATAAAAAGGGCCTCGGAACGGCGGATCCACAACGCGCGCCTGAGATAAATGCGCAATACACGTCTGACGTTTAGCCAGTGCCAAAGGCGTTCTCTCTCATGCGAGGGAGTTGGACAAAAATTAGGGAGAATGACCTCCTGCCCTCTATGGGAGGGGGAATTGACCTTCGGGAGGAAGGTCGGGTCCAGACAGAGGACCACCCTATCCTGTTGGAATTGAAAGAGGTCATCTTTGGAGGACAGAGTGCCCAGTTCGGATATCCGCCTTGCAGATGTCACAGCTACCAGAAATGCTACCTTCAGTGACAAAAGTCTCAAATGTACCATTCTCAACGGTTCAAAAGGAGCGCTCAATGACCTGGGAACTAAAGGGAGATCCCATGTGGGGAATTGATGAACTGGAGGCGGACGGATATTAGCTGGTCCTTTTAGAAACCTCTTGACCAGGAGAACCTGAGATAAAGGGAAATGTTCATCCCCCGCCAGGACAGAAGACAAGGCTGCTACTTGGCATCGTAGAGTGTTAGGGGCGAGACCGTCATCCAACCTCTTTTGCAAGAAGTCGAGAACCTGGGCCACCGAAGCTTCGGTGGGAACAATGTCAGAATTTCTGCACCAATTGACAAATGCCAACCACGTGGTGTTATAAATGCGAGTGGTCAACGGGCGCACGGGCATCATATCTATGGTGGATAGGACCCTAGTTAAGATATGTGCGTCCCTCAGTAGGCGCTGCTCAAGTGCCAGGTGATCAAGTGGAGCCACTGGGGCGCCAAATGGATTAAGACCCCCTGGCACAGGGCAATCTCTCCTGAGTAATCCTCCATAGGGGAGAGACGGACAGCTGGATAAAGTCCGCAAATCAGGGTCATCTGGGTCAATATGGTGCTATCAGAATGATGTGTTCCCTCTCTACCACTATCTTCCTTAGGGTCCCCTGGATTAGTGGGAGAGGGGGAAAGGCATAGAGTAGGCCTGGTGGCCATCTGCTTTGGAGAGCATCCGTCCCTTCTGTGGCCCGGGCTGGGAAGTGGGAGAAGAATCGCAGTTGTGCATTTGCCGGGGTCACGAACAAGTCCACCACTGGCGTTCCGAATCGCTGGCAGATTTTGTGAAACCATTTGGGTGTCAACTGCCAATCACCGTGGTTGACTGTCACACAGCTCAGCCAATCGGCCTGATGGTTGGCCGTGCTGGATATGTGCTGTGCTGTGATTGACACCAGGTGCTTCTCCGCCCAAGAACAGAGTTTCAGAGCCTCCAGCCAGAGGCATTTGGAGTGAGTGCCCCCCTGACGGTTTATGTGGGCCTTCGTGGCAACGTTGTCTGTCAGAAGGAGCACATGACTGTCTATGATTGAGTCCCGGAAGTGTAGAATGGCCAGGCGAACTGCCTTCAGCTCCAGCCAATTGATATTGTGGTGCAGGTCTGAGATCGTCCAATGACCCTGTGCCAGCCTGGAGTCTATCAAGGCCCCCCAACCATATTAACCCGTGTCTGATGTGATCGTAACACGATCCGGATCCCAAATCTCCGACCCTCGGCTTAGGGCAGGAGACAACCACCACCGTAGAGAGACACGAAGTCCCAGTGACAGGGGGATGGTCCTCAGGGAGTTGCTCATGCGTCGAGGTTGAAATGGAATGAGCACCCACTGTAGAGGTCGGGAGTGAAGACAGGCCCAGGACACTATCCCAATGCATGAGACCATCTTGCCCAAAAGACAAGCTAATGTCAAGATGGAAGCGGACCGACTTGCGCGAACCTGACATGCCAAAGACTGAAGGTTGGTGAGCTGTTCTGAGGAAAGGTGGACCAGTCCCGCAACAGAGTCTATTATTGCCCACAGGTGAAGGATCTCTGTCATGGGCGATAGATGACTTTTTGGGAAGTTGACAGAGAACCCCAAGGACTGTAGAGTTTGAATGGTCAGGTGTAAGTCGTGGACCGCTTGCATGCAAGATTGGAACTGAACGCGCACATCATCGAGATAACATTGGAGTCTCACCGGAGTGGCCCGTAGGGGGGGGCCGCCAATGATGCCAAGACTTTTGTGAACGTGCACGGGCCTGAGGCTAGGCCGAATGGGGGAGCCCTGTACTGGAAAGTGTTGCCCCATGTATGAGAACCGAAGGTGCCTGCGATGATCTGACAGAATCAGGATGTGCAGATAGGCCTTTGTCAAGTCTACGGATGCCAGAAAATCCCCCTGCCGGATCCCCAGGAGAATGGACCTGAGGGAGGACATCTTGAAGCTCCTGTAAACTAGGTAAGAGTTGAGGCACTTCAGGTCTAGGATTGCCCTCCAGTTCCCCGAGCTCTTCAGAACAACGAACAGGTTAGAGTAGTGACCCAACCTGTGTTCCATTACTGGGACCGGCTCTACTGCTTGAATGTCCAGCAGATATTGAATGGCTAGGACCATCAGATGGGACCGTTCCGGATCCCAGGACGGTGGAAAGGTTCTGAAGAGCGTCAGGAGGGGAGAAAAACTCCAGATGGAGACCATTCCTGATGGTGGACCTGACCCAGGCATCTGATGTTATCTGGTCCCATTGATCCGCGAACAGTGCCAAGCGGATGCCAATGGGAAGACGTGGGGTGGAGTCATTTCCCTTTGCGGAAGGGACACCCCCCCGTGAAAGGGCCATCTAGACTGCCCTTGGTATCTGCCCATCCTGATAAAAGGGGTGCTGGCTCTGCCTGTCCGATCTATAGGAAAATGACCATTGGCTTACCTGAAGGGTCCTTTTTTGTACACCGCGGGAGAGTCCAAGCAATGGGTTAATTCAGTCTGCTTGCCCTTAGGACTGAGGAACTATTTTTCCTTAAGCCACACCTCCTCCTGGTGTGCTCAATCCCCCAGAATTCTTTGAAGGAGTCAGTTCGTGCGGACGGAGCGAAGCGTCCAAGATGATGTACTGTTGACACGAGGAACCCGAATCCCGGCCTTGAGAGCCAGGGTGGGTTGGACTCTCCCGCGGTGTACAGAAAAGGACCCTTCAGGTAAGCCAATGGTCATTTTCCTGTACACCGCTTGGAGAGTCCAAGCAATGGGACATACCAAAGTTATTGTCCATCTGGGTGGGCAGAAGAAGGCTCCCGGGATTCGGTCTCTGACACAACCGCCTGGAGCACACGCCTGCCAAAAGACGCCTCAGCCGAGGCGAAAATGTCCAGTTTATAGTGTCGCACAAATGGAGAAGGAGAGGACCACGTAGCGGCCCTGCAGATGTCCAGGATCGAGGCCTGGGTGGCCCAGGCCGCTGAAGTAGCAGCACTTCGTGTGGAGTGTGCAGTGATGCCGCGCGGAACGGCCTTGGATTGACTTTCATAGGCAGTCGCAATGCAAGCGCGAAGCCACCTGCCAATTGTGGAGGAAGAGACCTTCTTCCCTAGGGAACCGGGCTGGAAGGAGAGGAAAAGAGCCTCTGACTTCCTGAATTCCGCAGTACGAGCGATGTAGACCTTCAGGGCCCTCCTGACATCAAGATTGTGCCAGGATCGCTCTCTGGGATGCGACGGATGAGGACAAAAATTTGGCAACACAATGTCTTGCGCTCTATGGAACCATGAGTTTACTTTGGGGGTAAAGGTCGGGTCCAGCCTCAAAATGACCCTGTCAGGATGGATGACGCACAGATCCTGGCGAACAGAGAGAGCCGCCAGCTCCGAAATCCGGCGAGCTGACGTGATGGCAATCAAGAAGGCCGTCTTCAGCGTCAGGAATCGAAGAGAAGTAGTGCGTAAAGGCTCGAATGGAGGGCCAGAGAGGGCCCGCAGGACCACGGACAGCTGCCAGGTAGGATAGCGATGAACGGTGGGAGGGCGAAGGTTAGAAGCGCCCTTGAGGAAAAGACGCACCTTCGGGATTTTGCTGAGAGGCAAAAGGTGGTCGCCCGACCAGACAGTAGACAAAGCCGCCACTTGGCGTCGAAGGGTGTTCGGGGCCAGGCCCTTGTTGAGTCCCGCTTGAAGGAAGTCAAGCACTCTGGGAACAGGCGCGGTCGTCGGCTCGATGAGCAGCTCCTCACACCACTTGGCGAAGGCGGCCCAGGACGCATCATAAATCCTAGTGGTTGAAGGGCGTCTAGCCGCCTGAATGGTGTTCACTACCTCCTCCGACAGGCCTTGGCCTTTCAGTTGGTCCCCCTCAAGTGCCAGACGGCCAACTGGAGCCACTGGGGCTCTGGGTGAATCACGGCCCCCTGGCTGAGGGAGATCTGGTCCGGAGGAATGCGCCACGGAGGAGACACTGACAGGTGGACAAGGTCGGCAAACCACGACCTGCGGGGCCAATGCGGGGCCACGAGAAGGACCTCTGCTCCCTCTGCGATGACTTTGGAGATGAATTGAGGAAGGAGAGGCAGGGGAGGGAAGGCATACAGTAGCTCGCGGGGCCACTTGCAACGCAGTGCGTCTGTCCCCTCCGCCCCCGGGGTGAAGAACCGGGAGTAGAAGCGGTCGAGCTGCTTGTTGTCCCTTGACGCAAACAGGTCTACGGCCGGAGTCCCGAATCTGTCGGACATCTGGTGGAACAGGCGAGGGTCCAGTTTCCACTCCGCAGGATCTATGGTCGTCCTGCTCAGCCAGTCGGCCTGTGTGTTGTCCACTCCGGAGATATGGTCGGAGCGAAGGGATTCCAGATGGCGCTCCGCCCAGCGTCCCAGGGACTCCGCCTCTCTCATCAGTGCTCTGGACCTGGTGCCGCCCTGGCGGTTGATGTGGGCCTTGGTGGCCACATTGTCCGTCATCAGAAGCACATGTTGGCGATGGATGGGCCGGCTGAAATGGCGCAGGGCCAGGCGAGCAGCTCTCAGTTCCAGCAGGTTGATGCTGTAGCTGGATTCCACTTGGGACCACTTGCCCTGAACAACCAGGGACCCCATGTGGGCTCCCCAGCCGGAGAGGCTGGCGTCTGTGGTGATGATCAACCTCTCGGGTTCCTTGAATAGGTGGCCCTTGAGGATGGCCGGAGACACCCACCAGCGGAGAGACCTCTTCACGTCCGGGGGAACTCGAATCGGCCTGGTAGAGTTGCTCCTGGATGCCCTCTGGTGCGGCAGCAGCAGCCACTGGAGAGACCTGGAATGCAGGCGGGCCCACGGCACGATGGAAATGCAGGAGATCATTTTTCCCAGCAGCTGCGACAGAAGGACCACTGGAGCCTGCCTCAAGCTCAACACCTTGTGGGTCATGGACCTTAGACCGGTCAACCTGTCTCGGGAAAGGAAAACCCTGCACAAGTTGGTATCTATCACCGCCCCCAGGTGTACAAGTCTGTTGGTTGGGGTGAGATGGCTCTTCTCTATATTTAGAGAGAAGCCGTGGTTTCTGAGGGATCTCATAGTGGTTTGGAGATCCCGAAGGGCCTGCTGCCTGGACGACGACTGGATCAGGATGTCGTCCAGGTAGCACTGGAGCCTTATGGGCCTGCGTCTTAGCTGAGCCGCCACTACCGCCAGCACTTTGGTAAACGTCCGAGGAGCGGACGAGAGGCCGAATGGAAGAGCTTTGTACTGGAAGTGGCGACCCGCATAATAGAAGCGCAGGAACTTCCTGTGCTGAGGACGGATGGGGATGTGGAGATATGCCTCTTTGAGATCTATAGATGTGAGAAGATCTCCCTGTCGAATCCCCGCCAGAATGGACTGCAGAGACTGCATCTTGAACCTCCGGTAGGCGATATGCCTGTTGAGGTTCTTGAGGTCCAAGATGGCTCTCCACCCCCCCGAGTTCTTTGGTACCAGGAAGAGGATGGAGTAAAACCCCTTCCCCTCTTCGCCTTGGGGAACTGGTTCCACGGCCCTGATGTCCAGGAGATGACGGACTTCCTGGTCCATACGCTGCCTCTTTTGGGGGCAGGACGGGACAGGGCACCGGATGAAGGTCCGAGGGGGAAGGGACAGGAATTCTAGGGAGAGGCCTTCCCTGACTGTCTGCAGAACCCAAGCATCCTCGGTGTTCTGGGTCCAATGAGAGGCGAACAGCTGGAGGCGACCCCCGATGGGCGCCAAGCCCTGGCAGTCACTTTGACTTACGGAACGGCCTGTTGGAGGCCCCACCGCGGTTATACTTGCAGAAGCCGAACTGCTGCCTGCCTCTGTCCCGAAAAGGCGCTCTGTCTTGGGACCTGTCGCCCTGCTGGCCGAAGGACCTATTAGAGGGAGAGAAGGAAGAGGCAGAGGTGGAAGGCTCGGAGGCACGAAAGGACTGCCTCCTAGAGTAGGGAGCGGCCTTACGTTCCTGCTTTTTATTTAAGGAAGGTAGGATCTTCCTCTTGTCCTTGGACTCAATGAGGAGAGGATCCAGGGACTCGCCAAACAATTTGGACCCCTTAAAGGGGGCGGAAGCCAGTTTCCATTTGTTTTTCTGGTCCGCTTGCCAATGTCGGAGCCAGATCAGTCGACGGGAAGTTATGTTAGAACCGAGGGCCCTGGAGGCAAATTTGGTGGCATTGAGGGACGCGTCAGCGGCATACTGGGAGGCCGCGATTATTTTTGACACGTCCTGGTGGAGACGGATGTCTCCCGCCGGGAGCTTGTTTAGGAGCTCGCGCAGCCAGATCACAGAGGCCCTATTAAAAAAGGAAGCGGAAGAAGAGGCCCTGATGGCCCAGGCAGCCGCCAGATGGGTCTTGTGGCACGCCTTTTCCGCCTTCTTGTCCTCCGCCTTAAGGCCTTCCAGGAGGTCGGCCGGTAGCGAGGAGTTGGAAGTGAGCGCAGCGATGGGCGGGTCGACAGTGGGAAGGGCCAGAAGGTCCTCCAACACTGGCTCCATAGTATAAAGCTTCCTATCTACCCCACTGGGAGAGGATTGCGTGGCTGGCTGAGCCCACTGGCGCTGGATTAAGTCGAGGAACAGCCCCGGGACCGGAACCAGCTCTTGCTGGGGCGCTGGCACATCAAACATGACCGCATTGGGATTAGCCGGAGGGGCATCATCCGCCGGCGCGGTCGGCTTGGGCTTGATCCCCACCCTGGTGGCAGCCTTGACCTTGTGAAGGACCGATTTAAAAAGGCTGGGCTTGAAAAGACCCGCAAAGGCGGGCGCTTCGGGGGGAAGGTCCTCGTCGTCCGAGAGGCCTAGCACCTCCGGGTCAGGGTCCTCAATGGCAGAGGCCTCGCTGACCACCGAGGATTCCAGGGAAGGATGGCGAGCACGCTTGCTTGGGGGCGGAGCTGCCTGATCGGGTTTGGGACCCCTAGGGGCCGCTGCGGTAGGACTTTTAAATTTCATGGCCTCCGTGATGCCCTTGGCAATGGCGCGGGCCATTAGCTCCTGCATGCGGGGCGATAACTCCTCAGAGTCAGAATCGGGATCCAAGCCCTCTACTAGGGGGGGTGAAGCCTCACCCTGCATATCGTCTATGCTAGCATCCCCAGGGGGAGGAACCTGTTCACAGGCCCAGGAAGGGACCGGGGAAGCCGGCTCTGCAAATGACCTATTAGGGGATAGGTCCTGGGATTCCACCTCCTCGGCGAGGACCGACTGGAGATCTTCCCGGGAGGGAGGGGCTCCTGAAAGGGACTGCACCCTGTCTGCCTGGCGTCTGGCCTTCTCGAATTGCTTGTCAAGGGCCCGCTGGCGCCTTTCAGCATCCTTGGCCTCAGCTACCGAAGGGGTTCTGGAACGCTGTTTCCCAGAGCTACCCCCACCACTCTTGCCCGCACCCCCACTCCCCGAAGAGGAGGAACCCTTGCTAGGGGCCTGCGAGAGGCTCGGCCTAGCGTCTTGGGAATCGGGAGGACTGGGCAGGTCCATAGTCAATGACCACACAAGATGGAGCAAGGCTATGATAAGGCAGAAGGATAGATATGGACTGGGTGCTGTAATGGGAAACAAAACGAAATGATCGTTAAAATTGCTATATATACAATTAATCGAATCAATACTATGAAATCATCCCATGTTTCACACCAGTCGGAGGCCCAGGGGTAGGATTGGGGCCTGCACCGAGGTGCAAGGCTCCGCAGGAGAAGCAGGGAGGAGAATGACTATAGAAAAAATCTTTAGGCCTGCGCTTACTTAAGGCCTCCTCCCTGAGCCGGTATGATGACCGTTGGAATGGCACAGGAACCAGCGCCGCTCGCAAAAATAGACAAAAAGGCGAAGGTGGCGATCCTAGCCCGAGAAACCCTTGCTAGGCCCTGCCACCTCCAGCGGCCTCCTGAACAACGAGGCTGATGCAAAATGGCGGCCATGGCTGGGCGCGCTATTTTCGCGCCTAAAAATGGCCGCCGCAACAGCGTGGGGCTAAGGGAGAGCGAGGGGCGAACGCGCCTCGCAATGGCGACGATCGCCCACTCCTCCCTGCGGCAGAGGTCCTCTAGCAGGCCGGGGAGCGAAAAAACTTCGACGAAAATAACAAACGAGGGGCCTGGGGACTTAGGAACCTCGCCGCTGCAGCCGCGCCGTTTTAAACGACAAGCGGCAGGCCTCCGAAGCCGTCCCAAGAGGATCGGCTGAGGGGCACCCCCCACCACCTTCCAGCTTACCTCCTGGCCTTCAAGTGCAGATTGTACTGAAGAAAGTCGCAGAATTTAAGAGAGAAACGTCTCACGATGTTGGAGGAATAGTAGAGAAAAACTTTAAACGTAATTTGAGAGTCCAAGCCAAAAAAAGGATCAATTTAGCTCAGAGCTCTAACTAAATACGTCCAAACGGGCTGACTGAGGAAGAATTCAGGGGGATTGAGCACACCAGGAGGAGGTGTGGCTTAAGGAAAAATAGTTCCTCAGTCCTAAGGGCAAGCAGACTGAATTAACCCATTGCTTGGACTCTCCAAGCGGTGTACAGGAAAAACACAGCTGTTAGCGGTAGTCTGTGTCAGGTGGTCTATAAGAAGGCCTACGATGAGGAGGTGGACAAGTGTCTGGCTTCTTAGTGTTCATGGGTAAGATCTTCTTTTTCTCTTTATTCTCAATGAGAATCGGATCGAGAGATTCTCCAAAGAGATTGGAACCGGTATACGGTGCTGTTGCCAGGTTCCATCTGCCAGCTACAGAGTCATAACAGGTGCCTGGACGTCACCAAGGTGGATAAGGCTCGGGACCCAAATTTAATGGAATCTGGGTGGCATCCGCGGAAAACTGCGTGGCAGATAAAATTTTGGTGAGGTCTTGGTGAAGACGCTCATCTTGGACAGGATATGATCCTGCAATTGACAAAGCCACATAACCGCTGTGCAATTGAAATAGAAGGCCGCAGCAGATTTTATTGCCCATGCGAAAGTGTTAAAGTTTTTGCGCAACGTGAGTTCTGCACGCTTGTCCTCCGGCTTCAGCTTATCGGCCACATCCCCTGACACTACTGTGGAGGAATTGGCAAACGCTGCAATAGGGGCATCTATGGTTGGTAACTGTAGAGCCTGGGAGAAGACCTGCTCCATATTATAGAAGCGGCGGTCGTTGCTCCCAAGGTTGAGCAAGGTGGAAGGCCGTACCCACTGATTTTTGACCACCTCCAGAAATAATGGGGGTGCAGGGGCCTCTGCTTTATCCTTATTGGTGTTAGTAAACATGGCCAGGTTCGGGTCCTTAGGTTGGGACACCGGAATCACCCCTGTCCCTATTTTAGTGGTCTTTTTCACCTTATGTAGGAGGGTCTTGAACACAGGTAGTGAAAAAAAGCCAAGAAAGGCCAGGGGGTCAGGAGGAACTGCCTCCTTGTCCTCAGAGAACCCCATATCTTGGTGGGTATCCTCCCCCAGAATTGAACCTTCGCTAACCATCGATGGGAAAAAAGCCCTATCTTGGTTATGCCTATGGGAGGTAGAAGGTGACCTATGATGCTGGGAGTCAACATGGGGTTAGAACCCATTGAAGTCAATATGAAAAGTTCAGCCTGACTTATTTCAATGACCATATGAAGTTATGATGGTACTCAACAAAGAAATTTATAAAAGTGACCAGTTACAATTGTTGCAGTACCCGTGACTACATGATTGTGATCTCTGCACTTGGCCACCCATATGTATTTATGACCAGTTGCAAAATGCTCTGCAATCACCATTTACAATATTCCCTGCCAATTTCCCTTGAAAGTCAGTGGGGAAGCTAGCACAGAAAGTTGCAAGACTCCCCCTAGTCTAGGGGGGCTGGCTGAAAAAGGTTCATGCCAAAATCCAAGCAGGATTTTCAGCCATGAAGGATTTCAGTCCCAGAATGGAAGGACTTGTATCCCTGCTCTGGAGCTGAAATTCCTGTTTCAATTTCAGCACACAGGATTTTCAACCCCAGAGTACAGGGTTTGGGAGAAAGGGTCTCTTACAGGAATATAAGAATAGAGTCCTCTTGGAGAAAGAAGTAGTCTCAGTAAGAAGGATGGGTGCACCTCTGAACAACTGGAGAAAAACAGTGAAGTAGAGTACTTTGTGTATGCTGGTGTGCCAGGTGAGTGTTGAGTCTTTCCTGGTCTTAGCAGGTTTGCATTGCCAGGGCAATGAGGTTTTCTGAACCATAGCAGCTTTCCTTGCTGGTGGGCTAGGTGGGTGATGAAGTTTCCATGGAGTAACTGCAGCTTTGTGCTGCACTGCAGTAGCACCCACAACTCTAAGCATGGCTTGCACCACACCTCCCCCATCCCTGAGGTATCCCATGGTTATCAGGGACGCTGCTTAACCACTCACCAGGTGCTTAACGAGCACTAGCATGTGAGTGTTGGGAATGTTGGTCAATGAGCAAAATGTTCCTGTGACATTTCACGTAGTAAGTATTTCACTCAATGACTGGGAATCAGGTTCCAATTGTGGGCCTAAGACAAGGAGTCCCTGTAGTCTAAATCTAACCTATAGGAACATGATAAATTCCAAGCAGAATTGCTTTCATCTATGAAGGAGAGTAGGGGCTGATAAGCAAATGCCCTCATCCACTCCAACCTGGTTGACCCCTATCTCCTCCCATAACAGCAAGAGAACATTTTAGTACAATTTTAAACACCAAGGCACTAAAACAAGCAATAAGCCCCTACTGTAACTTCATTGATCTGAATCAAAACCAAGAACAGATTGTTATAGTTGGAGATGAATGAACAAACCATTAAATGTCAGTAATTTGGCTTCTATGTTTCCTTCTATCCAGGTAGATATGCCATTGTTTATGTATCCAAAATGGCCCCTATACTCATAGATGGGAAGTATCAGCAGGCTTAGTTGAAACCCACAATTGGCAAAAGTCGAAAACATGTCTAGGGGATGTCTCCAGTGATGAGAATTCCCAAAATTCATTAGCCACAGAACGCCTTGCAAACCGAAGAAAATTTGGAACTGTGCAGATTAAAGGAAAGGCTTCACCTACAAAGTAGAATACTAGATAGAATCTCTTTAAAATGCTACATTTTGTTACAGATTTCACTACTAAAGACATATTTAAAAACTGAATAACAGAAATATGTAGAACGGCTGAGTTAAGGAAACAAATTTCAGCAGATTCTGAAAGCAAGCAGGAAACAAGCACAAAGGGGAGGCTCTGCACACTGGGATATTAAATGAAGACAGACCAATGTTCAGCTTCCCCAAATCTCAGCTTTTATTTTTAGAAGTATGCGTGATTGCTCAATGTGTATTATTTTTAAAGGTTGAAGAATTCATTCATATGTAGAAACTGAATTGGTTTGGATTATGCAACTCACCTTACATTTATTTCCTTGTGTGTTCTGTGCTTTTTCCAGACTGAATTATGTAGCTGGATGCATAGGATTTTGGAATTTATCTCACATTCCTGTAATACAAAACTGGGAGCCATTGCTCAGATGTTTAAGTACCGTATTTTTTGCATTGTAAGATGCACTCCCCCCTCAAAAAAAGTGGGTGGAAATGTCTGTGTGTCTTATTGAGCAAATGTTGCCGAAGCCCTGCCCACTCCCACCCTTTGGCTATTTTCGGCCTCTGCATGTCCCGTTTTTGGCCTCTGCATGCCCCATTTCGGCCTTCGCACACCCATTTTTGGCCTCCATGCATCCTGGTTTTGGCCTGTTCTAGGTGGCAGGGATTGCCACCCCCTATCGTTGCTGCTCATCACCGGCAATAGGTGACGATCCCTGCTGC
Source organism: Natrix helvetica (assembly GCF_964273705.1). Taxonomy (NCBI): domain Eukaryota; kingdom Metazoa; phylum Chordata; class Lepidosauria; order Squamata; family Natricidae; genus Natrix; species Natrix helvetica. Next base: position 41,557,463 of record NC_138554.1, read on the forward strand.
CTGAAATGGGCCAAATATGGGATATGTGGAGGCGGCAGCAATCCCTGCAGCCTAGAACAGCTGATTGGTGGTATTCCAGGAGGCCAATCCAACCACCAATAAGCTGCTCATGCTGAATCAGGCTGCGATAACATGCTGAAGCTGACCAGGATGTTGTTTGCTGCAAGGATGTTAGCCAGATGAATACCAATGGATGCTGGGAGGCTGAGTCAAAAAAAAATGTCTTGCTTTCCTCCCCAAAAGCTAGGTACATCTTATAGACAAAAAAACGTAGTATATGCTTTGTATAGAAAAAGATACTTCAGGTATGTTTTAAGAGATTGCCATTACCTAAAAACAACAACAACCCAACAACACTGAACTAGAGAGAAACGCAATCTGGTTCAAGCAGGAGGCAGTACAGACAGTCTTTGACAAACTAATCCTGAACAGAGTTGACACAAGTCATAACACGGTTCAGCCACATGATGGAACTGATTTTAGAACTTTTGCGTGCATACAGCAGTCAAAAAGTGAATGTTGAGGTTATTAAGCAATGGCTATTAAGCAAATCAATAGTTTGCTATGAATGTGGTTTTGCCGAAAAGTGAAACTAAGGTCAGCCATGTGATCGCAGATACTATAAATGGCCATACCATGCACCCAAAATATTGGTCATATGATTGCAGAGGGGGGACAGGACCCAGAATAAGTTCCATTTTTTGGAGGTGAATTATAATTTGAAATACTGCTTGCTAAGCAACCTGTTATGAGTTTACATGTATCATGTGTTCCTAATTTTGATCATGTTTAATAAAAAAAAATATGTTAAATAGAACTTTGATGACCTAAATAGCAGCTAGCTGAACTTCTCTTTTTTCCTCTTGCACAAACATCAGCAGGAATCAGATCCTGGTAGGCACTAGTAGGTTTTATCCCCACTGTTTTTTTTTAAAAAAGATGCCACATCCTTATGCATGAAGCTGGTGGCCCCATAGCATTGTTAGAAAAAATGTCCGAATTTTAACTTTAATAAAAATAAACCTAGTGACCTAATGGCCAGGATCATAAAATATTGGATGCATATGTAACACCTTTGGTGGCCAAATATTAGGTTGGTATCAGAAACTTTATGCAGGTGAGTAACCAGGATGGAAGAACAGGAGAGAACCAGATCCCTTCTTCTCTTTGCTCAGTGCTTAGAGAAGATCACTCACCACCTGGCCTAGTTCTAGCCCAACAGATTAGAGATCTGTCTAAAATCAGGGGAGGGCTTCAAGACTGTTGTACTCAAATGATTCATAAACTAAGTATGGGATGAAAGCTAACATAGGGTAATACACCTGGAAGACACCACAATTTGCCACCAGAATTTCCATTGCTAAGCAAGGTTAAATGAGTCACGTCTGATTTTACAACCTTCTTTTGCCATGGTTGTTAAGTGAATCATACAGTCATTAAGCAAACCCATTTTCCCCATTAACGTTGCTTGTCAGAAGCTGCTGGAAAGGTTAGAAATGGTAATCACATGACTTTGGGATGCTGCCCAGGTCATAAATACATGTCAACTGCCAAACACCCAAATTTTGATCATGTGGGGATGTTGTGACATTTGTAAGCATCAGGACTGTCGGTAAAGTCACTCTTGTCAGTGCCACTGTTAACTTCGAAACGGTCGCTAAATGAATGACTGTTAAGTCAAGGTCTACCTTTAGACTGCAAAAGACTATGTAATATATGCAGCAAGCAGGCAAACCTCAAGGCAGCTTGCCAGCTACATGTGCCAAACTTGTGATGAACCATGACTGCTACAAACCCTTATCCCTCAGAACATTTTCACATACATTTGCTTGCAAGCTCCTTAAAGATTAGGTTCAAATGAGAAAAACCAATCCTCCCACCTGGTTTGTCAGATGGATGTTTTGGAGCACAAAAGTGAGTTGTTAAAATATATCACAAAAGGAACATAATGTACTTCCCCCCCCCCCCCAATCATCATTTATAGAAGAAAAACGGAAAATCCTAAAATGAGAACAATTCACTTAGCTGATGTTGAATGCCTCCAAGAAAAATCACCATAAATAAGTGTTTAGATCTCTCTTATACAAGGGCGGGGGATGGAGAGGGAGGAAGAGAGAGAGAGAGATGGATTGATTGATTGATTGATTGATTAAACTTAGTATATGCAGGAGTTAGAGTTCCATCTGTTACATGTAGCCAAATGATATTTGAGAAAGAAATATATTAAACAAATAAAAGCCAACACATACATATTGCATTTGAGGTTAAAGAAATGGGAAAGAATTGTGTTGTTTAATCAAAAATTTAACAAATAGTGTGAAAAATGCAAGATAAAGTTGACTTTCTGTGTATCTTAATTGATATGTGATTTCCTCAAAAGGATAATGTGAAAGAAAGAACAAAAGGAGAGAAAATTGTTCAGGATGAAATTTAATTTTCTGTTACTTCTAGCAATCCTTTATGGACTTTCTGCTGACACCAGGACTTAAAATATGATATTTTATGATTTGTTTATAGATAAGAGATGGGATATGGGGTGAAAAGATAAATGTTTGTAACCTTAGAGGGGATGAAGAGTCACTAGATTTGTTTATACTTGTGATGTAGATTGATGCCATGTCTTTATTTTCCTCTTTATTATATTTTTAGTTTTCTCTTTTTTGAACTTTTTACTTCTTTCTATTCTCTTTTCTGTCTTTAAGCTATTAAATTTTAGTATTATAATCAAACTTCTTAATAAAAATTATAAATACGAACAGGAAGAAAGACCCAATTTGTGGCAAGAAAAGGAATTAAAAATACACTTTAGAGCTTGGAGAGAAAGTTTATAGACATCTAACATCTGAAATTAGCTGTTTGAAGCCTACACACTGATCTTCTACAGTGCACTAAATCTTCTTCTATGCCAACTCTTGGCTCCTGACTTCACCATCCTATTCCTATTGAATGGCACAAAATTAGTTTCTTCTCCCCCCCCCCCCCCCCCGTTCCAGTGAAACTTATATTTGAATTATGCCAGCTGGACGTAGGATAGGATTACAACTGAATTCCTTATGCTGGCTTCAATCCAGATTATGAGTCTTGGGCTGGTATAACTTTAGAGTATTATGCCAGTGTTTAGGAGGAAGGAATGAAAAAGAATAGGAGCTAGTGTGAGCAGAGCTGAGAAGTTTCAACCTTTAGTTGAAATCCTATGTTTTGGGGCGATTTGGTCTTGCTTCCTCTAAAAATTTGAACAGAATATTCATTGAGTTTACATTGTCTCAGTATTTAGGAAGATAGTAAACATTCACATTTCATCAAGCCTTTATTTGTTAAATATATACCATATTTTTCAGATTATTAGATGCAGCAGCATCTAAGACGCACCAAGAATTTGATGCGTCTACAGGCCTCCCAAACCCTCTGCATGCCTCCTTTCTTTGTGAAAAACGGGGCATGCAGAGTTTGAAAGGCCTGCAAAGTGTTCCTGGAGACTGCCGGGGGGGGGGGGCAAAAATGAGCAACAAATGACCTGTTTTTTTGCAAATAACAGGGCATGCATAGGCTTTGGGAGTCTTGTAGAGTGCTCCTGGGGGCAAAAATGAGCAAACAAACAGCCTGTTTTTTACTCGTTTTTGGCCTCCCCAGCCCCCAGGAGCACTTTGCCTATGCATATCCATTTTTGCTAAAGGGGTGGGGTTTTGAGAGGCCAGAAATGCTGTATTTTGTGTATAAGACGCACCCAGATTTTCACCCTCTTTTTAGGGGGGAAGGGGAAAGATGCATCTTATACTCCGAAAAATACAGTAAATGGTGGTTTAATTGTTAAACACATAGATTACTATTTTTTTATCTTGGTTTACTTGTATTCTATAATCTACTGTTTTATTATTGTACAGTTTTAAATGGATGGGTGAGATATACCATATTTCTCGGAGTATAAGACGCACTGGAGTATAAAACGCACCAAGGTTTTGAAGAGGCAAATTAAAAAAAAGGAAGGTAGGTAGATAGAGATGGAGAGAAAGAAAGAAAGAAAGAAAGAAAGAAAGAAAGAAAGAAAGAAAGAAAGAAAGAAAGAAAGAAAGAAAGAAAAATACAGTAGGTAGGAAGGGAGAGAGAGAGTAGTTAGGTAGGTAAGTAGAGAAAGGGGGATATAGATAGATAGATAGATAGATAGATAGATAGATAGATAGATAGATAGATAGATAGATAGATAGATAGATAGATAGATGTAGGTAGGTAGGTAGGTAGGTAGGTAGGTAGATAGATGATAGATAGATAGATAGATAGATAGATAGATAGATAGATAGATAGATAGATAGATAGGGAGAAATACAGTAGGTAGGTAGGAAAAGAGAGAAGAGAGTGTAAGTAGGTAGGTAGAGGGATAGACAGAGAAATAGAAAGAGAGAGAGAAATACAGTAAGAGGAGAGAGAGGGTATGTAGGTAGGTAGGTAGGTAGAGGGAGAGAGAGAGAAAGAGAGAGAGAGAGAAATACAGTAGGTAGGTAGGAAGAGAGAGTGTAGGTAGGTAGGTAGAGGGAGAGAGAGAAAGAAATAGAGAGAGAGAGAGAAATACATTAGGTAGGTAGGGAGAGAGAGAGTAGGTAGGGAGGGAGGGAGGGAGGGAGGGAGGGAGAGAGAGAGTAGGTAGGTAGGTAGGTAGATGTTTCCAGGTATATTTATCCATGTGCTGGAGAAGGAAATTGCTGACAATCTGCAGCACTTGAAGACTTTGTTTCTGCTGGCACAGCACTTGATCAATGTAATTGCCATCAATCAGGTAAAGAGCTTTCCAAAAGGAAAAAAAAAGTTTTTGCACTCTGCAAAGCTCGCAAAAATGGCCTGTTTTTTGCAAAAATGAGCCTGTTTTTTTTTTCAAATAAAAGGCATGAATAGCTTTATGGAGGCTTATAGAGTGCTGCTGGGGGCTGGAGGGGCAAAAAATGACCCATTTGTTGCTCATTTCTGCCCTCCCCAGCCCCCCGTTGTCTGAAAGCATCCATAAGGGTATGCACGGCCATTTTGGTGAAGGGGGTGGGGCTTTGGGAGGCAAAAAAATTATGTATTCGATGTATAAGACGCACCCAGATTTTCAGCCTCTTTTTTGAGGAAAAAAGCTGTATCTTATACTCTGAAAAATACGGTAATTCAATGCTGTAGCTTCAATTGTTTGCTTGCTTTTTAAATTCAGGAATCTTCAATCTTTGGGTGACTCTGAGGCCACACATATTGTTTCTGGATATTTAAATGGGAATATGCAATACCTATGGCCATACGTATGTGTATCGAGATTGAAATTTCCTGGGGTTTTTTTTCATGAGCTTGGACAAGGAAGGTAGATTTAAATTATACTCAAATTTTTACAGGAATACTATTCAATCAAGATTGCCAAGAGGCAATGGCTGAGGAATCATTTTATTTTCTCTCTTCTTTAAGATTCATAGTTCCTTGTACACTTCAAGAATATCTCACTAAGGACAGAGGATACACTACAACTTTTTCGCCTCTCCCATTTCTATCATTTGATGGTCATAGCAACATATTAGACAACCGAAGACCCACATGGTCATCTTTCAAAGATATTTCCTTACCTAAACAGATAAACAGAATGACCATGGGTGGGCAAAAAAGTAGTGGGAGCGGGATTGAGTTCTGAATTTTTTCTGACTTCCCCATTGACTTCATGGGAAGTCAGGGAGGGAGTGTCTGAAATCACATATATGTGACTGTAATTGACTGCAATGATGCTGAATGCCACAATAATATAAATGCAACTGGTGTGAAGATGCTTGAAATTTCAATTAAATGGAAATAATGAGTCCAGAATTTTGTATGCATCCTTTAAGTTACCAGATTTGAAATATCCTGATCCAAAAATGTTTGTGCTATGATGAACCGTTTGGGCTAACTGAAGGCTACAGACAGACAGACAAGAGTGTTTTGCTAATATATATAGGTAGGCCCAAGGACCCACTGACAAATATGAGGATAGAACTTGTCCTAGATCCCACTACTTTAACCATTTCTGGCGGCAAAACTTATTTGCCACTTTTTTCCCTGTTGATTCTTACTGAAATCATAATGTTTTTCTATTTGTCTGGACTAATAAAGAATAGTGAAAACATAGGTTCTATATCTACTACACATAGGTTCAATATCTACTAGATCTACACATATTATATATGCTTCCCAAAACCATTGTCATATCATAAATGATACTTCCATTTTCACTGAATAAGGGAACCCAACAAGTATATGTAATGTATGCTTTTTATCAAGATTCATGTAAAACAAAACGTTGAAATCTTGAGTACAGGTAATTCTTGTTTAACTACCATAATTGGGATCGGCAACTCCATTGCTAAGTACCAGGTCATTAAGCAAATCATGACTGTGACAGACTTACAACCTTCTCTTCCACTGTGATTGTTAAGCTAATCATCTGTGGTCAGTAAGTGAGATATCATATGACCATGACGTCTGATTTGCTGTCACCCTTTCCATTCATTCTGTTTACTATAAGGCAGTTGCAACGCACACAAATAGAGATCAAGCAACCATGAGATGCTGCTATCATGTTAAATGTCTGCCAATTGAAAAGCATCTGAATGTCAATTATGTGAGCACAGGGTCACAGCACAAGTCATAAATGTGACTTGGCCATAAAGTTACTTTTTCAGTGCCATTATAACTTTAAATAATTGTTAAACAACAAACTCAGTAAGCAAGGTCTTTGTAATATGATTGAAAATAAAACATGATCATGTGAGGACCTGCTTAATGACTCAATTAATAGACTCAATTACAGTTGTAAGTTAAGGACTACCCATAAAAACTTTAATAAATACAGCTCTTTGACCTGTATACAACAGCAAGACTTCTACAACTCCAAGATATGAGTCTAATATCTTAAGAGCAATCAAATGTTGGTTAACTAGACTTTCTACTTTCTAGGTATTCAGGAGTTGCAACATGTGAAAGACTATGGAGTCTACCCATGCTTCAAAGTAATTCATCCAAGATAAGATCACCACCAAGGTCCCAGGTAGTCAAACAACATTAACTTAAACAACCTTCTTGCCTGGTGTAAGATTTAGTTTGTTTAATCACATGAAATCCATTATTAATCACAGGCACTGGTTCAGAATCTCTATTTCCTATCTCGCCTGGGATTAGAAGGGAAGGGAAACTCTCATGTTATTATATTGATAATATCTAGAATCACCAAGTTGGAAGAGATTATTTAGGTCACGGAGTCCAATCCCTGCTGAGTGCAGGAACCCAAAATAAAGTACACCCCTCTCTATGGCTATCTAGCCTTTGCCTAACTTATTCAGCAAAAAGAGACAATTGCTTCTAGTATACTATTGCTTTTACTTTCTAACATTCAACCTGCCTTCCTGTAACTTGAGGTCATTATTTTGTTCTTTCACTCTGGAATAGTGGAGAACAAGATGTGATCTTGTTTCATATGACATCCTTTCATCTGTCTGAAGAGTGATATTCCCTTCTGTTTTTTCAGGACTATTTCCAGTTCCTTCCATCTCTTTTCATAGAATCTATATCCTAGACTCTATGTGATCCTTGTCAGAACCTTTTCCAATTTTTGTAAATTTTTCTTAATGTGTAGGGCCCAGAGCAGGACACAATATCAGAAATAAATCTAGCCAATGCAGAATAAAGTAGAACTATTTCCCCATGACTTGGAAACTTTATTTCTGTTTACACAGTTGAACATGACATTTATTTTTTTTGAAGCCATATCCCATTGTTGACTGATATTTAATTTGCACTCAATTACTATTCTACAAGTGCTAATTACATTCTTTTTGTTTCCTAAATGAACACCTTTGCATCTATGTATTAGGTTTGTTATTTCCAACTCATTTTCTAACTTACCAATATTTTATTGTCTTCTATTTATGAATTGTCCCAATTGTGTATCATATGCAAAGTTGATAAACATTATCTCTCCTTCTGTTTCTATTAAAGGACATTAAGATAATTCTTGACTATGACAATTGGGAGCTTGCATTGCTCAGCAAGGCAGTTGTTAAGTGGCATTCACTTAGGATATGTATCTCTTTAAATCTTTATACAATCTCCTATAGCAGGTTTCAGTGCATATACATGTACGTGTGAGCATATACACTTGGAATCTATGCGTGTGTTAAATGACAACTGGATAAAGTGAAATTGTACAATATCTCAAAGATGAAGGGCCATTTAATCGTCTTTTCTTTTTTCCATTCTTTGTCCTCTTCTCTCAATTTCAACTCTGCAAAAATAACATCTAGATTTTTTTCGTCTTAATATACGTGTAAGCTTTCTGTGACACCATTATTTACAACAGCTATCCCTAATGTCATATCTTATTCTGCATTAATTTTCTTTTTCAGGAAAATATAATTCAGTTAATAGGAATTTGAAGAGAAAGCAGCCCTGAATGTAGAAAACTTGAATAAAAGCAATAAAAATACATTTCCTTTTTAGTCCATCTAGTCCCTAATTGTAACATAGCTCAAGTCTAACATAAAAGGAGAATAATTAGTGACTACAAACAGTAGGCGGGCTTAATTGAGAAGCAGTGAGTCAGCTACTATCAGCATTAATAGGAAGGAACTAGAATGCACCAGCTGCCAAGTTCAGTTGACTGGAGGCTCTCACACGTGGAAAAGAGCAAAAACTCCAGCAACCTGTTGCTATATTAGCCCTGCCAGGCTTGAAAGCTCCTCCTAGACATCAGGGGCAGCATTAAAAAACCAGGGTAGGAACATATAACCTTGCATGTCATGGTATCAAAGGCTGCAATCTCACCAGAAGCCATGGAGCCGACAAACTTGGCAAAGCTCTGGGAAAAGCCAGCTGCGACTGAAAAATGGGCACGTGCCAGGCTGCAAATCCAATCCAGGCACTGAACATTGTGATCCCTCTCTTTTATTATTCTCATTCCCCAGTGGATAAAGCCAAGTTTCTCAAGCGCAAAGCAAAGACCAGCAGCTGCATGGAGAGCCACTGTGGGGGCTTCCCTGGCACTTTCGGGCTAGGGGAATTTCTACACAAGCTTTGACAGCCCCTGTGATTTCCATTCTGACTTGACAGACAGATTTCATATGCATCAAGCAGTACAGGATGAAAGGCCCCCAGTCAGAACTCCAACAAGACACATCCTTTTTTAGAATGGAATATTCTGTCTCCTTCCTCCAAGAGCCAACAGCATCCTGTGAGATAATTCCAGAGGGATGCTCCTTGCTTTTTCCTCCAATGATTGGTGATCCTATCTACCATATTTTGCCCACTCTATCCTATCAACCCTATCATATCCTGCTGGTGCTACTTAGGAGCTCTTTAGGCAATCAACAGACCCACACTCAGAAAATGAGTTAACTACAGGTAATCCTCAAATTATGAATGGTCACTTAGCAACCATTCCAAGATACAGCTATTTGTAGCATCCTGTGGTCACATGCCATGTTTTTGACAAAAACAAGTACTTACTCATCTGGTAAAAACTGCTCCATAACAAACAATGGGTTTGCTTAACAACCACTACTTTCACTGTATGACTACGTTATTCACTTAATGATCACTGCAAAAAATGTCATAAAATAAGGTCCGGTCACATTACAACCCGCTTTAGGACCATCACAATTAGCGCTCAATTATGGTTGTAATTCGAGGACTATCTATATTAGCCCAACCTAGCAGTAAACTCTCTTCTGACTTGGCAAATGTTGCTAACTTTATCACTCCTTGCTTCCTCCATTAATGACTGCAGCTGCTTAGAATGGCAGTTTAGCAACGTCTAGAACCCTTGTTTCTCAATCCTAGCAATTTCTGGATATATGTAGTTCAACTCCAGGGATCCCATCCAACAGAGCACCGCTTATGTTCTTATGTAATTTAGAGGCCATCAAATTGAATTAGACTCTGATGGTTTATAATATTAAAAGCAATGAACAATCAAATTTAAACAAAAATCTCAAATGTGTATAAATTATAAATTCTATATTGGACAGAATTCTACAAGTCCTGGGGGAGCAGTCAGGCTTTCAAAGATTTCTTAATCATCTTCAGGATGGGAGCTATGGAGGGTGGAAGCTGTTCCAGAGGGCAGATGCCACAACAGAGAAGGCTTGTTTGTAGAGCGAAATGATCTAGAATATATTGGATCTGATTGTACAGAATAGCACTTAGCAATAGCACTTAGACTTATATATCCCTTTACAGTGCTTTATAGCCCTCTCTAAGTGGTTTACAGAGTCAGCATATTGACCCCAACAATTTGGGTCCTCATTTTACCTACCTGAGAAGGATGGAAGACTGAGTCAACCTCAGGCAGCAACTACCGGAAATAGGTAACTTAGCTCATAAACGAATAGGTAGATGTGTTATCTTATTAAGTTAGGAAGTTTGTCCAACTCTGAAGGTCTTTATGCTTCAGCAGTAAGGCAAAGGCAATGCCCACCATTATATATTTCATTTTGCCAACAGCAGTGATAATGGAGCCAGCAGGAGTTCAATAACATGGCAACTATTTTCTTAAGCCTCCAAAATTAACTATGCCACTGACTAGGCAGCCAGGAAGAAGGGGAAATGGCAGCTATTTCAGAAAAGGGAGAAAAGAAACAAGAGTTTAACTCAAAAACAGAAGCTATCTTCATACTCATGGGAGTAAATATGCCTCAGAATTGGACAGACATCTGAGAGTGTTTCTTCCTTAAAAGAAACAGAAGGATTAATAATTACAATTGATATCATGCAGAATGTGGTTGCATGCAAGCACCTGCAGATTTTGGTACTCCATCAGAGGTTTTTTTTGGCGGAGGAGGGGGGCAGTACAAAAATGGGTTTGTGTTGTACTGAAAGTCCTCAACTTATGACCAAAATTGATCCCAAAATTTATCTTCCTACGCTGAGACATTTGTCAAATGAGTTTTGCTCCATTTTACAACTTTTCTTGCCACAGTTGTTACATGAAACACTGCTATTTATTAAGTTAATGACACAGTTGTTAAGTATATCTGGCTGTTGACCGGTACCCATGGAGATTGCAGTCCGAAGCATGTAGAGAAAGGGGAGCAAGTATTGCACAAGCAGAAATAGTAAAGACGAGGATGCCAACAGAATACCAAACTGGTCTAATAACAAGTTTAAACACATCTGCTCCAAAAGGTAAAAAGCATAATTGAAAGATTATTGCCTCGATGATATAACTTTCTTGCAGTTCTTGATGATTTGGTAAAAAAAGTCATAAAAAGTTTTTCCAAAAAAATTGGCAGTAACTGACCGGACTGTGTCAACTTTGATTCTGAATTCCAGAGCAACAGTCATGTTAACAGATAGCAGCAAAAACGATTAGTTTCTTAATTTTTCAAAACATTAATTAACTATTCTTTCTCAAATGATTCTAAAGTTAAGTTCAAAGGATTCAATCACAATATACAAAAGACTGCACTGAGTCTAAGTCCACTGGCATATGGCAATAGCTTCCTCCAGGAGCCCTGAACAAGAGAGTTTTAGGCAAGTAGATTTCCATGAAACTGCAAGTAAAAGTCATCACAGCTCAGTGTCCCTAACATGCTGGGCAGTTAGTTGACTGGACACAAGTAGAGTTGTGTCCGCAGTTGTACTTTAGTTTATAGTGGATGATGAGTTTAGATCAGATGGATTTTGGAGGGTTGGAAAAGACAATAAAATCACTGTGGTGAAACTGTTAAGAGTGCATTTTCGAAATCTGGTGTGTTGTCCATGAATGGGTGCCCCAAATACCTTTGGACCCACTAAATTAATTCTAGTCAATGTCTGCACATTTCCTGAGTCCACAAAAAAAGAAAACATATCATCTATGAAGGAGAAAATATTTGATCTTATATTCTATTTGGGATCAAGTCAGACCTGCAGCACCGTTCTCACCAGGAACAAAATCATTGCCATCAAGAATTTTGGATGGCCATTAGAACTAGCCCAAAATTCACACTCAATATTACTGAATGAAATGTGACAACTATTATCATAGTCTAAATTATTATGCTACAATTCCTACTATCCCAACACACTGATCTTCATAATGGGAACTGTAGAAAAACCTTCTGGACACAGTAATCTACATAGGCAGCTCACAGCAGCCTCTCCCAACTTGACATGCTATAGTGGTGTTAAGATTACAAAATCATCTCGGGCTTATGTATTGGACTTTTTACAGTGTTGTATGAAAGTATCAGTCCAGTGAATGCAATCCATACATGAATATGTTCAAGTTTTCTGTACTGCGTGCTTACACCATATTCATCCATAATAATCTGTATGGAATACGTTTGGACCTATCTGTATCCTTGTGGAGAAGAACTGTTTAAAATATATTATTTCTTTATATCACCTTTGCAAGCAAAAAACATTATTTGTTTCTTGCTCCTACCACCAAATTGGGTTATCCAGGCCTGCTATGCCTACTCTGTTACAAATATATGTTTGAAACCACTGGGGCAGTCAATTAAATAATTCATTTTATTTCTGATCATGTTGTGCTTTTCATATGGCACCCACAATAAAATCAATGACCCATCTGATGAAAGAACAAAAGGAGAAACCTCCTCCCCATTCACACTTATAAGAAAAACAAACACTGGATTTTCATTGAACTTGTCCTACCCTATGAAGAAAAAGAATCTATGAATTCAAAATAAATGGAACTTGCACAAAATTCTGCAGCCAGACTCCAGCTACTCCATTCCCTGCCCAACCACTGTGGCTTTCTGTTCTTCCCCACCTCCCAAGAGTCAGTACTGTATGACTCTGGAACATGCTCAGTCCCTATGGAAAGGGAACCTCCTCCCCGTGAGAAGTTGTATTCTAAAAAGTGTTATAGTTAGGCAATATTTGTGGTTGCCCCAAGCCTGTTGATACCTTTCTGTTATGCAGAAATGCTGTTTTTCTTCTTGCTATTTGAGCCAGAGTGAGCAGAAAGATTGTAGATAGAACAGGGTTTATATTGGCAGTTCTCTGGGTGAGTTGCAAAATGTCAATAAGGATTTTAATTTCTCATATTATTTAACAATAGCAAAAGATAAAAGACTAACATGGGGTGCTAAAATAAACATGCTAGGTTATAACTAGACTTTTGTATGAAAGGATTGAGTTGAAATGATTGATTGTAAATCAGTCAGTCCCATAGGATGTTATTATAAATTGCTTATAATTGACATAGTGGAAGGATCAAACCATGAAGTGCTATCATGAACTACTAGAATACTTACTGACCAGTCTAAAATATTGAGGTAATTATATGAACAGCCTAAAATTTCTCCTGGCAAAATCTATTTTTTATAATATGTCAAAAAATAAAAAAGGTGTTTTATTTAGATGAAACTTTTAAATCGTGTTTTGAAAGACCATTCCACAATACCTAAAATATGATAGTAACCTATTTTAGGCTCATCATTCGGATAAGCCCCAGAGCTGAAATAAAATCTTCTAGGCCCAAGTCCAAGATCTCATCCGCGAGGCTGGACTGTGGAACAGCAACTGTCAAACTATTTACTAGCTTAAATCTCTTAATTGCAATAATATGAAGAAGAAAATCCACATCTGACTGATCAACGTTTGGGATCAGAAAATAATCCCCCCTTCTGTTTTATGGAAAACAGTTAAGATTGGCTTATGACCAACTGAGACTTCTTTATCCAGAGCTACTTCTGTTACTACACATTTGTATGTCACACCTGCTCTCATACTAGAGTACAATATAGAGACTATAAGTAGAGGAGGTGAGGGTTAGCAGTTGAAAGATTGTGACCTTCAGAACAGGTGCAAGTAGTTGGTCCATGCCAGGTTTCTTCCACATCTGAACTTTTGATTTTTGAAGACAACACCCGCATGGAGATTTCTGCTTTGTACAGGAAGGTTATTTTTACATTTATTGCAGCATTCCCATGGTCATGTGATCAAAATTCCGACGCTTGGCCACTGACTCATATTTATGATGGTTGCAGTGTCCCGGGGTCATGTGGTCACTATTTGTGACCTCCTGTCAGGAGGGAAAGTCAGATTCACTTAACCACTGTGTTACTAACTTAATTGTGGAAAGATCATAAAATAGGGAAAGCTCACTTAACAAATGTTTCACTTAGAAACAGAAATGTGGGGCTCAATTGTGGTCATACGTCGAGGACTACCTATATATGAATGACTCTATGTTACTCCCTTCTACCAGATTTGTTAATAAGTCCTCTGCCAAAGGTTCTAATTATGTTCTACTATAAAATAAATAGTGACCAAGTTCTAAAGGGTTGGAATTTCTTAGTACTTTGTAAAAAAAAAAGAGAGAGAGAGAGAGAATTATCTTCTTTAAAGACCTCTGTTGAAATCTAATAACACGGAGAATCTTGGTCAAAATCATTTAATTGCAACAAGAAGGAATTTTATTACACATTACAGAATTGTAATTTACCATTTTTTTGGAGTGTAAGACGCATCGGAATATAAAATGCACCAAGGTTTTCAAGAGGCAAATTTAAAAAAAAAGTTTTTGCACTCTGCAGACCTCCCCAAAACAGCCCTTTTTTCACAAAAACGAGCCCATTTCCCCCCCCCCAAAAAAAGAAGGGCACTCTAGGAGGTTTGTAGAGTGCTCCTGGGAGGTAGAAGGGCCAAAAACAAGGAAAAAATGGTCCGTTTTTCACAAAAATGAGCCCATTTTCTGTCAAAAAAAAGGGGGGCATGCATAGCCTTTAGGAGGCTTATAGTGTTCCTGCTGGCTGGAGGGGGGGGGGCAACCCTGAGCAAAAAATGGCTCATTTCTGCCCTCCCCAGCCTCCAGGAGCACTCTGCAAGGCTCCTAAAGGCTATGCACAGCCATTTTGGTGAAGGGGCGGGGTTTCGGGAGGCAATAAATGCTGTATTCAATGTATAAGACGCACCCAGATTTTCAGCCTCTTTTCTGAGGGAAAAAGATGAGTCTTATACTTTAAAAAATAGAGTAATTTTTCCATGGGGATGAGGATCACTGGTAAGATTTTAACAAGTGTTAGGAAAGCAGAAAGAGTGAATTTTATATAACAATTAAAAGTCCCAGGCTGGGAACAAGGAGACAATGAATTCTAGTCCTACCTTAGGCATAAAGCAACTAGGTGGCCAATCACTCTCTCTCAGTCCTACAAAGAAGCCAATGTCAAACCATTTCTGAAATTTTCCCAAGAAAACTGCAAGGACTGGTCCAGGCAGTCAACAGGAGTCAAGACTGACTTGAAGGCGTCAAAAAATAAGATAAAAATAGAAGCATCAGTAGTAGAACATTTTACTCTGTCAGCCACCATTTTTGGAACAGAAAGTCCCTGGCATCTTTTCTGCTATGCTACTTTGTGGAGATCCCTTGAGTGGTACTTTATCTTCCAAATAAACCTGATCAGGCAATATAGTGGCACAATCAGAGTTTATTTGATCCTTTAAATCTGCTGGCTCTTGTCCACTGAAAGGACATAACAGTGATAGAACATCATCAGCCCAGCTTATCGAAAATCTGTGGTTCAGTTCTCAGTAACCCCAGATAAGGCCAAAACTCTGTTTGGAAATCTTGGACAGCTGTTGCCACTCAAAGTTAGCTATACTATCCTAAATGCATCAATGGTATTACTCAGTTAGGCAACTACTCCTATGTGCTTAATCTGTCCCTGAGGCATTGCTGCAGGATCTCTTAAGACTGTCAATGCAGCACTGACTCCATAGCCATGTCCCTTTGCCAGCTGTGCCCCTTTTAGCAGACAGATATGGGATTTTTTCCTCCATTTTTGTTCTTGTATGTTTTCTTTTGAAAGCTTTTGTCTTGCTTTCCTTTTTCTGGATTATTCCTCCGTTTTGCTTCTCTAGCTAATTCTATTTCCTATCTAGCTAATTTTATTTTGTCCTATTTGTGTGTGTTAATAAAATAGTCTGCTTAAGAACAAAAGGGCACATCCATGGAATCTTGTATATGGATAAAATAATTCAATCCTTGTTCAGCATATTCTATCTCTAGATTCAAGGTCTCTAAAAGTCAAGCTAAATCTTGGGTGAAAGGAAAAATAAAACAAAAAGTATAGCAGACAATACTTGAAATAGTAAAGGTATTTTTGGAACTACTATAGACATTCATAACAGCTAATAACATATGTAACACTAAGCTTTTATATGAAAAAAACCCTACAAACCTGAAAAAATCACGAGCACCCATACACATATCCTTCTTTCTTCTTCTTTCTATATTTTAACATAATGTTATGTAAAACATTCATATAATGAAAAAATCACAAGAGCACCCATCCTTCTTTCTTCTTTCCATACTTTAACATATTTTTTTAATTCATGCAAAACAGGCATCATAGTTTTAATATGATATAGTCCATTTTATGCAAATTCTTATTTTGTTCATGCCATTAATGGGAACTTGTCTTCAACTTCCATTGCTAGCACATGTAATATCCCACTGGAAATTGTAGAAATTCATATTAAATCAATTAAGTTTTTCAACTGGTTGCACAGGAGTGAGAAAAATATAACACCTAAATTTAATTCAATTTTGCAGTGTTTATCAAAGAGGTCCAAAGGTGTGCTACAAGAAGAACAAGGAATCTATTTTAAGTTGCTACAAAATTCTTAACTATTACTATTTGAAACATGACAATGTTATGGCGTACCGGGCTTTGTGGATATCAGAGCTAAATATTTTAAGCACCTGGGTACCAATGCTAAGTGTCTGCACCTTTTTATGCGGTATGCATGCATTGACTGGGAGCTGTAAGTTGCTGCCATCATTGTAATTAGATCAGAGTGGTAATCACTTAAAATAAATTATTCTAGTGACAAAAGCTGTGGCCTTGAATATTAGCATTTTAAAAAAAATGTAAAGCAGCCTACATGCTGGAAAACACATGCTGAAATCTTCCCATTTACTATGTATAAAATTTTGGAATTTGTAGTTATTGTACATGTTCAGGAAATTGATTAGTTACTATCCTATTGAAAATCTTTAGGGTTTAATCCATTATTAACCCAAGTAATTCCCTTCAGTAAGTCCTACACATTTCAGTGGGGCTTATTGTAGGTTAATTGGGTATATATACTCAGTACTTTATGTTCTATATTTAGTTATAGTAGTTACAAAATTTTGTAAGCTAAAACAATATATAGTAATCACTTCTGATATTATAGTGGGAAGGTGGTTTGTCTAAATCTATCATGACACTAGAAGGATTTGAGGTGAGGAATTCTTTATCAGTAGCTCATATCACATTATGCACGCCAATTCTTACTTTAGATCTTTTCTAAAGTTCAAGCTCTCATAACTCACCTCTGAAGATGAATACTATTATTATTCTGGTAATGGAGAACTGCAAATTTGAAACATATTGCAAGAATGCAATTTCACAGGATTCCAACTTGCAATTTTTCAAGGCAATTTGTACCTCAGGAATTATTTTCATTCATTTAATTCTCCAATTTAGGCTTGGTAATGCTTTAAGTTGGTAAATGGATTTCAGCACAAGGTGGAATATGAAAAATATGCTTTAATTCTACCAGTCTTTAATACTTGAACAAGCAATTTGATCACATACACATATTAATATATCTGATTAGCTTAAAACAAGAACCACTATCCCTTAGATGAAGTTACTTGTTTTGTTAAATTTATATCCACACTCCTTCAGGAATTCAGGCAGTGCATATACCATTCTTTCCTTTTTTCTCCATTAACAACCTTGTGATTGGACTGAGACAGAGTAAATGGCCCAAAGTCATGTAACCACTACTTTTTCTCACATTGCAATGCTTTTATTAAATCTAGTACTAGCCATAACTTTAAATCTATTCAACTGAAAGCCATTTACACAAGATTTCCTATAACTGGCATGTTATGTATTTTCTCTTATGCTTAGATTTTCAAAACTGAATGTATAGCTTACATTATTCTTCTGTAAACTAAGTACCGATTGCAACAACAGAAATCCAACTTCTGAGGTAAAAATTTAATTCTATTCCTTTTTTTCTTTGCAAACCTAAAGGGTTTTTTTACTAGTGAAAAAACCTGTTTTAACTAGATGAAACAGGTTGCAACTTCCTACTTCCTTCCCTTGACACTTTAAAATTATAAAAACTCAGCAAGATTGCAATTTCACATGCAGTTATCTTTTGAGTAAACATCAACAAGATTAGACTTCAAATGTCTATACAATATAACTTAACTTTCTGATTATAATAAATATATATATTTATTTATGTTAATTGTTAAAAGTAGCGTGTGCAGTATCTGAAGGCTCAGGAACTACAACACTCTAGCTGAAGTCAACTAATGATCCTGTGAAATCACCACGGAGGATACAATCAATTGTTTCTGAACTTATTTTGGTTTTAGGGAGACTCTAAAGGTACATATGGGAGCAGATCCCTCAAAGGCAAACTTGTCCTGATTCTCTGTTAACCTCTCCCAAAATTAAGCCATTTGGCCAATGAATTCCTCCAGAAGTATTTTGATTGGTGCAAGTGACCTGTAGGATGTATATTCTTAACCTAAAGGAATAAGAAAGCAAGTTTCCAAAAAATCTGTGAAGTTTCTTTTATGCGGATTTATTATGTATAAAGCATGGTTATATATCTAGTAATGGCATAATATATGAAACATGCAATACCCCAAACAGAATCATGAGATTACATTTCTATACCAGGAACTAGTGTTTCTGAGGTGTCTTTGATCATATGCTCTCATACCTACATTTCCATGTTGGTTGCGTAACACAGTGGGATTATTTCGAGAGTTCATCTTAATTTTATTATTGAACAGCAATGATAAGTCAGTATTCAGTTGACCTGCAAATTCTTGGATTTGAAACCCATTCATAATACATAGATGCAAAGTCAATATGTAATTTTTATCTTGCTTGCTTACTTTTATTTAAAGTTTATTACTACATGCAAACCCAGTTCATAAACTGGGCTTATTTCTTATTTATACCAAAAGATACCAATAAATCCTCCAAAGGTTTCTATGGAAAGCAAAACAAAAATTATAGAATGATATATTTTAACTTTTAAAAATTTCTTTTAGCATCAAGAAGAAATTTCATCTTTTACTATTATAGTTGATGCAAACAAATATCATTTTAATCTTTTTACTGGAAAACAAAGAATATAAATTAAAATTAAGAAAATAATGTAAATTGTTCCTTTAAGTTTTACATTGCAAGTCTGCAGCATTTACCATGGAATTTTGATGGCATAATCTGAACAGATTAATAAAGGATATTTTTATTTTTTGTACAGAGAACCACAGATACTACCAACTTCAATTGAAGTTATACAGGATTACACAAATATCCATCAAAATATTTCATTCCCCCTTTTTACAGAACCTTGAATATTTATATTTATCTTTAAAATGCTGAATGGTACTGGCCAGCAATGCTGGCAAGGCAAAACAGTCCAGATATGACATAGACTTTTTTTAAAAAACACAACATAAATGAGCAGATAACAAAGAGAACATCTTTTAATATATAAATGTAGGACAATGTAGACAAAATTGTCTTTTTAACGCTATCATGATGGGGCTCAGACTCTCTTAAAAGAATGGAAGCCACAGCGCAACTTCATTATTCACTAACTTATATAACATTTTATCAACATGAAATATCAGTATACATACAAACACACACATCCTGATTTTAAAAATCCTTTTGTAGGAAACAAGATTTAAAACCATACCTTTTTCTAACTTGCTTCCGAAACATTTTTTTTTGTAACTTCAGTTCTGAAAGGTTTATTCTGTTTAGAATAAATCCTCTTATTTGGAATGTTTGCTTGATGAATTCACTTGATTTCCCCTCCTCTTTTTTTTATTCATTCTTATTTGTTCTGCCCCCCCAAACCTCTCTCTAATTCTATCCACTTCAATCTTTTCAGAGGGAGACATCCCCGCCCCTAACCTCCAAACATTTCTTAACATTCTTGAGTTCTTAAAACATCTCTGAGGTTGTTTTAATTAACTCTTTCCTTCACTAACAGAATTTTGCTGCTTTTTAAAGAAATAAAATTGCAAATTTTCTCCAACTTATTTTTCTTTTTTCTTTCAATAAATGTTCAACTGAAAACACTCCTAACACAAATAATCTTTTTTTCCTAAATCTATACATATTCAAGTGGCAAATTAAAGCACACTTTCTTGAAAGAAGTTCTTTTCAATCAATGCAACTTTTAAAATTTGTAAGATTGATTACAATTATCATCACGCAAAAGTGATTTCTAAAATGCAAAATATGTACCTCAAAAAGCATTTGTTAATTATGCTGGATGTATGATCTCAAATTTGTTTTTTGTTTTTTTTGTATGGATGACATACAAATTTTAAAAATAAGTAAAATCAAATTGTATTTTTTAAGTGCCAATTCAGTAAAATTAAGAAAGTTTTTGAAATAACTTTCAATACTGGTGAAGATAAATTTTAAGATATATATTAAATGCTTTTTTTTTACAATTTTTGCATTCTGATTTAATAAATATGTAAGCTACACAAAACTATCCTCCTTAGACAACCTGAATTTCTCATTGTCTAATTCAGCCTTCTCCAACCTGCACTTTCTAGTCATAGTGAACGAAAACTCTCTGTCTGCATGAATCAAACCAGAAGGGAATTCTGGGAACTACAATTCAATGCATCTGGAAACAGTTTGAACAAGGCTGAAGAATGTGGATCATGTTTTTTTTTTTAATGAAAGAAGCAGAGTGTGATTTATTTTATTTTTGTAACTTGAAACATATAGAGAGCTATAGGTATTTCTTTACCTAAAGTACTGGCAATATTTATAAGTTTCAATAAGTGGTGGAAAACATCTCACTAGTTACATTAATATTAAGACAATTATAAACATTCTGAATTAACTAGTTCCTCTTCTGGTTATCATTCCAAACAGGAAAATCAAGTCCCAAGACAAGCTGAAAAGACATACATACTTGAAACTCAACCCAGCAATACAGAAGTATCAACTTTCTATTTTTATAATAATTAAATATAAATTTTCTTGGAAGAAATCATTACAGTAACTTCATTACGGTATTTGACTACAAGGTTCAAAATATATCAGGGAAATCTATCAATAAAATATTAGCATATACTAAATGATGTGATCTAAAACTTTGGGAAGATTTTAAAATCTTGAACCCAGCCATTATAATTACTGAGAAGAATGTGGTAATATTAATCTGGGAAACTATTTGATTTTTTAAAATCTCTTTTATATCTATAAGCATTGAAGACAATTCACTAAGTAGATAATTCTGCAATTGATTTAATTTGAATACATTGGTTGATTTCAGCATTATGTAAGAATCAATCACCTTTCAGAGTAGTCTATAATCTATACAAATGATTTTTAAAAAATCATTAAAGAAAAAAAGTTCCTTTTCTTCCCACTCCTCCAGCTATCAATCCCCCCAACAATATTTCTAAAGTTTTTTTCACTTAGGAATTGGCTTCCTGAATACATTTTTCTTAGACACCCTGTAACACCATACATACTGTATATTAACCTACAAAGACTGTTTACAAACATTACTGTTCATCCATTATACAAAATCCATACTACTAGTCCAATAAATTAATCAAACAGATTTTGGGAATCTTGCAATGTTTCAGAAAATCTGATATTTATTTAGTCTTTCAGCAATACATTCTATAAGGTTTGGAAGTCCAAGAAGTATGAGAATAGTGTGAATACAAGAGCAGGAAATTGTGATGTCAATCATGCACAAAAATAATCTTTTGAATTATATGAACAGGCAGCTAAGATACCCTTCCCTCCCATTAGATTCTTCTTAAAAAAAGAATCACGATTTCTAATATAAATACACTTTGTACATTTTATGTTCACTTTCTAGGATTTATATGACTAAGGATTGATTGCAACTTTTTTTCTGAAGGAAAAAGCTGTTTGCTATAACATATTTAGTGGAAGCTTCCACTAATAAAGCTAAAGCTAGATAAGCAATATAATGAACAAAAGATAAAAAATGTATAAAATGAAATAACAAAAAAAACATATATACACAAAAATACAAAATATTTACAGAAATAAATAGAAAGCAAGTATTTTTACATCCAGAAATTGGGCCAAAAATTTTCTAATTTCTTCAATTTTAACAAGAATTTAAAACTAAACAGCTTCATTTAAAAAAAACATAGAATAAGGAAGTCATGTCATGTTGAAATTGATATAAATAACATTGCAATTTAAGCCAAAGAACCATACTTTTAGTGTTGATAAAGAGTAATAATATCTATCAAAATTTAATTGTTTCTTCAATGCATCCAAAGTAATTTGGGGTGAAAAGAAATAAACAAGCAGTTTACGAAAGACTTTTAAAAATGTGTTTTTCAAGTAATTGTTCTGGAGTGGAAAACAAAAATGTAAATATATTCTTGCAACTTAGCTTTGTTTATGCCATCTTATCATTTTAAGCACATTTTATCTTCTCTGTCGCATTTCAATATAGATAAATTCAAAGAAAACAAACAACTGGATTACCTTTGTTTTTTAGGGACTGAGTGTTCAATCTCGAGTTGTTTCCCATGCAACTCCACTTTGCCTAAAAACACAAGTTTGCTTTTTTTTAAAAAATGTATACTGAAAAAAAGTAAAAGGTGGATATCAATGGGTCACATATAACTCAACTTCTACTCCTCCTACTCTTCATGTTTTAATTCAACTAAGGGGGAGATTCAGGTGCATTTTACTATAAAAACTCCTGCTTGATATTCTTATCTTTCTATTCTTAATTTAAAAAATTAAATGGATTTCAAATGGAGAATATATGATTATAAAAACCAAAGACATTTTATTCCAAGGGTAACAATTTAACTCATTTTCATATACACATTACAAGATCTGGTTTACCAGAGAAAGGAGAGAAAAAATTGTAAGGCCTATTCCAATGTCCAACTTGCTTGGCTATCAAGATAATTCATATCATCTTTTCATTTTTTTAAAGAAGATAAATTAAAACATTCAGTTGAGAAGAAAGTGACATTAAAAAGGGGCAGAACTCTCATGTGGTATTTTAAATAGGGAACAAAACATCTGGTCTCAGCAAAAGTCAACATTAGATTTGCTCTGCTAGTTCCGTCTGCTTCTCTTGTCTCAAATCTCTAAACAGCATGGCGACCTTCAGGCTAATACACCCATCACATGCCCCAGGAAACCCCTGTTTAAATCAAAATGGCCAAAGTCCAACACCTCCTCTTTTTTCCCCACTTCCCACCCTGAAGTACCACACACGCTTAACATGCAAAAATACAACACTGGATTGCTTGATAAATCCCAAATGGCATTGAAAGAACGTGGAGTGGGACAGCGTTGATCCCAGAGAAGATATTAAAGTGATGGAGAGTTTTTTTTTATTTAAGAGATGACTAATTTGGAGGGGAGAAATGGGAGGGGGTGTCCTTCTGAAGGGGGAAAAATCCACCCATTCCCCTACATACAGACACATGGAATATATTCATGGTTTGCCAAATGAAATTTTGTTTATAGGAAAGGGCTGATTTATGTAATATCCTAGTAGTAGAAGAATAATAAGGGTACTTTATTAAGTGAGGAGGACATTTTGGCTGGATAATAAAAACAAGAGCCCTCTAGAAAGCCTATGGAAGTTGATAGGAGATTCTAGGCCCAACAAGTTAAAATACTCGCCACCTAGTTCAATACTCAAGGAGAAAAGTGGGAGGGGGAAATCGAAGGGGTGCCCCCCTCCCATGGATGAGAGAAAAATACGAAACGAAAGTAACTTTCATTGATGACTACAGAGAGCTAAAGAAAGAAAGGGCGGAAGCGCGACTACGAGCAAAGTGTGGCTGCCTGGTCGCATCTTTGTACACCACGTTTTACGAGTCTTTGCACACACAAAAAGAACCGGCCCGGTAGTTTTTACGGTTCTGAGAGGCAGTATCCGTTTTATAAAATTATGCGGGTTTTCTCCTTTTTTTGAAAAACAATTGTTCATTCCAAAATCTCAAAGGTTTCCAAAGGAAAAGGAGGAAAAAGAGATGAAAAAGACAGAACGAGCGAGCGATAAATCCATTGGCTTACCAGAAAAAGTTTCGATGGCTTTCATAGCCCATTGCTCATCTGGGCAGTCGACAAAGGCGTAGCCAGACTTCACCAAGAACTGGCCAGAGAAGGATATTTTGTGGTCGTTGAAGACTTTCTCCAGATCCGCCGGAGTCACGTTCTCGTTGAGGTTTCCAATATACAGCTTGTTCATGGCTGATGCCTTTTGCACAAAATGTTGGGTAGGTCCAAAACGGGAGTGAGTCACGGGAGGTGGGAGGGAAAAGAAGAAAATAACTCACATACACCGGGTGGCGAGAGAGGGAGACGACTAGGCTTTTCGAAACTTTTAACAATTGCTTTATATTTTAAAAGTTTCTTATTCTATGTTGGGGGGCTAGCAAAGTAAGAAAAACCGGCTATTTTGGTTGTGGGAAGGAAAGGGGGAGGGGGATCATCTAAGAGGAAAGAGGGGGGAATGTTCCCTGTTTTGCAGAATCAATGGGGCCGGTTGATTTGGATGCAAGTTCGCACGGCGGGCTTGGGAAAATGGCTTTTTTTTCCAGTGGCCCCCCAACTCCTTTTGAGTCGCAACTCATGTGTGTCGCACACGCGCGCGCGCACACGCACACCGAGAGAAAGGCAAAGGACGTCTCCGACTGCGAGGCAGGACTTAGCGCCGCCCCTAAATAAAATAGACCTGGAAAAATGAGTGAAAATGTTTGCAAGAGGAAGCCACGTGGTGGAGCCAAAAAAAGAGGCGGGGCACCCTTTCTACACATAGAATGACTACTGTTCCGAAGGATGTTATCTTTTCTCAACATTACTGAGTTTTTTTATTTACAGTTTCGGTCGGTTCTCCTGCGAAGAGAATTTTTTCCGCTTTTTCCAATCGAGCGAATTTCTTCAGCGAAGCGCAGCTATAGGATACCAATTCCTGGTTTCCTCTCCCGGCCAAGAGGGCCATAGCCCAGCCTCCATCGCAGACCCCCTCCTGTTTTCCTGGCCAGCTCTCCCACCCTCCCCCCAAGCTTCTT
Source organism: Natrix helvetica (assembly GCF_964273705.1). Lineage (NCBI taxonomy): Eukaryota > Metazoa > Chordata > Lepidosauria > Squamata > Natricidae > Natrix > Natrix helvetica. The sequence continues at coordinate 41,582,556 of NC_138554.1, forward strand.
TGAATGAGATTTTCTGGGTGTAAACTTAATCGGAGTTCTGCTTCCCTAGAAAGGAAAGACAGCGAAGGAGGTGGAAGGTGGCGCTCGGTGTGTGGGCGCACCAGACCTGGACTTAAAGATGCTGTTTTTCAGGCTTTGGATCACGTTAGTGAGATAGAATTTTAAAAACTCGGGATTAGCCAAATATTATCGTGGGAATGGTTGACGCGGGACAAAGGGGTATATGAGTTCGAACACAACATGAACCTCCTTTACCGATGTAAATTAAGACACCCGAATCTTCAAGAACTAAAACCAGTATACTTTGCGGTACCGGAGAAAAGAGCTTGAGTGCCCGAAAACGCATTTCCTTCCAAGTTGATCTTTATTTACGCGTGCCACCACTTTAGTGTTGATCACAAGGAAAGGTAGAAAAGCGTTTCCACTTTGGATAGTTGCAAATGCCTATACAGTTTCTGTGCGAAAGCAAGAAGTGTGTGTCTGGAAGTTATTTCCGTACCGGCACGCCACGGTGTTCCTTTGCAACCACAAGGCGATTTCTTAAAACAGGTCCCCCCCCCCCCGCTTTATAATCAAAGGGCTCGGGGTTCCCTTTTCGACTCAAATACCGAAGCTTAAAATGGGAGGAGAGATGGATTTTAAAGAACCCTACTCTCACCGGAATGAATGGGGAAAAAACCCGCTAGATTCGCCCTACACCTTGTTCCTTATAAGTGTCTTGTTTTTCCGCACCTTAAATTTGTAGGGGGAGATGGGTGATTGGTTGGTTTCTTACTTCACCAACTCTTTATTCTCGACCTAACAATACAAATACTTTAAAAGGAAGTGGAGGACTGACAAAAAAAGGGGCACGGGCTTCCGAGATAGGCGCGCAAACATTCGCTTGATTTCTCCGAATGGATATTTGTAAAAAAAAAAAAATCTTTAAAATAATTATATATTTCTCCACCAACCAAAAGGGCGGCGAGGGAAGCCGCTTCCGTTTAACCCTTGTGTAGCACGAGGCAACATGTGCACCTTGTCTCCCCCACCCCACCCCCTTCAAGCGCACATCCATATGCCTTCTTTGGGGGGAGGAGGCGAGTCCAATTATTGAAAAAGGCGCTTTGGTTGGCACAGAAAGGAGAGGGAGAGCCGTCTTATTGATCCGCGAGACGGAGAGAAGAAAATGTCTCGCGCGCCTAAAAACATTTTTGAGTTCAGCTTTGGATCTATCCTCCAGTCGGAGCGCACGCCTGCCCCAATTTTATGCAATGGTCCAAGAGCTTTAAAAAGACGGCTGTTTAGCATTGCGGCACAACAACTTACTTAGAAAGTCCCGTGAATTCATTAGGGCTTTCTTATCCCTACGCAGGTAGAAAAATCGCGCGGCTTTCTTCGCATCCTACTTTGGCGAGCTGAAGGAAACCTACAACATCCAGGCAGAACAAGGACGCTTTTCTGAATAGGGAGTCGGGGACAAAGGGGAAGATGGTGGATGCAACCCTCCTAGCCGCTACCCCCCCCCCCAGCCTCACTTTTAATGCTCTTCCATCTTCCCAAGGAGGAGGGGATGGAATGAAAGGATTTAGTCACGGCAATAGCTAAGTTGCCTCTGAAGAGACGCCAACTGTCCCTCAGCAACGTGGGTGCCTGCCATTATCAAGCAGAGATGGAAATCTTTAAAGCATGCCAGTCACAACCCACCAATCTAGAGACTGGCAGGGGGAGGGGCGGGAAAGGGAAATGGCAAGGGGGGGATGGGGAGCTTGCATCGTCGGAATGTGCTGGCCCTTTAAATGGCTGCTGTGCGAGCGTCAGCGTGCATGCTCTCTTCCATAAACCGGCTAGAGTAAAACTTTCATTTGGATTCTTGATTTGCACAGGGCTTATGAATGGAAGACTTGAGTCCTTGTAGTGAACTCGCAATGAGGTTGCCAAAGGTTGTTTTGTTTTGTTTAAAAGCAAAACATGACTTGAACCAAAAATCCCATTACAACTATTGAGGGTGAAAGGTGGGCAGGAGAGATCGATTTTCTAATTGAACTAGAAATTTGATCTACAGAGAACAGCAGTCTTGAAATTCCGTTCTGCTTTTAGAAATGCGAAGTAGGGCTCCTAAAATGGTAGCGATCAGGGGCTTTAATCTTTTAAAGTCTTCTGGGGAGATTGGATGAATAAAATTCATAGTAATAGGGATCTAGACAGAGATAATCCTTAAACGTTTTTTTAATGTTAAAGGTCTACGAATTAATTCGAACTTCTTTGCAAATGGGAATGCAACTTAATAAGCCCTTTGATTACTTAAAAAAGATCCTACAATTATTAAACTATTTTTATAGAATTCCCCCTAAAAATTATATCCTAAATTTCACTTCAGAAATATCAAACCATGCAAAAACTAACAAATGTTTACAGAAATGTTTAAAACCTAGCAACCTCTTTAAAAAGTAATCTGGAGGTAGTTTAAAATTATTTTCTTTTGTACACATATATTTGAATATCATCTTTGAATCGATTTCCCAAACCAATTTATCCTCTCAGTAAAGATATTAAAATAATTTCCCTGACACATTGTTTCTTCCCTTGAGGTATAGTTGCTTGCAATTAAAGAGAACTTTTATCTGTATGCTTTTTGATCTTTCAGATTGAATAAACAAGGTGTCCTGAATAACTTTTGTGACCTTAAGGTCTTTTAAAACACCAGATTTTAAACATATGCCTGCAAAAATAGCACATCTAACGTTTTGCAATTTCAATTACTTATTTATAGATGATAATACTGAATTTAATTTTTTCCTAATATAATTATTTTGACTTTAAAATATATATCTACACTGTGTTTTATAAACATGACAATACTTTTATTATGAAGTTAGTAAAAAGTTATTAATTTTGTTTTGTTTTCCTGTGTAGTCCTCTGTATCTAATTCCATCTCTCTCCCTCCCTCCCTCCCTCTCTCTCTCCCTGCCTCTCCCTCTCTCTCGCTTTGTGTGAGAGAGGGGGGAGGGGGGAGAAAGAGCGAGGGAGAGCAACTGGAAATGTTACCTAGGTCCCAACACATTTATTAGTCTTTAAAATGCCAAGAGGCTTTGCTCCTTTTCTGACTGAAAATGTAAGTCTTGAGTGAAAAGGATTCAGTAGATGCATATTGATATAGGATTCAGTAGGTGCATACTGATATAGGATTCAGTAGATATAGCTAAATAATGAAACTTGCAAAATCATTTTTAAGAATGGGGAAATCTGCCTCTACTCAATTGTTGCAAAAAGAACTAATAATAATTTAACATTTGATGATTACATTTTATCAAGAGTATATTAGGGTTTTTTTTCTTTTTCCTTCTTAAAATTAGAATATTGCCTCTTAACTAACTTCAGAATATTGCAGAATTAACTTCTCTATTGTCTTCATTTCATCTTTCTTTTTTTCTATTATATTTCCTTCAACTTATATTATTATATTTAAAGCCTCTTGGGATAATTGATACTTCATTTGAATAAGAAAGTTAAATTGAAAACATGAAAAAAATTTCAATTGAAATTCTCATTTATCTGATTTTCCTCTAATTATTAACAGCCCAATGTAACTTATTTTTCTGGAAATTTATTTTTATTAATAAAGCAAATTATTTTCATTTCTTTTAATCTGTATTGTTAGGCTTTCTCATAAGTGATATAAATTTGATAAAAATAATCTTTTAAAACCTTTTTAATTTTTCTTTTTGTTTACAATCTCAATAAGCCATTAGTTGTGTATGGCAGATTTGCATCAAATATATACAAAAATCAGTTATTTTTTGTATATATCAGACACATTTAATGTATTTTATTGTATATTAAAAATTCATTGTATACTATTGAAATTGACAATTATTATTTTTATCAAACTTACATTTAGTTAGTTCTTTTTTAAGCTGAAAATTCAATACCTGCTAAATCACTTAATATTTTAATAAACAGCTGAATTTAAATATAAGAGTGCAGTCCTAGGAATGTATGTATAAATAGATTGCCCAGGAAGATATAATGTATCAAAATTATCCTGTGGTAAGATGAGCAGTCAATAAATTTAATAATAAATTTTTAAAAAATTAAAAAATATATTTCCAGATAACTAAATGTATGCTGAAAAATTAGGAAGAAAATGTACATTACACTGAAACATCTACAGTTTAAAACTAGTTAAGATAAATTCTAATATTTAAAGTTTATTTGATAATGAACTGTGTATCAGAACTTCAGATATAAAACAAATAAGAATTTTAATTAGAAATAAAAAAATCACTCTAAAGAATTGTATATTGATTATGGAGCAAAAGGAGTTAAAGTCTAGGAATTCATGACTTATCTTACTCTATTTAGATATGAGTTTCTTATATATTTGATTCCAAAATAATTATTTCAAAATTTATTTCACTACATAAGTCATGAGAATGCCTGAAATTTAATGCAATCTCTTTATGATTTTTTTTATTTTTGCCCCTCCCCCTGGAAATTAATAAAATTTAAATCTATATTTTTCTGAAAATAGAGTATATAATTAGTAAGATCTAGAAAGGATAAAAACAGTTGTCTTTTTAAAAACTAACTTTTAAGTTGCTTCTGATTTTTAATTAATCCAAATATGTTTCCCATTTGAAGTTAACCAATAACAAGGTAAATTTCAATAATGGACAAAGATATAAGGAGAAATCTTCCTCCCTCAGCCTTAGCCTCACCTTGTCACCTTTGATATTGATATCACTTTCCAATATCTATTTATTGCCACTAATCCCATTTTTTTTTCATTAAATCAGATGAACATATTTTTTAGAATAACTAGTTTCTTTGCTTAAAAATATTTGAAGGGAGATTAATCAGGATGTGTCATTCCGTTAGAAAGTTGCACATTAACTTTAGACAACATGATTTTGGACAGCAGTTTCTCCTTTTAAAACTAAGCCTTAGAAATGCTTTCTACAATCTTGATTTTCTCCAGATGTGTTAGATTACAAATCACATCAATACTAGCCAGCAGTCTGCATATCTGCAGGTAGTAGGTTGCATTAGCAAATTAACCCATGCATTTCATGTGCTTATCTACTATCAGCATTTTGTTTTTGTTGCAATGAAACTTTGGTTAAGAATGGTTTATTTAATAAGCCATAACTGGTAGGTTACATAACATGCTCAGCCAGAAACCTTAAGAGATTACAGTAACTAAATTTGCAAACATGCAAGCCAAAATTAACCCAACCTCATCATATTATAATTTGGCATTTTTATTGTACTGTTAAAATCTATATCCTACTTCAATCTGTTGAGTATTGTGAATCAAAATAGAAAGACGATGAAGAACAGAAGTTGTACCACTGTGTAAAAAGACAACCTTCAAACAAAGGTACTAATATTGAAACAGAGATACTCTAGTTCAAATACTACTAGAGGCAATTTCATTAAGTAGAGTATAGCTTTTCATTTTTCTGTCTGCTAATGTGGTATTGTTCGAAACAACTTCATTTATAATGATGTAGATCTTTAGAGGGATTACATTTCATCTAATCATTCTGGAGATAAAGTTTGACATATCTAAGAAGCAATTTAAAAGGACAGTCATGCTGCATATTAGAACTGAATAATTGGGTAAAGATAATTACACAGAATTTTCTTCTTTTATTTTAGAAATGAAACTTGAAATGATTATATCAAGCTTTTGATCTTTATGGTTGATGCCTTAAGAGAAAGAAGTTATCAATCTGTATATCATTAATTTTGCAAATCCATGGTCATATATTCACCTTCCATATGTGCACAAAAACATGGTAGTGCCATCTTCTGCTTTTATCCTACCCAATGACATCAGTATAGTTGGTCAGTGCAGGGTATGAGAGCCTCTGGTGTACCTTTCATCCTGAAAGGCAGATTGCCAACATCAGTAACCCTATGTAACTCCACAGTCTTATCCAGCACAGTACAACCTATATAAAAGGGGCTCAATTTGAGGAAGCTCTGAAGTTGAAAATGAAAAGAGATTTGGGCAGGAAGAGGACTGTTTATTATCCTTAGAATCAAAAACACACACAAGCAGTTACTATTCTTTTGGGTGTTTTGGAACCTTGTCACAAGCAACATGTAATGCAAGAATATGCTGGAGTGAAAAAAAAACCACTTTTCTACTTTGGGGGCCTTATATCTTTTCCCATAGAACTACTGATCTGCCTCTACCGCAGCAAAGGAGGTTACCAACTTGTTCCAACTGTTTATTGCATTTCCCATTCTATATATTGTTTGGTAAGTTTATACCCATGTTTTACAAGCGTCTTTCATTTGAGGGAAGAGGAGAGAGACATAGCCTGACAGCTCCCCCAAAGTGTCGTCCTCTTAAACCCAGAAGCTGCTTTTTCTTTTCCTCACCCAGCACAATCAGGAATCAGTGAAAAGTCACACGGATACAAGCCCAAACTAAAGTTATAAATGCTTGTGGGTTCAACAGCCCCCTCCTCCTTTTGTACATGTCCTCATAAATGTCACTGCTCCATAGTTCCATGTCACAGGAAGAATGGTCACAAGGCAATTTTTCTATAGAGGTAATTATTATTTTGTATCTGCTGATTACCAAAACACAGTGCTACTTTTACAATATTTTTATTTTAAAGTTATGTTAAAACACTAAATTCTACAATTGAATGGAAAAATACCTACACCTTGAGAGTTACACAGGAACATATAAGGGGATATAAAGACTCACAACCTATAAATGTTGTCTGCTATACAAATACATGTACAAACCTGCAAATGCATATAAAAGCATGGTAAATGTATTTAAAGTGCAAGTACTTGTCAGTACATATTTGAATTATTACTTTCATCCCAATTATGTATCTTTATATGTTGTGTATTTATATTATTACTGTACATTCTTGGGGAATGTGAAAAAACAGCACAGTCTGTGTACAGATTAATAAATGTCACATGTATGTTTCTACAATACATAACTTTTGCAATTTTCCGTAGATATTGCCTCTCCAAAATTGCTATTTGCAGTTCAAAGAAATCTTTCCTCAGTAAAACTAAGAAGCATTACCAAAAACATTTTCAGTGACACAGGCATAGAGAAGAAGAGTTAAATCTGTGTGTTTTCAAACTTGGTGACTTACAGATGGATATGGACTTCAATTCTCAGAATTCCCCAGCCAGAATTGTAGGAGTTGAAGTCTACTCATCTTATAATTGCCGAGTTTGAAAAACCTGAGTTAAATGATCTGCTCTCTTCATTACATTTAGCATTTTGCAAAGCTTTACACCATTAAGATAAGGGTAAAGGTTCCCCTTGCACATATGTGCTAGTCATTTCAAACTTCATCTCTGTTTCAAAGCTGAAGAGCCAGCACTGTCCGAAGACATCTCTGTGATCATGTGGCCGGCATGACTAAATGCCAAAGACACAGGGAATGCTGTTATATTCCCACCAAAGGTGGTTCCTATTTTTCTACTTGCATTTTTACCTGCTTTCAAACTGCTAGGTTGGCAGAAGTGGGACAAGTAACGGGAGCTCACTCTGTTATGTGCTGCTAGGGATTCAAACCACTGAACTGCCAATCTTTCTGATCAACAAGCTCAGTGTCTTAGCCACTGAGCCACCGCATCCCTTTTACACCATTACCCACCACCAAAATTATCATCTGTTAAACTAAAATATCCCATATACTTCAGTCAGTCTTCTCAACCTGGAGCCCAAATATATTGGGACTGAAATTTTCAGAATTTTCAGCCCATTTCTTATTTGAAAGAGATTAGGGAAGAACATTTTAAGTTTTCTTCATATAGCAGATGTTTCAAACACTTGTTATTTCCAACTATACATTTTCTGATCCTTCCCTAGTACCACAAATAGAACTGAACAGAGTAACAGAGTTGAAGGGACTATGAAAATCTTCTAGCCTAATTCCCTGCTCAAACAGGAGACTGGCTTATATCATTTCAGACAAATGGTTATCCAAAGTCTTAAAAACCTCCAGTGATGGAGCACCTATACCTTATGAAAGCAAGCAGTTCCACTGGTTAATTGTTCTCACTGTTAGGAAATTTCTCCTAAGTTCTAGGTTGCTTGTCTCCTTCATTCGTTTCCATCCATTGTTTTCTGTCTTGATTTCTGGTGCTTTGGAAAATAGATTGACTCCCTTTTCTTTACCCCAATTCCTGCAACCATTTTTCATATGTTTTAGCATCCATTTCCCTAATCATCTTTGTTGTTCTTCTCTACACTCTTTCAAGAGTCTCCACATCTTTTTTATATTATTATATTTAGTTGTTTAAAACAATCAGAATGTGTGTAATAATTTAAATGTAGATGCACCAGAGATTGATGTAAAAACATTATACAACAGTATCATTCTTTACAACAGTGTTTTTCAACTTTCGTGGCTTTAAGATATGTGGACTTCAACTCTTAAAATTCCCAGAGAGCATTGCTGGCTAAGAAATTCTGGGATTTGGAAGTTCACACATCTTAAAGCCACAAAGATTGCTTTAAAATGTCTTTCAAAACATTTTCTACAACACCCTTGAATTTATGTTCTCACTGAGCAATCCACATCACTACATTTCTTCCTCTCCAGATTTTTTAAATTTTAGTTTTAGTTTAGGGGTGCATGTATACATATGTGCAGGTTAATATGCATACATACACATATATAAAATCAGCTGAAATCTATCCAATGTGGGATGGCAGATAAATGTTTTCAACTGGCTAGGGATGAAAGAAAGTAACTAGTACAAAGACTCCCAACTGCCTGTTTTTATATATATATATATATACATATGCATATACACATACATATACACATATACATACATACATACATACATACATACATACATACATACATACATACATACAAACACATTTATACCCAATTTTTCTGAGACAGTACAAGACACTTAAATATTTGAATGAGAAAAAAAATACCTAATGAGAAAACCACTGAAAAGATGTCCAGTGAAGACTGAAAATATGCAGTCAATTTTAATTAAAAGGAAAGAAAAAAACAGGGGGAGGGTGTGATGAAGCAACTGCAATCTTGAAAACCAGCACCCAAAGCTACAAAAATATGTTACAGGTTCCATTTCTTTACATTAAATCTCATTTGCCATGTTATTGTCCATACTGAGGTTCTTAAGCAGCCTGAGTAAATTATTCTTAGAATTTGAATTCTGAAGTTGGTTATTCCTTCTTGTGTGTTGCCCTATACCACCCCAGTGCCTATTCCTTTGATTTCCAAAGTAAAGCAAAATTCTACTAATCCTTTCTGCCTGTTATTTAATCATTTTCTAATCCTAAAATCCCTCAATTTAAAGATTGTGTAGTGGTTAAGGCAGTTAGGTTAGAAATTGGGAGACCATGAGCTCTAGACCTGTCTTAGGCACAAAACACAAAGCCAGCTTGGTAAGGTTATGCAGGTTGGGCCAGTCGCTCTCAGCCCTGGAGAAGAGGCAGTGACAAACCATTAATGAAATCTTATCAAGAAAATTGCAGGGAAAATTTGTCCAGGGAATCTCCAGAAGTCTAAAACTGACTTGAAGGGACCAAAGCAAGCAAGCAAACAAACAAGCCTTTAAAACAGGCACTAACAACTCTTTCCAAGCAAATGATTTTTTTTTGTAAAAAAAAAAACTCTTTGAAAATCCAGTACATTATTATTTGTTTATGGGCTTTTAAAATTATTATTATGTACACAACAATGTGAAATCACAACTGCCAGTTCTTTACTGGTGTTGACTGGCAAAAAAGAAAAAGCATTTGTATCAAGTTCTTCCCAGAATCTAGAATATGATAATGTATCAATTTAGTATATGTGCAGATTCAAGCAGTGTAGCTTTTTGTAATTGATAGATGGAAATTTTGCCAATACCTAAGATTCTATTATTATTTCATCCAGCCTTTTTATACATAATTCAATGTAACAAACAAACACACACGCACACACACACGCACACACACACACACACACTTATGATCAAAGACCAAGTCAAGCCAACATATATTATCTGTATCAGTCATTCAAAACTGATGTCCTTCAGAGGTGGTGCCTAAATAATTAACATAAATGATGGACAATGTAGTCCAAGCGACATGGTGAACATTCCTTTTATATCAGACAAGATTAAATAGACATAATTTTGTTTATACAAGTACACTTGTATATTTTTATCTGTTACTGATGAGTCTGCTAATATTTTGTAAATTGTATGGATTGCTGCCACCATTCTCAATTTCTTTTATAGAGATTTAACTTTTTATCATTATCAAAAAATCAAGGGGATTGATGTTAAAACTAAGTAGGTGAATATTTCAGAGGTTTTACTGTTCTAAATTCTTTGTCATTTTCATTATTTGGGAGAACTTTCAGATGAATTGTTACAATGTGATATTAGTAAGTCATTTAGTTTAACTGATTCATTACAATAGACTTATATGACTGCCCATCTCAAAAATGACCCTGGGTGGCTAACAATATTAAATATATATACACATGTATACACATACATATATTACATGCATATATATATAACATACATACATACATACATACATACATACATACATACATAACCACATATGCATACACCAACAAGTACAAGAAATAAGGATAAATCACTAAAACATAGTTAATGCCATAAGTTTTCCAAGTTTTTCTCTCCTTTTCTTTCTCTACAATAAAGGTTGAAACAAATCATTCATTGTCTCTCTGAAATCCTTTTGCCCTTCTTCATAGTAATGGGTTTAAACTAAGGTTTGCTAGTTATACTCGCTACTTTGGGTATACATCATAGTATATCTTTTATGGGAAACTGCCAGTGAAAACACTCTAGAGACTAGCAAAAGCCAAGACCTCTAATAACAACTGTAAGGAGGATTTAATATTATTTCATAATTATCCCTAGTTCCAAAGTTCAGAGTACCTTTTCTAAAATAGCCAAAAAGACATCCTCAAAAGACAAGAAAGAGATGTCAGCTATCTCTGTGGAGGACTAAATCTAGATATATGCCTTTAAAAAAGAGGTTCAATAAACTACTTTTGATTTTAATGGATCTACTGCAATTAATACAACTGGAAAAGCCCACATTTTTGAGGGGAAGAAGCAAGAAAAAGTAGTCCAATGAGAAAAATTATGTTTGATGACCACAGAATGCTGACACATTTCAAAACAAAAAGCAAAAGTGAATACCTGGCTGGATAAGCCGAGCATTGCTAAGGAACATACTACAATATTGTGTTTCACACATTATTACTTTTATTAACAATACATTATTTTTATGGTAATTGTTTTAAAATGTTTTAAGTAAACATTTAAGTAAGTTGCACTTTGATGTGGATGAGGATGTGCGTCGTAAAAATCAGGTTTTAAGCTCATATTTTTTTAAAAAAATTCCATATTATTCTTTTATGAAGTGAAGCTTTATATTTTGCATTTCTTCTTTCTGTCATAATTTACCCCACTGGCATTGTTAAGGAGTAATTCCTCCTCCTAACATGCTTTTTTCTAAATGCTTCTTTTGAGAGGAGAATAATGCAGCTGGTTTAAAGCAAAAACAAATTTCTCATTTTTTCCCTGTAGTTTTTCTGTCTCTAAAGTATATAAACAAATAAATACATTATTTTCTGATACAAAAGAGATGAGCACATTCCTAACTCCTGGACTAAAATATAATGTAATTGCTACTTTAGGTTAAAAACAACCAAACAGCTCTCAATGTGTGTGAATGAGCAAAAAACAAAAGAAACTGATTTATACTTATGCCACTTAACATGTTGTGTAGTGTAATAATAAAATTTCTTACTCCCACTAGACAGTACTATAACCAATAACCCTATATTCTTGGATGTCTGTCCATCTTCGACTTCAGAAAGATATTGTTTCTCACATTGGAACAGAAAGAAGAATCCTGCAAGAGGTGCAAAGCATTAGTACAAATACAATGAGGGGATTCTAATAGTGTCTTTTTCAACTGTACAATAAAGTGTATCATAATCATGAAACTCTACCTGCCCCATCTCACTCTGAAATAGGAATATTAGATTGAAAATGGCCAACCGGCCCCCTCTGGTGGCATTGGAAGGTTAACAGTCTGCCCATTGCAATTTTGGGAGCAAAAGAAAGTGGGAGGGAGAAAGAGAGAGGGACGAGAGAGAAAGGGAGAGAGAAAGGGGGAGGGAGGGGGAGGGGAAAGAAAGAGAGAGGGTGGGAGGAAGGGGGGAGAGAACAATCCCACTATTTGGCAGATGAAAACTCAATACTGAATCTGATTGCCTATTGTCTGCGAGAAGAAGAATCAATTAAATGAATCAGAGAAAGATTTAATATCAGAGATGAACGGTACTCAACAGGTATTTTAGGAAAAAGGAGCTCGAGTTGCAATGTTGAACACATTTTAATGTGCAACTATTAATTTTGTGAAACAGGCCATTTGTTATCCATGATGTAGCTACATGTCCCCTTTCAGCAATTACCTGTTTCCTAGATTATAAATTGAATTAATGTAAGAGTAGCCATAATTTGTTTCTACTTCGTATAACAACCCATGCAGTCATACAATTTCATTCTACATTTTGAATCAGAAATGGGATAGAGCAAGATTTTGCATATTCTATTTCAACATTTAAGTGGAAAAAAAAACATGCAGCCCGACAACTAAAATGAGGCTTTTTTATCTTGATGTGTTGGTTTTCTATTTGCAAAGTCAGCTTTCCAACCTTAGCTTTTATTCACAATTATTCTAGCTTTAATGGAAAAACTACTTCTGTTCAAAAAGTATTGTATTTGTGGAAATATATGAACAGATCTCTAAGGATCCCATATGTATACATTGTCCCATGATATTGTCACTGATTGTGGAATCAACCCAAGGTATTGCCATGAAAGTCTGCAATAGCAGGGTTCAAACTATCCTTGACTCAGTAAAAGTAGGGAGAGTTATCACTTAATGTTCATGACCGGGACTGGCAACTTTGTTATTAAGCAAAGTAGTCATTAAAAGAAACATCACCACACTGCATCATACTTATGACATCAATTTCACTGCAATCATTAAGTGAATCACCTGTCATTAAGCGTGACATAACATGACCACGACTTACAACTTATTGCCAGTTTTCCTAAGACTTTGTTCTTATTTGTATGAAGGTCACAAATTTGTATGAAGGTCGATCTTAGGACACCGAAACCATCATAAATGTATGCTGGTTCCAAGTGCCTGAATTGTGATCAGATGATCATACTGGGATGACTGTAAGTCTGAGAACCTAAATCTACTTTTTTGTAAGTTTGAACCATTGTTGAATGACGTACTTGGGAAGTAAAGATTATGGGTATAGCTTTTCCCCCTGTTCCCAAGAAAATAAAGCATTTTTAGAGTAATCAACTTGTTCAACATTTTGCTCCACCAGAGACGCAATTAGAAGGAAACAGCAATGGCTATAAAATGGTGCCAAAACCAAACATTTCACAGTTGCCAGCCTGGTGGTTCTTCTTCCAAGTACTATATATAAAATATGTGATATGATGTTTTCATAGTAGTGTTGCATTTTCCAAAGTAAATTCCTCCTGCTGTTCTAACAGGCTGATAGGAAGTAAGGGGAAGCAATTGCTTCTAACAGCAGGCCTGTGATATTACAAGATATTTATTTCATGCTATTTACTCTCCATTTCATAGAAGCACTTAATGAAGGAGAAACAAATGTGCAAGTAGTACTTTGTGGAAACGTGATATGATATCTAGTTTGCCTTGGAGCACGAAGCCTGGAACGCACAGGCTATAAAACCATTCAACTAAATAGTTCTCACTAATTGATTACCAATTCTGCCTATAATGCTTAGATTGGCTATTTGGACTGTTTTATATGTGGCATCATTCCAGTATTATTCCAGATTCACACTTTTTGCTGTACCAGGTGACAATCTATCTTTTACAGCTTTCTGTAGAGAATAATAATGACCATTACAGAGAATGGCTCTCTTTTTAAACTCATCATTTAAAGTTTCAGGGAGGGTAACCTTTTTTTGTCATATGCTACTATCAGAAATCTCTTGGTAAATGTCCTAGAATCCTAAAGCTACACTAAAGCCATTACAAAATAATTTCAGCAATTGCCGTGGATTAAATGCAAGCCCTATTTATACTAAAATCTAGATTCACAAGAAATCTTCAGTTTCTTGTGTTGTCTTTCTGCTGTCTCTCTGGTGGAAGATAGAAACCAATCTTTTTTGTAAGGTTTCCATTTATGTGACAAAGAGTTGGATACTACAGAGCAAACAGTCAGATAAGAAATAGCAGAGCACATAATTATACAATAATAATACAATAGTAGAGTTGGAAGGGACCTTGGAGATCTTCTAGTCCAACCCCCTGCCTAGGCAGGAAACCCTATACCGTTTCAGACAAATAGCGAACCAACATCTTCTTAAAGACTTCCAGTGTTGGGGCATTCACAACTTCTGGAGGCAAGCTGTTTCACTGATTAATTGTTCTAACTGTCAGGAAATTTCTCCTCAGTTCTAAGTTGCTTCTCTCCTTGATTAGTTTCCACCCATTGCTTCTTGTTCTACCCTCAGGTGCTTTGGAGAATAGTTTGACTCCCTCTTCTTTGTGGCAACCTCTGAGATATTGGAACAATGCTATCATGTCTCCCCTAGTCCTTCTTTCTCTTAAGCTAAACATACCCAGTTCCTGCAATCGTTCTTCATATGTTTTAGTCTCCAGTCCCCTAATCATCTTTGTTGCTCTTCTCTGCACTCTTTCTAGATAGTTAAGATACTATCTAGATAATTAGATAGTGGATGGAACAAGAGGCCAAAAAACCACTCCCCAATTTCTCAAGCTACAAAAGAGACAGATGAAAATTGTATTTTGATACTATATTTGCAAAATTGATGTTGGCCTCGTGGGATACACCAAATAGGAATCACAACTGGGTGAGCTAATTCTACCTTATTGTAAAGCTACATTGATAGAAACGTGCAAACATGAAAGTATAATACCTTCCCTTTTGAAATACGCCTCCCTCTGCCTCTGCTTCTTCTTCTCTTTCTTCCATCTCTTTACTGTGTCTATACATGAGGAAGCAAGGAATGTAAATGTAAAGGGAAATTTAAGGTTTAAAAATAAGGGGGAGTGAGTCATTTGATTGATATAATTAATGATATAATTAAAATTAATATAAAATATAGGCTTATTATTTTCTATGAAACTACTATATTTTTTCTGGATTGCACCAGTAGAAGCTAAACCAATTTCATTGTATACTGATTTATAATTGCACTAGTAGTGGCTATTATTATTATTATTATTATTATTATTATTATTATTATTATTATTATATTTTCTATAAAATAGAATGGGAAGAATTATCACAATCAGTTTTTCAACTTTATATGCATCCATAACAAATATTAAAAACATAGTTCCAACAGACTACTAGATACTCTACTTGTATTCCCTGCTGCTGGGTCAATGGCTGAACTATCCGTCATTTTGTCAGCTGGAAAGATAGCCGACAAAAATCAAAGAAGAAAAGCAACCCAAATGCAGGATTGTCTCAGCCAGGACAAAGTATACTAGCATGGTCCCTTAGGTTCTGTTAATTAACCGAGGAGTGGTTCTGGGGAAATCTGGATGCTTAATGGCTTTAATTATAGAAAATGCACCGGATCTTCATTTTAGCAACACAGCACAAGTTTAATTGCCAGGAATACAAACATAATTTAAAAGGGCATTTTCATGCTCCAAAGGTCAGTGAACCTAAAAGTAGCTGGCCTAAATTGCTTTTAATCTAGTTTGATTAGGTGCAGAGCTTCCTGTGTTGTTCCTAAGGAAATGGTTTGCCTTGTCATGCCCTTGGGTATATAAGGAATCCTTTTTGCTGGATGCCAAATCCTCTCATGAAAAGCAGCTTGACCAGGTAGGTTCTCAGATTTCATTCAGCTGTCAGAGGACCAGATTCTACTACAATAAGAAATAATACTGTTGCTCAATGACCCTTTGGAAAATGGAAGAAAGCGATTTGAAATAGAAAAATGGCAATGATGATGAGGGTGATGGAAATGGGTTACTTAACTATTATCTAGATTGATATTGCTCCTCTTCAAATCTTCCTTCCCTCAGATGGTTTCTCCATGACATTCAGTTTAAAAAAAAACCCGAAAGCAAATTTTCTTTCCTTAAATTGAATTAACATTTGACTAAACAAAAAATGTGCAGCAGAATTTCTCAGCCCGGCAAGAGTTAAACAATCTTTCCACAGAGTAAGTATATCCTAGGTAATGATGCCCTTATAAAGGAATTTGGCTTAGTAGTCCTTAGTCTCATTCATAGAATGAGCAGATGGGTTCTGAAGGCCAGAGGGCTGGCTTACTCTCATTAAAAAAACACAAAATAATCATCCCTAATGGAATGAGAAACAGTAGCCCACAGCCATTTCATAACTAATGTATATGGAACGGCACTATATCCCACCATTTCACTACCTTTTCCTTTGTTGGCAAGAATTTTCCTCCCAAATGTTTTACAAAAGTGTTGAAGTTTTTGATGCAATACTGATGTGAGCAGTTTCTACTTCTACAGGATTGAAATTCCTTCCTCCCCAAACCAAACCCATACATGTATGGAGCAAAAGAGCACCACATAAGCACTATATGATGTTGTGTTTAGGAATATAAAGTAGCTTGCCATGTAGAAAGATGATAAACTGCTGATAAGTATGATTGGCTGGAAGTAATGATGAGGACAATTCTAAGGCAACAGTCAATCTACTTCCTCATTCCACGCACAGAAGACAATACTATTTGTACTGGAATCTAATTTTGAAGGTGGGCAAGGGAGTAAAGTTTTATTTTATCTGACATTCATCACTGGATGGGGTGGACTTCAGCTGCCAAATTCTCAGTTGGCTGAGATTTATAGACATTAAAATTAGCACAGCTAGAAAGCACTAGATTACAGAAGGCTGGTTAGGAGTACAGTTAGGAATTTAGGAAAAATGGATTCTAGCATCTGTGGCACCGGCCTCATTCTGTTGAATTTAGATGCAAATGTACATTCTTTCCATAAGGTTGCATTATAATTTTGTACACAACTTGTAAAAATTATATTTTGGAAAATTCATAGTAGAAGAAATTCATTTAAAACTCTGGTTCAGAAGAATTTCTTTTCTGTTTCCTATGCTTTTAAATTGCAGAGCTCCAGTTGTGAACATGGTAGCCTTCAAGGTTGTCTCTCTCCTTCTGATCTCTCTCAGTTTTGTGCTGATGGAAGAAAATGGTGCCAGGTAAATACATAAATAGGGGTGCTTTGATATTAATTTTTGTTTGCAAGTTGCATTAATAAGTTACTTCTGCATCAATATTGAGCAATTAAACTGGATTTTACTTTTATGTTACTCAAATATATTTCTATATTACATGTATGAAATATATTTTAAAATGGCTATAATCATCCAACATATTTAACCAGGGCATTTAAGGATATAGTAGCTTCATCTGTATCTCTATTACTAAAACTCTCAGTCTGTAATCTTCAACTGGGCAAAACGGTGCATCATAGGGCAACAATTTTTCAGCCAAAGGTGACTAATGCATAAAATGCATCCAATATTTGTTCTCATTATCCTTGTGGGATAGAAATTTGGCAAAATGGTGGCCACTTCAATGCTGCCACTCTACCAGAGTGCTGCCTGCAGCTTCACTGGACAATCCTAGCTGTACAGAGGCTGGGTAGATTGCTCCCTTCATCAGCTGTCTGGAAGTTGGAAGATGCTCCTATACTATTTCAGACAAATTCCTGTCCAATCTCTCTCTTCTTAAAACCTCCAGTGAAGAAGCACTTCTGAAGACAAGCTCTTCCACTGATTAATTGTCAGGAAATTTCTTATTGGTTGGTTTCTTATTAGTTGGTTCTCTCCTTGATTAATTTCCATCTGTTATTTCTTGTCCTGTCTTCAGGTGCCTTGGAACAGTGGTCCCCAACCTTTTTGGTATCAGGGACCAGTTTTGTGGAAGAGAATTTTTCCACTGATGGGGGAGGATAGTCTTACATGCGACTTAGATCCCGTGCATGCACAGGTTAAACTTCACTAACTTGCACTGCCTTGTTCCTATCAGGTCATGGATCTGAACCAGGCAGGAACCCCAGCTTTGGAAAATAGGTTGGCCCTCTCTTTTTTCTGATAGCCCCTTATATATTGGAAGCCTGCTATCAGTTTACCCCAGTCCTTCTTTCCATTAGACAAAGTCAGTTCCTGAAACTATTATTCATATGTTTTAGCCTCAAGTCCCCTAATCAGAGGTGGGTTGCTACTGGTTCTGCCTGGATTGGGCGAACCAGTAGTAGCAGCGATGGGAAGTGTTGCATGCACGCAAGCATGCACGGGAGCACACCCAAACTAGTAGTAAACAAATTGGCAACCACCACTGCCCCTAATTATCTTTGTTGATCTTCTCTGCATTCTTTCCAGTTTCTCTGCCTTTTGGAATACACAGTTTTGTTTGAGACTATTGCAAATCTGCAGATTATTTCTTCATTGAAATATTGACTTAAAGTATACTTAAATTAAAAAGAAATCATCATCGTAATTATTGTTATTATTAATTAAAGTTATATGCCAACTCTCAACATCTCTGGGCGAAGACCAAGTGTAGGTCTCAGATCTTAAACCTAAATTCAGATGGTTTTCCAAATAATCATTTGAAGCTTTTCAAACGTTTTTCTCTTTTGATACTTCCCCTGCATGCATTCCTAATATGACAAACCATTTTGAATCAATAAATTGTTAGAAGACTTAGCTCTCTAAATGGAAAAGAGAAACTGATTTCTCACATACATACAAGTACATATTTGATTAGAGTCAGTCACTGTGTTCAGCATACAGGGTTAGTTTTAGCTTATTGTGGAAGGCAAACCCAATCAAAAAGCATTTATTCAAGAAATCATAGTTATGCAGACCATATCTTGATGCAGTATGTAAACTTGGCCCATGTGTTTTCCTCTATATTCTTATGGAAAATATAAGAAACTCCACATTTCTGCAAAGGCGGTATTCTGAGGGAACCTTAGCAAGTGATTATAGTCGAACATTGGACAACATGCTGAAGAAGAACTTTGTGGAGTGGCTCTTGAACCATAGGGAGAACAAGAATGAGTAAGTCAATATCACAGATTGTTTTGATTTATCCAGGAGAAGGAATATATTAGTCAATCCATAGCTTGAAAGATTGAGTGAATGTATAAGGAAAATCATGTAAGAAGCTCATTATTGTTTTTCTACTTCATAGCAGTATCAAAAATGAGCTAGTTGAATATACTGTAAAATATTCCCAATAACATTGGAGAAATGAATTTAAGGATGAAAAGACTAACTTCAGCTAAAATCAGAAATGGGTTGCTACTGGTTCATGGAATGTTGGCCTGGATTGCAGAACCGGCAGCGCCAGCAGAACTGGTTCCCTGGTCACCGCATTTTTGGGGGGCATTTTTTAATGTTCTACGCATGTACAGACCTATTTACAGGCAACTGCACATGCAGACAGGTCACATGTGCAAAGCACGCATGCACTGAACTGGCAATAATGCTGGCAGCAACCCACTCCAGGCTAAAATATATGTTTAGTACCAATATTCCACAACTTGGTGTGGCAACTCATGTAATTTTCCATCCATTGTGATAATTGATGCCTTCATACGTCTAGATCAATGTTGGCGAATCTTTTTGGCACTGAGTGCCCAAACCGGAATGTGTGTGCATGCACCCCAGCCACCTGGTCTTCATGGGCGCTGGACCACTGGAAAATGGTCCCAAAAATGGCCTGTTTTTTTGAGCCGTTTATTGGGCCATTTATCAAGTCAAAAACAGCCTGGAAATGGTCTGGAAAACAGCCTGGTTTTGGGGCCATTTTCCGGCACTCTGGCACCTACAAAGACCAGCTGGTCGGTGCGCATGTATGCATCAGAACCAGAGCAGCTAGCGATGCAGTGCGTGCCCACAGAGAGGGCTCTGCATGCCATCTCTGGTACACATGCCACAGGTTCGCTATCACATGTCTAGATGTTAGTATGAAATATTTTTTAAAAAATTATCCGCGATTTGTAAGCCAAAAATTAACAAAAATCTATAGTGTATTTCATGCGTATAATATGCTTTTCTTTTGTAAAAAATGTTCACTATGATTCAGCAAGACAGAATAGGAATGGTCATATAAGTTATATGCAATTTCTCTGGATAGTGTCTATGATATAACAAATCAAATACTATTTCCAATTAAAATTATAAATGATTAAAGTCTTGTGCAATTTTATAAAAGAATATGTGACAACCTAGGGCTCAAATTCTAAACATTTTAGAAACTTTGACCATCTCTTTAGATTTAGATTTTTTTTTCATTTTGTCATGGATTATGGTATCCATTGCGTTAGCCTGGAGATAAAATCACTCATGTAGCAAAGCCATTTTAAACTCTAATTAATATAATGATTTAGACTTAATGATATTATAGTGGGGTCTCAAAAGTTACATGGCCTTGCAATTATCTCTTGGTAAATTCCTCAACTTTTTACCCAAGATTCTTATCAAAACAACACTACTATCCAAGATCTATATTGTATGTGCTCATTTACATGAATTCACTTTATGAGTACACCAAAAAATAATTACTATTATGAACCATTCCAAATTACCTCCTGATGTAATTAATTGCTAGAAATAATTCATTTATATAAAGGAAAATGAAATGAATATGTGAGAATTAACCTTGGCATTAGCTCAGATTTTCTGGAACACTAAAGTGATTTTCAATGCTTAGGAAAATTCTTCAAGGTAAACCAACTTCTAATTATTATTAAGTGCTGTAACTTTACAAAATATCCCCACCCAATACTACACTGGACATATTTCAAAGGAAGAGAATTCACATATTTTAGTGTGGCTTCATGGATGGAATGCCATATTAATGGACAAAAGTATCTGCCGAGGTCATTATGACTGTTAAATGGAATAACCTCTTTAGATGCTATATGAGCTTTTCAGGAATAAAAAGGAATTTAATATGATAAAATCAGATGGATAACTATAAAGACAGATAGGTTTTTCAGAACTGAAGTGATATAACAAGGATGGATAAAATATAATCCATGGACCAGATGTAGTCCAAAGTTTAAATGGTTCCAATCTGCTGAGCAGTATTGGTATGCTATTGATTTTAACTAAAAATAAAATAAAATAGGTATCCTAATTCACATGTATCCTTAACCCTTTCCTTAATCTTTAAAGACACTCTTGAACCTCCACAAATGATATTAAAAATCCACTGTATCAATCCTTGAAGGGATATAATATCATCACCATTCCTACTGAAGTATTTTGTTATTTTAACAAAACCCTAAAATCTTAAACAACTATTGGCCCTGAGGAAAAAAAGAATCATCTATGTCTATTCTAGACTGAAAGCAAATTGTGAAAATTATAATAGGGGAGTGGATTAAATGCAGAAAAATGCAGGGCTGCATGCAGAAATGTAAAATATTCTTGCAGCCCTATTGTGGAAATAACATTAGATCGGAAAAATATATATTCTTCATTTAACTTGTAGGTAAAATTGAATATAAATTAGAAGCTATAAATTGGAATGGCACTCCTCAGATTTCCCAAGTTAAACCTCTTGTACCTCTCTGCACCCCAGAAACAAACTTGAACCATCCAAGAGACAAGCTGATATCACAATGTCAGATGAAAGAAATCAAGGCAATGAAGCTGGAGAGACTCAGGAAGCAAAGGACTACATTGGATGGCTTTTACAAATCATAGGAAAGCAGAGGTGAGCAAAGATAACCACTGAAGATTTTATTTTATTTTTATCACAAGAGAAGTGGTTGCATTCCAGATGAAAAGCAAAACCAGCCTTAACCAACTAAGTAACCTCCAATTATTTTGGATTACAATTGTTGTAAATCCCAATCAAATATTAGGAAAGATAAACATTGATTGTGGGAAATCTATGGCTGCAATAATGCATTTTAACCACTTCACTACAATGGCTTTGAAAACCATGGTCTACAAACTACAATGGCTGTGATCACGCAGAAACTCCTTTAAGAAAGTACCTCTCAAGCTTTCGTTGTTCCACCCAGCTTTTGTAGAATATTTCATATTTTTAAGTTAGTTTTACTTTTTCTTCGATTTTCTAACTTTTCAGGGAATTCCAAATTTATTTGAGACCAATGGGAGATATTAATTTCAGATTAAAGTTTCCCTGTCTTCTCCCATTCCACCATGAGATTTCAAACAGCTAATGTACAGAGAGAGAGAGAATGTGCCTTTAATGCCTTTGGGGACATTAAAAATGGCATTTATCTTTCCAGAAGATACTCTGGAGTATCTTCCTCCTGTATGGCAAGCAAAGCTGCTACAAACTCCACAGCATCGGATGGAATAAACTGCAAGTCATAAAAACTTATATCTTTTAATAAAATGCATTATTACAGCATTCAGAGAAGATGCTATCAGATTTCTCTTGATTTAAAAAAAAAATCAGAACAGTCTCCATGAAGAATTAGCTTGGTTCCAGTTTGATCTCTTTCCAATATACTTTCATTTTTTGAACAACAGTTTAGTTAAGCAAAATAAAAAAGGCAGGAAAGACTAAAAACAAAGTGTCATAAAAGTGAAGAATACAACTCACATTTTGTATATTTACAGAGACAATTTAACTAGGCATAAATTCCACCTTTGCTACATACAAAGGGAGTATAACAGTTTTTAATTTAGGCTCTTGAATTGGTTTTTCTTCTGTAGTACAGATTAAATTAGATGATTGTAACTGATTACAAATTGGTATCAACCTCTTCTAAATGCTGTGGATAAAAATAGCTGTCAAATAAAAAAATATTATAAAATGCCCTAATGGGCTCTGCATACTGAAAGATGCTCCACAATCCTAGATACTGACCTAATATTTTTGTTACCTAAGCAATTATAAATTTGTGGAAGGGATGTCCTCTCAGCTTCATCCAGAAAATTAATAACTCTTTCTTTTGTTTGCTTGTCTTGGTCTTTGAGATTCCATAGTCTTTCTCTTGTAGACCTTCCTTTCCAATGGATTCAGATGAATGGAAGAACATCCAGAGGCAAGAATTTCTGGTGTGGCTGATTTTTGCTGACCTCTGTAAGCTAGTGTGAGTAAATCACTCTTTTATTCACATCTTCCTTGTTCTGAAGACCAGGACCGTATCAACTGTCTTTCATGGGTCTTTCATTGAAACACAAAAACAGTATCCTGTCTAGTGAGAGGTCCACAGTCAAAATTTATGTGAGAGAACTTCTCTTCACTGTTGCTAATCGGTAATCATACACTTATTGCTTCACAAGGGGGGGGGGGATATACAGTTTACTGTAATTATTTGCAACTTCATTTAACCAATATATTGAAACTATTCAAATTGAAAAATTTGTTTGGGGTTTGTAAGATATGGATAAAAATGGTTGTACTGATCATACACTGCCTTTTTTTCTAAAATCGTCAGGCTATTACCAAACTATATTTTTCACCATATTCATTTATAATTTTTCAGAATTCCATAGATTCCTAGAGGAAGAAGCTGGATCTACTTTTCCTTTTTCAATTTGAACTACTTTGTACTCTTTATTAATGAGTTTGTCAATGCTGACACTGACAATAAATGATTTATTCTCAAGCCGATAAATGATTTAGCTTGTTATTCAATAAGAACAGAAATGGGGATATGAGACCTCTGTTAAAGACCACAATATTGGCCATCAATAATTGTCATTGTTCCCAATCAGTATGCTCATGGAGCTTGTAGTCCAACAAAACAAAAGAACATCTGGTTGGAAAAGGTTGTTATTTGTTAATTGGTGAGCTATTACAGGCTGTGGATAAAACCCCGAAAGAGGTTCACATTCTATTTCTAAGTAATTCAGTGATTTGAGGCTTTTAACTTTCATCTCAAACATAGGTTTAGATTTAGACAAGCATCTGAGGTTATGTACAATTAAGAGTCAGATTCTTCAATTATCCCAATAAATAAAAACAATTTGGGAGAGAAATACCGTATCTCCAAAACTAAGAATTGCAGAGAAATGTGAAAATAAGCAACAAAAATCTCTAATTCTCTTAATGCTGCAATGAGGAAAAGTTGAGCTTCTGCATCTCCAAATAAATGGAATGCATTTCAGGATATGTATTGTGTGAAAGTAGATTAGTACAACCTCTTCTTCCTCAACCAAAGTTGCAGAGCTCGGCTTTTGTTTCCTGTTCTCCTTGTCTCCTTGGAAGCTTGAAGAGAATCTGGTGTCAAGCATAGGATGAGGAATATAAAAGGAACACAAAACAAAAGGCATACCAAGGGCAAATGAGGACTGGCCTGTCACCAGAAGAAATGAAGCATGCTCCCAACAGCCTGGAACATTCAAAGCACACTTTGAAAGTACATTCTCAATAGGACAGTGATAGTGAATCACCTTATATATAAGGAGAGACAATGTATCATAGGTAGTCTTTGATTTACAACCACAATAGAGCCTAACATTTCCATTGGCAAGCAAAGCAGTTAAGTAAGTTGTACCCATTTTACAATTTTTTTTGCTCCAGTTGTTAAGTAAATCATGCAATTGTAAAACAAATCTGGCTTCCCCCATTCTCTCTGTCAGAAGCCAGCTGAGAAAATTAAAATGGTGATCAAATGGCCCCAGCAGTGCAAATGTCATATATATATATATATATATGCCAGTTGCCAAGCACTCAAAATTTGATCTTATGACTATGGGGATATTGCAAGATACTTGTGCGTGACTACTAGTCATAAGTCACTTTTTTATGCCATTTTATTTTTGAACAGTCACCAAATGGTTCTAAATCAAGAACTACTTGTACAGATTATGTATGTGTGTATGTATGTATGTATGTATGTATGTATGTATGTATGTATGTATGAATGAATGTATGTTGAAGATGTGGGATAGTTTACACAAGGGGAAAAATAGAATTTATTAGGCATAGCTAAAAAGAGAATCAAGACAGGAAAGTGCTGTTGTCAAGGAATAATTAAGTACAAGGGGATTATACAATTTTATAAACTTTGTTGTAAGATATGCCCAACAGTATCTTTCTCCAGACTGGCACTCTCCAAATGTGTTGGTCCCAAAATTCCCAACAGTGAGAGGTTTGGATCATAAGATCCTAAAAATATCTGGAGAACTCTACAGCTCTAGTTCAACTCTAGTTCAAGAAGACTCATCAGTGTCACCATGGTTGTGTCTTCCACAACGAGCTAAACTATTAGCTGGACCATATTTTATTAAATTATTCCAACTACTGGAGTTCACAAAATACAGAATCATAAACCAACCACATTAGGTGGATTCACATCAGGGGTGAAATTCAGCAGGTTCTGACAGGTTCTGGAGAACCAGCAGGGGAAAATTTGAGCAGTTCAGAGAATCAGAAAATACCACCTCTGGCTGCCCCAGAGTGGGGTGGGAATGGGGATTTTGCAGTATCCTTCCCATGCCATTCCCACCAAGCCACGCCCACAGAACCGGTAGTAAAAAAAATAGAACTTCACCACTGATTCACATAATACAGTGAACCATAATTAACCAATTGCATTTTAATCTCTCACGTTAGCAAAACACTTTTTCTTAATTCTCAAAGGCTACTGCTGCACCCATTTCTTGTTGAAGTTGCTTACTTTTTGAATATAAAGCCCCCAGGAATTTAGAAAAATGATTGAACTTGGGAGAGAAAAATCTCTTTCCTTCGCCAGCAAGGTGTGTAAATTTGGCACCTGAGCATTCATTACACTATTATGATGGCTACTTTCGGGCTTTCAACTGATTGATCCGAAAGCGTGCCTGTTATTATCGTTCTGAACACCCTTCTTCGGCTGACGTCCACCGGGGCTGCGACAGTCGCCGCCCACACGGAAGGTTGTGCATCATGGGAGCTCAGCAAGCAAAAGGATGGGAGGAAGTCGGTTGAAGATGTAGCAAGGGCTTTGCGAAGATTTCTCTCTTTTAGCCTCCGTTCCCCTTTTTAGGATTTCAGTATCAGACCAATAAAGTGGAACCCCCCCCACCTCTCGAGTCAAAAACGGCTCCCTTCTTTGTCAGAGCGATAGAAGGAAATTATCAACCCGGGCCCACTTCCTGCTTGTCGCATGCTGATGACGCAGTGGAGACGAACGGGGTTAGTTATACGTCCAGTCGCCTTGCTTTCCTCTGCAAGCAGCTCGGATCCGAAGGCTGTTTTCCTCCTTCTCCCTTCCCCACCCCCGGGCAAGAGATGCACCGCCGGGGCGTGGGGGCCGGCGCCATCGCCAAAAAGAAATTGGCAGAGGTGAGGTCCTTCCTTTCAGTGGAATGAAGTCCCCCTTTCCTCTCAGTCTGTCCAGAAGAAAAGGATTACTCCTCCTAGCCAAAAGTGCTGGGAGTTTTCTGCTGGGGCCTTTCCGCCTCTGGGATGTCGCTTACCCAAGTGGCGAGGGGGCCTGGGTCGAGTTTGCAAAGGGATTAGACTGGTGGGGGGGGGATATACTTAGCACATGCCCAGAGGTATTAGTCCTCTTCAGTAATGATTGTGCTAGAAATTAACTCGTGGAATTTCTTATTTTTTCCCCTTATTCATTTCTTGTACTAAATCAGCTCCTGAAAGTTAGTCCACTCTGCATTCTTTATTAACTTGATCGCTGAAAATATTTACATCCTATTTTCTTCTATTAATGCTCCATACGTTTAGGAAGGACTGATATCAAATTTATTTATCAATGTATATGCTGCTCAGAGGGGACACGGTGGCTCAGTGGCTGAGCTTGTTGATCAGAAAGGTTGGCAGTTCTAATCCCTAATGCCATGTTACTTGTCCCAGCTTCTGCCAACCTAGCAGTTTGAAAGCATGTAAAAATGCAAGTAGTAAAATAGGGACCACCTGTGGTGGGAAGATAACAGCATTCTGTGCACCTTCGGTGTTTAGTCATGCCAGCCATATGACCACGGAGAGTCTTTGCTTTAGAGTCTGGAACAACTAGCACATATGTGTGAGGCGAACCTTTATCTTTATGCTGCTCACCTCATGGTTTGAGGTGACTGAGTGTCTTACAACATTAAAAATATGGATGTAAAAACTATTACAGGTATAAAAACAGATTAAAATTACAAATAATTAAAACAAAATTAGAGAACCATGGGTTTAGAGCAGAAGGTGATGATGACTTTTTTGTTATTACAGTAGCTATCTCCAGGGACAGACCTCATCTCCTGCAGGAAGATGTTCCAAAGAGCCAGGGGTTGTGTCAGAAAAGGCTCTTTTGCTATATCCCACCAGGCACAAGTCCTTGGTTGATGGGGTCCACAGTAGGCCTTTTCTGCCCGCACGAGGGGGCAGGCAATCCCATACTTAGCTTTGTCTTGCAGAAAGCAAAGAGGCACTGAAGTGACAACTTGTTCTAACCATTCATCTGTTTTTTAACCATTATCAATATTTTGTTTCCTAAAACAATGTATTATCTGGCTATATTTGCCAGGATAAAGACTACCTTGAGTAGAGGTCAATTCCCGATGCCTTAATTTTCTTCCAGGATGTTTGCAACTCTTCAAAGTAACCTATAGCTTTGACATTTCCTCGAGGTTTCCCATCTATGTTCTAACCAAGTCTATTCTTGTTTAGGTTTTTGAGATCAGCCAAGGTTGGCTAGATACTACAATTGAATCTCATACATTGGCTGGAGCCAATGACCCTGGTGAAGGTGGATCATACATTTTATATAAGGCTATTTTTGAAAACCACTTGGAAACTGCAGTTGGGGCAAAATGCAGTGACCTGGTTGTGAGTTAAAGCTACTGTAGATATTTTACAACTGTTTTATGGACCCTACATTAGTTTCCAATATTCCCAGTGCAATTCATGTTGTTTTTAATGTGACTTTTAAGAGTTTGATATGGCTTGGCTCCTAGTTACCCTCAGAATCACTTCTTTCATAAGGAATTGGCCTGTCCAGTATGGTTATTAAGTATGGTTATTAAAGGAACAATTATTAATTTGTTCCTCATAGGAATGTGTTGAGAGGAGAAATTATAGTACAAATCTTATAGACTCTAGTTGCCTCTTGTGAATAATTCCCTCTCCAGACACATCAGAATGAGGTTTACTTGTCCTAGCTTAGCATATTACATGAACATTGCTGCTCTGTTTCTTAACCATGGTTGTGGTTTAGTATGTTGTGCAAACATAGTTAACAAAGCCTTATATAAAATGTTTGTGGAAAAGAATATTCTCATCTGATAACAAAAAGTTAAGCCTTCAGCATCAAAATATTTCATGGAGAAAATGTAAGTGGTCACTAAGAATCTATATGAATAGCACAATCATAATATGATTAATTTTATCAATAATATTAAAAATTTATGATTTCTTTTCTTAGGCCAAATATAAGGAACGTGGGACAGTTTTGGCTGAAGATCAGTTAGCCCAGGTGAGATAAGAAAATGCCTGTATTTGTTTTTGGAATTGAAAGGATATCTGTAGCTCTGATCCCAGGCATTAAGCTGTAACTCTAAACTTCTGTACAAAATGTGCTTATAATTCATGGAACACAATTACATAGGTATTGAAATCATCAAGAATATCAGCAGCTTGGAGAAAAGGCTAGAAAAGTTCTATGTAAAAAATGTGTGATAATAATATTTAAACACTTGCAAACTTCCTATAAATTTTGGTCATTCTCGGTAGATTGTTGCTTGAGTTAGATGAATCAAACCAATGTTTTGAACATTGATATTTGAATTGGAGAATTCACAATATTGTGCAATATATTATGTGTGGAAAGTTATTTAAAAGAATCTGTTGTAGTGTTTCAAACCAGCTAATTTTGTTCTATTGTCTTTTTCAAATACATTTACAGATGTCTAAGCAGCTGGAGACTTTTAAAAGTAACCTAGAAGAGTTTGCTAGTAAACACAAACAAGAAATCCGTAAAAATCCTGAGTTCAGAGTCCAGTTCCAAAACATGTGTGCAACAATTGGTGTTGATCCACTAGCCTGTAAGCAATGGGGAAGAAGTGGAAAACTTTGATGGGGGAATCATAGCTCTTCCGTTGAGAAATACCTAGCATTTTTCAGTTAGCTGCAAGTATTGGGCATTAAGCAATATCTGGTCTTCTTTGTACTTTAGATAGAAAAATGATCTATGCTGAGTCTTATTTATAGCCAACAAAAATTAGAATAAAGAGATAGTTGTAAAGCTTTTTTAGCAAATGGGAAAACTCTAGAATAGCCCAGTAAATCAGACCACATGTATCACTAGTCTTCAGAATTTTTCTCCCTAAATCGTCATGTTAAGGTTTCAAGTCCTTAAAGGAGTGGGAAATCATGTGGAAATGCAGGATGATATAGTAAAATAACTTCTTACCAAGGAGACTGACAAAGTATGGATGCAGTTAAACAAGATGGATGGCAGAATGAATAACCTATTGTTTATTTCAGTGTTTATCAACTTCAATAACATTGAAATCTGTGGACTTCAACTCTGGGATGGAGAATTCTGGAAACTGAGGTCCAAACATTTCAAGTTGGTGAAGTTGAGAAATACTGTTTTATTCCATCCTTCATCAGCTTCTATTCATGTACATAGAATTCCTTGTCGTCATTGGCAGAAAGTTAACTGTTCCGTCTTGTTTCAGTAGGAAATGAACATAAAAGAGGAAATGGATGAGATGGATCAGCAAGGAAATGGATCAGCATTAGATAGCAAAAAGTTTCTAAAGCATAAAGAGAAGCAGTCATAATTTCCCTTTAAGGATTAGGAGACTTTGTGAGGAGAGGAATGTCCCTCTGCAAAAATGCATAGTTCTATTTTTTCCTCCGCTAAAATAACATGCATCTTTCTTTCCTTTTTTTTTCTTTTGCAGCTGGTAAAGGATTTTGGTCAGAGATGTTGGGTGTCGGAGATTTCTACTATGAGCTGGGTGTCCAGATTATTGAAGTCTGCTTGGCTCTCAAGCACAGAAATGGAGGTAACTATATTCAGTAATTCAATGCAAGCCCCAAATTTCTGCTGGTGAATTTCATTGGTAAAATGCTCTACATGTGGATGCCTTCTGCTTCCATTCCCACCCATCTCCCCCAATCAAATTAATGTTTAGGCCTTTTTTTGTTTTTCTGCAATGTTTAGTGAGTGGGAGATCCACATATTCTCATTCTCTCCCCCCTTAAAATTCAAATGAAAGTTCATTTTTTCCCCACCTGGTGTGGTGATGTTACTTCTGTTCCAATAATTTCTTCTTCAAGCCTTGGAAACTTGAGCTTCTAAATTACAATTCCTAAGCCCGCTTTCATTGCCCATCTCTGCACCCTGTTTCCCTGAAAATAAGACCTTCCCAGATAATAAGCCCAATCGGGCTTTTGAGAGCATGTGCTAAAATAAGCCCTCCCCCAAAAATATTGCAACACAGCAGCAGCCATTAGGTGACCACGTTCATTGCCTCCTGCACTTCAAAAATAATAAGACCTCCCCAAAAATAAGGCCAAGTGCTTATTTCAGGGGTCAAAAGAAAATAAGACCCTGTCTTATTTTCAGGGAAACACGGTAGTACATGGAGTCTTCAACTTACAACAGTTAATTTAGTGACTGTTCAAAGTTATAACAGCATTGGAAAAAGTTATTCATGACTTTTTCACACTTAAAACCATTGCAGCATCCCCATGGTCACATGATCAACATCTTATATACATTTATTCAGAAACAAATACAACTATGTTCAGTGGAACCTATATCTTGTCTATGGGATAGCATACACATGCCTGTTAAGAAATGAGTCTCATTTTAGTTAATGGAATTCATCAGAGATGCCATCCACATGACCACGGAGATGTCTTCGGACACTGCTGGCTCTTTGGCTTTGAAACGGAGATGAGCAACACCCTCTAGAGTTGGAAACAACTAGCACATATGTGCGAGTAAACCTGGGGAAAATTGGTTTATACAATTACAGTCTTAATTTACAAAATCTTTGGTAGGATTCAACTGTTCTTACAAACTGCCTCTTGTTTCCTTTTTCCCTCTAGGATTAATAATACTGGATGAACTCCATCAACAAGTGCTCAAAGGAAGAGGAAAATTTGCTCAAGATGTTAGCCAGTAAGTGATACATTCATAATTTCTGCGGGGGAGTGTAATTTTAACAATGAAAAAAATATGCAGGTATGGTAATAGTTGATAACCATAATGATTATGTTTAACATTATTAGTTGTGACCACAGTATTTTCATTAGTGACTAAGTTTTTATGTTGAGCTATAGTTCCAATATATTGTATAAAATGAATACATGTACCAGATATGCATACAGTTGCTTTTCAAACTTGGCAACTTTAAGACTGTATTGACATAGGGAGTAAATATATACAAGATAACTTCCAAATAGAATGACTGGGCAGATACTAGGGCTAGGCAGACTATAACAGAAGAACAGGCAGGTTTCAGAAAGGATTTATAGTACTATAGATCATTATAACACCTGATTCACAAATCAATAAATGGGCACTCAAAATATTTATATGCAACATTTATTGACTTATCATCTAATACAATAAATAAGAGGAAAGATTATATAATATATACATCATGTGAAGACACTGACATGCAGGTATGGATAAATCACAATGGCTCCCTAATAATTCAGATTAAAACTACAAAGGATGTCTGCCTGGCTGTATACTGGACCCCTTCATCCTTAATTTTTAAATAAACAATATTGTAGAAGAGTTTAACAATCTTTCCTTTCATGCCCTATCAATTGAAACCAGAAAGGCCCTTATATTACTATATGCAGTCAACATTCATATCAACATCATTAATTGGAATTAAAAGAATCCTGACAAAATTTGGCACTTATTGACAGAGAAATTATTCTAAAACCAAGGTAGTCATTTTTGTCAAAAGACCAAGAGATACGGATTTACCCTAGATGGTGAGAAGATATGAGGTCATTTAAATATTTAGTTATATGATTTACTGAATCTGTATAATGAAAAACACATATAGCATTAACAAGAACGGTGGCTATGAGATCCATGAGAATCATTTGGTCTTTCTCCAAAAAAGACAACCAGTATAGTCTATGCTCAAGATCTTCCCCAGGAAAGCAATACAACAGTTAATATATGGGGAGTAAAGTCTGAAGGAATTCTCAGAAAGACACGTTGAAGTCTCCCCCTTTCTCTTTCCTAGCCTATCTCTAACATTAAAAAGTTATACAAATTCAAAGTTCCCTGTATCTCACTGCAAATATTATTTTGCCATTGCTTGAATTTTTGAGGGTCCACGTTGGGTTCCTAACATCTTTTTAATTATAAAGGCTAGAAATTTGTCTTTTTGTGCTTAGGCTTTGACACAAATACTGTGATTGTTGGGGATTCCATTCTGCATTTCCCAGTGCAATTTTCTGTGTATTTTAAGTAGGTGATTTTGAGGAATTGAAACATACTGCTCCGGTATTCATGCCTTATTTTTCCTCTCCTGATTTTCACAGAGATGACCTTATCCGAGCAATTAAGAAGCTGAAAGTTTTAGGAAATGGCTTTGGTATTCTTCCTGTTGGTGGGACATACTTGATCCAGTCTGTGCCAGCTGAACTAAATATGGATCACACTGTTGTGATACAGCTTGCTGAGGTGCCTATACTAGAAAAGAATACATGAATGAAATCATGACTGTGGAGTTTTATTTTGATTTAGCCAGTTATGGAAACTTTTTAAAATTTAACATGACAGTAAACAAGTGTTTCTGCATGTTGAATTGGAGATTTGAATAAGAACTACAACAAGAGAGATAAATTCAGGGATTGTATAATCTAGTTTTGGGAGGAAAGAATTAATCCTACCTTTTTGTATGCTACAGTGTCAATCTGTATTGGGTCCTATATGTTTATTAAAAATAAAAAAGTAAGTAGTTGGGAAACATTTAGGGCAACAAAAGATGAATTAATAATTATTCATAGATTGCAATTCCTTTCATCTAACATATGCTTGTTTCACAGAACTATGCACATGAGCTATGCACGTCACATTGAAGCCACAATCAATAAGCCAAATACTAAACTATCATTTCAAACTGTTTTTTTACCCTAAACAAACCATAGATTATTCAGATCTCTATTCAGTGTCATGCTAAGCAAAAAACATACATACTGTAGGTTTCCTATTAGACAGCATATGAACCAAGCAGTTATTTTTCCCAACGTGGACAATTCAGTCTCAGTTGTTCTTTCTCCAGACAGATTTTAGAATTCTGTTAATAATCTTGAGTAAGTGCCATTTTGTATGAAACTGTTTCCTCATAGTTTCATTAGGAAAAAAACTGGTAAGGAAATCTTTTCTGAAATTAATTTTAAATCAGATATATTAGGATATTATTTGATGTTTGGGCATGCAAAGTACATGTTCTGCTTTTGGTATATCTCCTCCCAAACAGCAGTCACATAATGTATTTTATTCTCTTATTTTGATGCATTCTTTTTCTGCCTGGGTAAATTTACTGAAATCCTATTTTTTCCATTCTTAATTTCAGAAAAAGGGGTATGTGACTATAAGTGAAATCAAGTCCAGTTTAAAGTGGGAAATGGAACGAGCCAAGCAAGTGCTGGTATGTCAGTAATTTTGATATATAACATCCTGAATTTAGGTTTAAAATTCAGATTTTTAAAAAGTTAGACATACTATTTTCTCCAGAGGCTGATAATATTTATAGAATCCTCATATGTCATCTTGTTTAATTCATTAATGGGACCAGCGTCACAGTAAATTTTGTAATATTTCAGTATTTATTCTTCAAATATTTCTTGTTTCTAGGCAACCATCAAAGCCATGAGATTTTGGGCAAGATCACTGATATATAGGGGAATAGGCTTTTTCAACTTAATAATAGTAATAATAATAATATAATAATATGTAGTCTTGCTTAAAATGACTCAGTGGCATAAAAAGGTTGCTGAGCTTTGCATTGTGTCAAGATGTTTATAATTATATAATTATGAAATTCTCCCTATTCGGTATTTCATTCAGTCTGTTCCCACCTTCTCTCCTAAATATGAACCAGTGTTTCATGGTCACTAAACATGCTCAGTACCTATGACAGTTTGTACCATCATCCACTTACTTTTGGTTACTATTTTTTTGTTCTCTTTTCTTCCCCAACAGGATCATTTGCTGAAGGAAGGGATGGCCTGGCTTGATACACAAGCTCCAGGAGAGCCACAGTACTGGCTACCTGCCCTCTTTACCGAACTGTACTCTCAGGAAATCACACCCGAAGAAGCGAAGGAAGCTTTACCATGACAGTATCAAAGATGTGTAATAACTGAACATGGAATTAGGTCGATTGCTGGTTGTTAATATGGTAACATTGAACAGTAGTTATTACCTTGGATCTTAAAATAGAAGAAAATTTATGCTTTGCTAATAGCTAATTTCAGCATGTGTTTGATACTAAATGTGGATTTCTGCCAAATGAAGATTTTTATTTCACAAGCAAGTTTCTGGTTCTTGTAATGGGGATTGAGACAGCAGGAGTCTGTCCAATTTTGGAGTCTATCCAAAAGCCTTTTCTTTCAGTTATTGTAAATGTTTAGAATGAGGACTGATGTCAGATGCTAAAACTGTTTGATTTCTTTTCATTTGCTTATCCCAAGATTGTTGAGTAGTATATTGACTGAGCTATATACATACTGAATCCCTTCACTTGTAAAGGGTTCTGCGTAAGTCTGTTTCTGTATAATGAATCAGCAGGACTTCTTTATTGCTACTTGGATTTTGGGTAAAAGACCAAACTATTATTATTGTTATTTCCAACTTATGTATCATTGGAGGTTTCCACTATTTCATTTTTTTTTAAAAGCATTTGGAAAGAGAGTTTAGAAAGTCATGGGTAATGCTTAGTCCAATTTCAGCCATTCAGGCAGTCAGGGTTCCTCTGACCTGAGATACTGTGTGAAAATATACCTTCACAACCGTAACCATGTTGTGCCTTAGCATGTTGAAATCTGTAAACAGTAAATATATCCTTCCATATTTGTGCAGTGCACATACAAATTTGAAATTCATAAAGCTATGTCTTAAACTTCATGTTGTGGATATAAAACTTTATTGACATTTGAAAAACCATTGATTGCATTGAGGTCTTACTGATTTCCATAAAATAACAAGCTTATGTTCTGAATATAATTCATGGATACAAAAAAACGACAAGATAAAACTTATTTGAGGACTTACTACTCATGACTGAAAAGTTACACTTAGCCTGGTAAAAGAGTTTTCTGTAGCTATATTCACAGATCATGCCACGTGGAAGAAGAAACTGCTTCCTTTAACATCCTAAGAATCATCTTATGACTTCATACAAAATACAAGGGAAAATTAATTGGGAATAATTTATGTGCAGAGTTGGCCTGCTGTAGATTGATGCCCTATCCAGTGATGTTGAGGTTACGAATAGATCAAGAGACAGCTGTTTATCTAGAAGATGCAAGCAATAGGCTAATGACTTCCCACAAAACTTACTGGACAGTCATCCTGTAGTGCAGGAACTCAATCTAAGGTACATTTTACTTCAGCCTATTAGTCAAAAAACCCCCCCCCCCCCCGAATTCCCTATCAAGAGGTGAAACAATACTGATAGAACATTGGCAATAAAATGAATAGTAAACTCTTTATTTTGAATGTGAAATTAATATTTCCAATGTACAAAAAATAAAATCTGAATTTCACATTAATTTGGAAGATTAACTTATTACCCAAGCAGATCAGTGCTTTGGGCATTTTTCTTGTTATCCAAAAATGTACAAAAAGCCCTTTTCTTTTCATACACTTTTTGAAATAGTCAGAACTTTTATTTTTCAGGTTGGAATATATGGTTTCCAGATGCCTTATGATTTTTCAGGATTCAGATTAGCCAATATTTGCTTGCAGTCAGTGCACTGTACATCTGGTTGCTTGTCTTGAAGACTATAAAAAAACCAACTTGATAAGACTGATGCTTCAATTTCTTATTTGTGATTGAGCTTGTATCATTAAAAGGACCCATACTCAACAGTACTGGATTCCCCCCTCCTCCCCTCCCCCCGGTATTTCTTGAAATTTCAGTTTGTAACCAATGGTTGGTATCTGGAACACTATTAGGCCTACAACAACACACGTATCTACTTGAGCATTGATGGCATGGATTTCTTTCATTGTGGTTGCCTGAAGCCACTGAAGCACTACCTTTCTATTGCCTTTGCAAACACATTTCTCCAAGTTTACTCTGGATAAAGTTACATTCCAGAGCAATTTCAGGTACACATGCACTGCAGCCAAACAGTATAATCCTATATTTCTTTACCACTGGTAATTCCTGTAGAGCTCAACAAGACTTTTGAACAGGCATGTACATAGGAAACCCCCTTAAATATTAAACATACATTCACATACCCATATGCAAATGCTGTCTGTAGTGTTGAACATGAAGTGGAAGGGAGGGAATCACCACAATCATTCATTCAGAATCAGAGTTTGGCCTTTTTTTGGAATTTGGGGTAAGATAGGGAATCAAATTTATGTGTTCACAAATAGAATGGGAAAGGCAGCCAGTCACTCCTTGTTCAGTGCTTGCAAATGCTAGTGACGGCTACTGTCAAAATGAGAATGAATGGCAGGAGGTTAGAGGGTTTTTTTCCTTTCTCTTGTGCAACTCATTCAAGTCCTCCCAGAACGTAGCATGGAAAATCTATTTAACCAGTCAAAACCAAACTTGCATTATGGCTTTGAATAATATAATGTGAAACAATTTTGCAGTTTGCCTAGGAAAGCATTGTGGCTCAATGTACTTCTGAATTGGAAGCTACATTGGAAGCATTAAATTCACATGATTATTATCCAGGTCTGTATTTTCCTTCTTTGGCCACATGATCTTTGGAAGCCTTTTGAGAATGGATGCACCAAGGAATTTAGTTTATATGCTGCCCTGAGAACATGTTACACACATCTAATATACATATTTTTTATGTCATCTGGATTTTGCAATTGGAGTTCTTTAGAATGCTGATTAGGATTATTCTCTTATCTCTATTGCTTTTGGAAGAACAGAGTTTAGAACACTTTCAAGATCATAGGCTAGAGCTGAACAATCTAGCCAGTAGGAAATTCCATCATTGCAGATCTGGCAATGATGCTGGAGAAAGCATATGTTTATAGTTATTCTTTCAGTCTCTAACATACCTTATGGCTAGGTAGCAGTTTTACATTTCAGATAAGACACAGTTGAACTCCAGATCCTGCCAAAACAAACTTTATTGCACCAAAAAACCCTTATGTACAACTGTATATAAACAAGGTTTCTTTATTTGAAGATCCTTGTGCATGTTTCTTTTTTTTTCTTAAGCTTGTTAGGTCTAAAATTATGTCACTAACATTTGTCTAGATCAGTCATCTAGGATTGTCACTTCTTAAAATGGAAACGTTCAGAAGACAGATAATTATGGGCAGCTACAAAATCAGATTCCTTTTTTTCTTACACCTACATGCGAGCCACATGAAAAAAAAATCACATAAGGCATTTTTCATGTTTTGTTTTAAAGAAATGTATGCAATACTTCCAACAGCCAACATGCATCTGGAGTTAAGATGCCTTGAAATCACAGTGCTCTAATCCAGGAGCACTTCTAGCCCTAGCGAAAAGCCAAATTCATTCAGTTGGCACAGTGCATAAGGCCTAAGTCTCACTGATACCAGCAGGACTTAACAATTACATCCCTTTGATTTTGAGGGAAGTGAGAAGAGAATAAGTAAATCTGTCTTTTGTTGGATTATATCTAGAGATTAAAATGAACATGATAATATTTGCCTCTTGAGGCCTTCCCTTTTACAAGGCATCTACATGTAAACTTGTATTGCAATGTTTTTTTCCAGATACCACCAGCTATTCATATCCCTTGGAGACTCTTGGGGGAGAGGAAAGACAGAGAAACAATTCTACTTTGTTTTAGATATAATTAATTTTTCCAATACCCAAAACTGCAGGGTATTTTGAGCAGAATGCCCTCTCTTGTATCCCAAAGGAAGTATAAGAACAGCTGGAAGGATGCTGCCTATGAACATACAGGATGTTTAAAGGGAGAGGTGAGATGGATGGCAGGTACAAGCATGGAACTCTGTACTTTACTAGGCTGATGGCTGAACACAGTCTTTCCCATAGAATGGCTCCTGCTTCAGATCATGTGATGTGCATCAATAACTAACATCAATTCCTCCAATTTTCTAAAGGCTTAGAGACAGTTCTAAAAGTGCTAAGTCTTCTGGATTTTCTCTAGAAAGAGTTTAAATTCCTACATTTAAAAAATCTTCAGAAATCTGGAATCTTTTCTGTATCATAGATGCAATCTGGAAGAATGGAGTTATGATAAGATTTTATAGAAAAACTCATCCACTACCGTGCAATTCCATATTTCAGGCTCAATAAATTCTTATTAAAATAAGACCTGATCCTTTGACTGGATAGTTTCAACAATTTATTCTCCAGGTGTAACAGTCTAAGAGACATTGACCATATTTCTTCTTTCTCTGTCACGAAACTCCTAGGTATGTTCTCCCTGCCTCCCAAAAATAAAGCATGGAAGCTAAAGCTACTTCAGATAAACATGCTAATTTCTGGTTCTGCTGCACTTATTTGTACTTCAGTTCTGCAATCATTATTTCTCCCTCACTATATATAACCCATCCCCAAAATTATATCCATCTTACCAAAGGAGATAATTTTTTTCTCCTTTAGAACCATTGACTTGCACAGTAGGCTTAAAGCCTGAATTTTTTTTCCCCTGGGTTGCGTTTTACTCCTTTCCTGCCTCGACTTCCTGAAAGTCAGGAAAACAAGCATTTAATAAAGCTGTTCAAAACTTTAAAACAAAGCAAAACGAAACAAAAAACACGAAGCCCAGTTCCAGCAAAAATTCTTCCTCTTTGGTCTGTCTTTAAGACAGACAACATCAAGCCAATTGGGAAGCTACAGTGCACCAGATCTGAAGAAATAGGATGTGATGTACAAATAGTCAAAAAGTGCTTTAACAGACTCAATTACTGGGAGCCCATCAAGGTGTAGAAACAAGCTGGGAAGGAAGTGCTAGGAATATGCAGTACATTTATGAAACAAGGACAATGGAACAAGGAGCCATGCTTTATCTCATGCTCTTTTGAGAATTGGCGGAAAGGGAGACATAAACCTGCCTAGAGGTTTTTCCAAAATGCTTTTTTTTTTTTTTGCGTGTCATTCACTCAGAGGTCTCCAGCAGAGGGAAGGGTCATTTCTAAAGTGCAGCCTCTCACAAGCCCAGTTCGGTTTTAGCTCTTTTA
This sequence comes from Natrix helvetica, assembly GCF_964273705.1. NCBI lineage: Eukaryota > Metazoa > Chordata > Lepidosauria > Squamata > Natricidae > Natrix > Natrix helvetica. Next base: position 41,621,951 of record NC_138554.1, read on the forward strand.
ACAGGATGCACCAAGTAATAAAAGGCTGTTTTTTCCACTTGTGTGCTCGCTCTGGAACCTAAACAAGTTCTTAGGTCTCTCTGGGATCCTCCACAGCACCTGGAGTTGGAAGATCCCACCCCCACGTTTTGGAATCCCAAGTAATCAGGTGGGAGGCATCTAAATCTTAATGCTCCCCTGAGTGTCTGTTTCTGTTTCGGAAGAGCTGCTTTCTGAGTCTATGTCTGGATTCTCCTGCTGGTGCTTCTCCTGAACCTTCAGGCGGATTCCTTGCAAACGTACTAAAAGGGACTGGTAGTCAAAGTGTCCTCGCTTCTCTCCAAAGGGATCCTGGAAGAGGAAAAAAAGTGCAGATTTCAATTGTCATTGGCAGATCAGTAGATTGAAAGGAATTTAAGCATCCATCAAGTTAATTATTCCAGCAATAAAATAACTTCCCTATTCACTATAAATTACATTAACAAATGAAGAGAGCTTGAAAAAGCTGGAAAGAGATATGTAAATTCTGTGTGAAGTGCTAATTGGTGGGTTTAGAATTTCTGAATTAGGCTTTAATTTAGGTGCCAGTTCTGATTCCCCAGCTGCTTTGGCATTCTTGATGACATCCTTGCTCCTGCAGTAGAATGCTATCTCTGACATCCTCTATTTATTCAAGCAGTGTTTTCTTCTGCATGGATAATTACAATTTGTTCTGGACAACATTGAGGGCTGGTTTTGGCCTTGCTGCCCTACATCAAGCATCTTCAATCATTTTTTGCCTTTACCCCAAAAGGAAAGTTTTAAAACTGAAATCCCTGCAGATTGAGCTCTTTCTAAACTGAGTTGCTTCAAAGAAGGAGAGAGGTAAGGAAGAGATCTGACAGCAGAACTTTTGGAAGAGAAAAAAATGCTAATATAACTATCATTTATTTGAATTAACTTGCATTGAACCACACAATAACCACACTGACTTAGTTCAAATAATGTATTGAGCCACCAATTAGCCACAAACAAGATAGCTTAATATGATGTGTATTCCCAGCCAGTCTGCCCACACTTGATGTGAATCCTCAATGGCGTCCTGTAAATCCAAATGTAGCTTTTTTACAATGGAAATTTTGAGTATAAATCTAGCATGCATTTTAAAATGTTGCTATGGTCTAGAAACAGAATTCACCAAAAAACGTCTTGCACAATAAATTTCAGGGGAGCATGCATAGGAGAACAGTAAGCTGAACAACAGCCAATGGCTAAAACTACTAAAGAGCTGTCGGTATCAAAAATATTTACAAATATCAGTATCAAATCAACAGTCTACATTTAGGATCTTGCATTGAGGAAAGATGATCAGTACAAAAATAATGTAAAGCTTATGATGGATCTTCTGTGAAGAAAATGGCATCCCTAAACAAATTTCTTATTAACACCAGAAAATGCAATGATCAGGTCCTTTTATACTGGGGTTGAGCAACCTTTTTGGTGAGCATAGATTCAAATTTTATATACGGTGGAAAGAGCAAAAGCAATGGTCCAAAATAGGCACAGTCATGTCACATATATGTGGCGACGATCCTTGGGTTTTTTTTCCTAATTTTTTTTTAGGAAGAAGAGTTGTTCCTTTTTTGGAAAATGAGGTAAACCAATTTTCAGGCAAATGCAACACTTCTGGGTTTATTCTTCAGAACTGCTGGAAAGGAACCACTAATTTTCAACAATCATACCACTATCATTTAGCAGCTCAGCCCTAGGACCCACAAGAAGGGATTTGGTCTCCCACATAAAATTCTCCTGTATTTTGAAATTAATTTCTGTTTGTAGAACAGGTAACTTTTGTAAATTCTGCCTCTATCTTAACATTCCATGTATTTGGGGAAGCATTCAAACTAAAGCAGCATAATCCAGAAATATGATAATCGAGTTTGCTGATTGAGAGAGACCAGAAATACCTTAGCGAGACAGACAGAAAAACCATGGGCTCTGAAGAGTCTCCCGTAAATTCGGGCTGACAAACCGATGCCGAGGATCTTTGGATCAGAACTTTCCTGAGGGAAAAGTGAAGAAGGAGCTACGTCTCATTAGACCCAGAGGAATGTAACAGGTTTCCTGTAGGTCAGAGATTAGCTCTCTGAATCTGGGTGGGGGGAAGCGGCATTGTAAAATGGCCGCTACAAAGCTGGAGCTTCTGGACTAAGCATTTGAGCAGGAGTGGTGTTTGGGAGGAGTGATGAGACCTGGAGAGAAGATTTAAATAACCAAATGACACAAATCAGAATTTGGAAAAGGCAAAGAATCTTGTGGGTAGAAAATAACATTAACGGACAGATTGGGACTTTGGCGGAAAGAAAAGAAAGAAGGAAAATAATTGTGGTTTAAATCATTAAGCCCGAAGATAACTGCTTGCTTTAAACAACCTGGAGACAGAAATGAGAATTGACTAACCCATTGAAATACAAATTTTGATTTTGGATCTGAAAAGATTGTGTCTTTAAAAGAAATTGACAATTGGGAAATTCACGGGAGAAGGAGGGGGGAATGGAAGCTAAAAATATCTACACCAAGAAGGCTTGCTTTTTTCGAGCTTGTTCTAATTTACACATCTTAAGCAACCCTAATCAATGAGATGTGGAAGATAACATGAGGAAAAATCAAGAAAAAGCATTATTTTTTTTCGTTCATAATTTTATCTTTCCTGGATTTAAAAATATCAAGTTGTATTGCTGAAAATCATTGAGTTGAAAGAATATGGAGCCATTTGCCGGAGGGAAGGACAAAGAAAGTGAAGTATTTAAGGAGGGTTCGAATTTGTGGCTGTGGAGGAAAAGAAGAATGTCTCCCCCTTCTCTTTCCACTTCAGCTGAACTGGAATATTGGAGCTGGATCAGAATTGGAAAATAAGAAAAAACTGTGGAACCTAAATTATAATTAACTGTAATTTTTGAACTGGACATTATGAAAAGTTGGGAATTTGAAGAAATATGCGTCATTATTAAAAATATGCATGAGTCATTAAACTTAAACTTAAATAGAACTTTGAAGTTAGAAATTAAGGCGAAACAAGAAGCAAAGGACAAAGAATGAAAAGAAAGACCAGGGGAGACATGATAGCAGTGTTCCAATATCTCAGGGGTTGTCACAAAGAAGAGGGAATCAAACTATTCTCTGAGGCACCTGAGGGTAGAACAAGAAGCAATGGGTGGAAACTGATCAAGGAGAGAAGCAACTTAGAAGTGAGGAGAAATTTCCTGACAGTTAGAACAATTAATCAGTGGAACAGCTTGTCTTGAGAAGTTGTGAATGCCCCAACACTGGAAGTCTTTAAGAAGATGTTGGATAGCCATTTGTCTGAAACGGTATAGGGTTTCCTGCCTAGGCAGGGGGTTGGACTAGAAGACCTCCAAGGTCCCTTCCAACTCTACTATTGTATTGTATTGTATTGTATTGTATTGTATTGTATTGTATTGTATTGTATTGTATTGTATTGTATTGTAAGGAGGGGAAGGTAGTGAAATTACAGAAGCAATAGAAAATAAAAAGCAGCCAGATGATTTCATTGGGTTTGACAGTGGCGCAGGGAAAATTGAAAAGGGGGGATATGTCTAAACAAAGAAAAGGGAAGGGATTACAGAAGAAAGGAAAGGAAATGCCAGTCAGGAATCGAGAAGAAAGAAAGGACTGATAAGAGAAAAGAGGAAGAGAAGACAGGGAGCTAGAGGATACATCGAAAGATTCAGCAGTGGGTGATGGAAAAGTTTGAGAAGGAAGAATATATACCCAGTAGAAAGAAAAAGCAGCTTAGAGTTTGGGATAAAAGGCTCACTAGGAAGAAATGGAAAGGATAAGGGAAAAAAATGAAGATTGATAGGAGAGAGGAAGAAGGGAAGCACATATATATACAGAAGCACATATATTAATATGAATGACTAGCTAATTGGATATTTAGAAATTACTATATGGAGAGTATAAAGTACAGATATGTGATTTACTCTTTTACATAGTTAAACTGAGTTGCTAATTGATTGAATATGATAATGAAAAGATAATCAAATATGTTAAAATATATGAAATATAGTTACATATAGAACTTTTAAGAACAGAATATAAGTAAGGTGCATATTGCTTGTTATTTTATATAGTAGATCAATGGAATTGTAATAAGCATTGAATAGCAAGGATTATAATTAAAAATAATTAAATGTAAGCTAAGTAAAGATATGGAAAAATGGAGGAGGAATTTGAAATATACTTATAATGGAAAATTATTGAGATTATAGAGAACTAAAAATTTGGGGCATGTAATGATGTATAACTATACAATATTATGATGAGAATAGCTAGAAATTGTAACCAGGTCCACACTCTGGCCAAAAAATAAGATGGGGGTAGGTTTAAAAATATAATTGCTATATATGTAAACCTTTTTTTTAAAAAAAGGAGGATACATGTTAAAATTATTAATATGATAGATGTTTATTGAAATGAAATTACTAATACAATCAGTATTAAATGAAGCTGGCTCAGATGCTGAAATACACCATGCAAATGAGATGAAGATTGTGGAAGAGAGAAGCAAGAGGAAGAAGAGCGAATTAGGAGGGGGGGGAGAAAGAAGAAGTGCAAAGAGGAGAGAGGAGAAGGAGAGAGAAAGGGGAAGTAGAGAAGAGAAGGATGACGGGGAAGAAAGGAGATAGAGAGGAGGAGAGGGAGAAGAAAGTGATGGACAGGATATAAATATGGTGTATGGAGAGCAGAAGAGCCAATGATAGTTTTTGGGGTTTGATGGTAAGACAAATGGACATAATCTTGAATAATACAATACAATAATACAATACAATACAATAGTAGAGTTGGAAGGGACCTTGGAGGTCTTCTAGTCCAACCCCCTGCCTAGGCAGGAAACCCTATACCGTTTCAGACAAATAGCTATCCAACATCTTCTTAAAGACTTCCAGTGTTGGGGCATTCACAACTTCTGGAGGCAAGCTGTTCCACTGATTAATTGTTCTAACTGTCAGGAAATTTCTCCTCACTTCTAAGTTGCTTCTCTCCTTGATCAGTTTCCACCCATTGCTTCTTGGGTTGCCAATACAAAATAGTGTTGGTTATGTAACGGTATACATGTGATTATTTGTATGAAAATGAAAAAAAAACCTTTTTAAAAAAGTTTGTTGATTGAAAACCTCAGCTTTTATATCCCAAATTTGTGGCAGATGTTAAAAGTTTTGATAAAGCAAACACTTATTTAATCCCTTTTACTTTTCCACCTGCAGGCAGTACACAAACACAATTGCACTGCAGGTTTTGTAAAGTAATTACAAATTTGTGAAGTTATGATAACTGTTTTGAGCCATGGTGGTGCAGTGGTTAGAGTGCAGTACTGCAGGCTACTTCTGCTGACTGCCTTCTTCTGCTGCTTCTTATGCCATATCCGTCATTGAATGTTGTCGATCCTATTTTTATCAACAGCCACATGAAAAATTGCTGTTGAGTTTTGTTCAAACCAGATCCTTAGATTTTGAAGCCATGATGTTCTTCTGTCTGGACCTTGTTTGCCTGCAATCTTTCCTTGGAGGATTAAGTGAAGTATACTGTATTTTTCTAGGTGTCGCATCACGTGACCAATATATTCTAACTTTCACTTTTTTATGGTTTTAAAGATTTTCCTTGGCTTTCCCACATGGCTTATCACCTTCTGATAACCCAGTTGCCTGTAAATCCACATTGCTGACTGCCCATTGACTGCAATTTGGGGGTTAAAATCTCACCACACTCAGCCTTCCATCCTTCCAAGATGGGTAAAAGGCGGTCACAGATTGTTGGGGGAAATAAGCTGACTCTGTAAACCATTTAGAGAGGATTATAAAGCAATGTGAAGCCGTATACAAGTCTAAGCCTTCACAGTATTGGGATGACATTTGAGAGGAATATATTGTGTTCTTGGAGGCTGCTCTTGCTTCTCATACACTGTACTAGACCAGCAAAGGCATTTTTATTCAGACAATAAGAGTCTGAAGTTACATTTGGTAAAGATTTTTATTTCTTACTTATGCATGGGAAGAAACTAAGTTGTAGAGATTTATTTTCTGTTAATGCAGGTAATCCTCAACTTATGGCCACAATTGAGCCCCTCGCTAACCAAGACAGTTAAATAAAATTTGCCCAATTTGCAACTTTTCTTGCTACAGTTGTTAAATGAATTGCAAAGTTGTTGAGTTAGTAACATGCTTGTTAAATCAATATGGCTTCCCCACTGACATTCCTTGTCAGAAAGTCATAAAAGGTTATCATATAATCCTGGGATACTGCAACTGTCATAAACACATGCCAGTTGCCAAGTATCTGAGTTTTGGTCACTGCTGCAATAGTCATGTCACTTTTTCCAGCACTGTTTGTCAACACTGAACTGAACCTGACACTGTTGTAATTTCAAATGGTCGCTAAATGACTTGTTAAAAGTCAAAGGCTACCTGCATTTTATTTTTATCCTTGAATACATTTGGTGGGTAAAATGGTAGGATTTATTTTTCATGAGTATATGAAAAAAAAGAATGAAGATTCCCCTTGTACAAGCCAAGACTGATTCAAATTGCCTCCCATTATTCATAATCATTTCCTGCTTGCTATACTAGCACCCGCTGCTCTAAAATCTTTGAATAATATAAGGATTCCAATTCAGATTTTCATATTCCTATTCAGAAAAAGGTTCTGCTGAATGACAAAGTTATTTTCTCAAATCAGAAGATGAGAAATCAATCCCTGATTATTGTTAAGTGTTTTTACAAATCTTCCTTGCCAGTCAACATGTACACATCATCTCGTCCTTACCTGTATGGACTGTCCTTGGAGGTGAAGCCTCTCTTTGCATACCCCCTCATAAAAATCATAATATTCCATGAAGGATTTCTCCATAACTCCACTAGAAGAAAAGAAACAATAAAGTATGAGACCCACCAGCAATAAAGCTGTTTTTCCCCCATCAAAGAGTTAATGCCCAGTTTTAAAACTCTTTTTTTTAAAACCCACGGACAGAAAACAACAGCTTGTTCAACAAGGGTATTCCCTTTATGCATAATATTCCTTAGTCTTGAGGTACAAGGGCAGACTAGCTTTTCATTTATGTTTATTACATATGACTAAATATCTGTATGTACCACACTATTTTCTTCTCGAGCAAAAACAATAAGAGATCATTTCTTTAAAAAAAAAATCACCTCAGTATTTATAGCTGTGTTTGTATAAATAAAAAGGCAAAATCTCATTTTATCGTCCAAAGCAAGTGTGCAACTACATGCTAGTCAGAGGAGCACTTTGCGTTTTCCCATTAATTGAATTAGTTGCATTAATTAACCCACTTTCAGTTGAGTTTCAGAAAACTTGCACCAACATTTCTGGAACTAGTGAGCTCCAGATAGATTGCAACACTCAGAATTGAGCATGGCTATTGTAAATACATCTGAAGAACACTAGTTGGAAAACACTGATATATTGGCAATGCTTTCGTCAATGAAGGGTCACAAATGTATTTCATATATAAATTCCTTAATATATAAATAATTCAAACATTCTATAAATTGTTCTAAATTTTTTTGGGATGGAAACACAATGAAGATGATAAAGTGCAGCCATTAAGAAACCAAAATTGAATTTGATGATATTAGTACATTTCTATTAGATGATTGGGGTGTGGAAGAGAGGGTGAACAGCTTTGCTAAGGGCCTAAGATTATGAAGAAGAAATCTGAACATGGACCTTCTAATTATCTGAACTTTTAAACTCATAAAAAAAGGGGGGGAAACACCAGACAGATGTTATGTGATGGGATTTCTTTGGTCCCTACCGAATTATTTTGCCTAGATCTAATGCTTTTTCCTATCTTGACCAAAAAAAGAAAAGAACTACCATATCTAAACATTACCACCTTATTACTTACCTAAATCAAGTTTCCTCAATCTGATACACACTAAATATATTGAACTAGAACAGCCATCACCCTTAGCCAACATTCAACATAAGTGGAAGGTACAAAGCTTGAGAAGCCATATTATAAAACTGCAAACTTTTTCTAGAGTGGCATGCAGAATCTGCCAGAATATTAACTATGTGGCTATAAAAGCAGTGGAGATTGAACACTCAAATGGTGAAGATTATATTGCCAATTTCCCCAGAAATGGGCAAAGCATCATTCAGAAATATATTTTCTGAAGTTTTCAATGGAGTATAGAAAGTGAACCTGCTAGTTAAATCATAATGTCTCTCCAAACATACCGTAAAGGGTCTGGACAAGGGCATTTCCCTTCCAGCATGTCACATACAGCGATGCGGATAGTTTCGTGTCGGATGCACTCATTGTAATTTTTACTGTCTCCTGGATGCCTTTCCTACAAAACATCAACAACTGAGAATCTCTCCACTTATGACATACAAACAAACAGAATGAGAATTATTACAATATACCCCACCACCAATATAATCCCACTGTCATGAAAATAAATAATTCAGCAAAAAGCAAAATAAAAATTAGATGCAAGAAAATAAATATACGCCAATATATAATACAATAATACAATAGCAGAGTTGAAAGGGACCTTGGAGGTCTTCTAGTCCAACCCCCTGCCTAGGCAGGAAACCCTATACCATTTCCGATAAATGGCTATCCAACATCTTCTTAAAGACTTCCAGTGTTGGGGCATTCACAACTTCTGGAGGCAAGCTGTTCCACTGATCAATTGTTCTAACTGTCAGGAAATTTCTCCTAAGTTCTAAGTTGCTTCTCTCCTTGATTAGTTTCCACCAATTGCTTCTTGTTCTACCCTCAGGTGCCTTGGAGAATAGTTTGACTCCCTCTTCTTTGTGGCAACCCCTGAGATATTGGAATACTGCTATCATGTCTCCCCTAGTCCTTCTTTGTATTAAACTAGACATACCCAGTTCTTGCAACCGTTCTTCATATGTTTTAGTCTCCAGTCCCCTAATCATCTTTGTCGCTCTTCTCTGCACTCTTTCTAGAGTCTCCACATCTTTTTTACATCGTGGCGACCAGAACTGAATGCAGTATTCCAAGTGTGGCCTTACCAAGGCATTATAAAGTGGTATTAACACTTCACGTGATCTTGATTCTATCCCTCTGTTTATGCAGCCTAGAACTATGTTGGCTTTTTTGGCAGCTGCTGCACACTGCTGGCTCATATTTAAATGGTTGTCCACTAGGATTCCAAGGTACCTCTCACAAGTACTACTATTGAGCAAGGTACCGTGTTTCCCTGAAAATATGACATGTCCGGATAATAAGGCCATGACACATTTTTCTGGTGGGCAAAAATATAAGCCCTCCCCCGTAAATAAGCCCCCTGGACAACCCCCCACCAGGCAGAGCGCCACTCACCAACCTAGCGGTATGCTGAAGGTGCCAAGCCGCGGGAACAGGGGGGGCAAAGGTGATCGCATTGCTAGGTTGGTGAGCGGTGCTGTGCCCAGCTGGAGGGGGTGGGTTTGCCAGGCACCTGCTCTCTTGCAACCAGGCTCCCAAAGTTGTCACAGCAGCGCAGCACAGCAGGCACGAAGCTACCACGCTCATGGCAGCTACCCAGCAAACCCCCTTTCCAGCCAGGCACAGCACCATTCACTGACCTAGGCGTATCGCCAAGCCACGTGAGCGCCTGTTCGCTGCTGCCTGGCTCCCGCAGCTTGCTGCCTTCGAAATGCCAGTGAATGGCGCTCTGCACGGTTGGAGAAGGGGGTTGCACGAGCGGCTGGTCCGCTCCCGCTCTCACGCCTCCCAGCCTCACTATGCCCTGGCCCAGCTCTCTCTGCAGAGGAGGAGCACCTCCGCTCCCGCTGCCACCACTGCCATCCCAGGATGGCTTTTTCGGCGGCTTCCAAAACCAAATCTTTCGGCAGTGGCCACTCTGGGCGTACACTCTATGGTTGTATGCTCTGGGAGTACGCTCTGCCGGCAGCCAGCTCACAACCATAGAGAGCATTTTGAAGATGCCAAGCTGCGGGAATGTGCAAACGTGGCTTGGCGATACCCCTAGGTGAGTGAATGGTGCTGTGCCCAGCTGGAAAGCGCAGTGCAACACAGCTGTTCACCCCTGAGGCTGTGCCCGGCTCTTTGGGAGCCCCCTCGCAAAAGAGCATCTCCCCAGCAACCCCAAAAACAATAAGTTCCCCCCCCCCAATAATAAGGCCCAAACCATATTTTGTGGGCAGAAAGAAAATAAAACCCTGTCTTATTTTCAGGGAAACACGGTACCACCTATACTGTACCTGTGCATTTCCTTTTTCTTGCCGAAATGTAGAAACTTACTCTTTTCACCATTGAATTTTATTTTATTAGATAGTGCCCAATGTTCAAATTTGTCAAGATCCTTCTGTATCTTAAGCCTATCTTCTGGACTGTTGGCTATTCCTGCCAGCTTGGTATCATCTGCAAATTTGATGAGTTCCCCATTTATTCCTTTCTTCATTGTAAGTTTTCCTCACTTCATCTTTATAGGCTTGGGCTATTTGCTGATATTCTGCCTTAGATATGTCCCCCTCTTTCCACTTTTTATACTTGTGGGTTTCTGTAATGGCAACAATATTGTATCTGCCCTCATTTATCTCAATTTCTAATTCACCCTGTTTATTCCTCATACACTGTGCATTGGTGTATAGACATTTGAGTCCATTTTGATTGACCCTGTGTTTACTGACTACATAACCTGTGTTATGCCTGACTGCCCCTATTTTCTTGCCACTTGTATGATTCGTGCACATGGTATGGCACTCACTATTAAATGCTTGGTTTTGCTTGACAGCAGGAGTGATAATCTTACCCGCAGAAACATCTATGTTAAATGCACTGATAACCCTATGAGTTTTAGATTGCTGGGGGCAGAAATGTTCTGTATCAATTAATTCTCTGTCCCCGCTGTTCAGTTTAAATGTTTATCCAGAAAATCTGTGAATTTAATGCCAAGTAACTCAGTCCCTTTCTTGGATGGGTGCAAACCATCTCGGTACAAAAGAGATGGTTTGCACCCATCCAAGAAAGGGACTGAGTTGCTTGGCATTAAATTCACAGATTTTCTGGATAGACATTTAAATATATATATACACACACACAATCATTATAAAGTAGTATATAATATTTTATTTGTTGTTAGTCACTAAGCCGTGTCTGACTCTGTGCAGCCCCATGGGCCACAGCACGCCAGGCCTACCTGTCCTCCACTGTCTCCCAGAGTTTGCCCAAATTCATGTTTATTGTATTGATGACCCTACTTAACTATCTCATCCTCTACTGTCCCCTTTTCCTTTTGCCTTCAGCCTTTACTGACATCAGGGTCTTTTCCAATGAGTCTTCTTTTCTCATAGGTGGCTGAAGGATTTGAGAAGTTTAATACTATTATATGAAATTATATTACAGGTAGTTCCCAAGTTACGAATGTAATGGAACCTGCCCATTCCATTCGTAACCCAAGGATTCATATGAGTGAATTGCATAACCTGAACGCGATCACTCCCCCCTTTCGCCCATGCATTCTCTAATCAAATATATGGCTCGTTAAGTGCACATTAGAAATTTCAGGGTGAGGTAGTGATGGAACAGGCCACCTGCTTCAGACCACCCAAGCACTCGAATCCACTGAGATAGCGCATTCTCCCTCCCCTGGAGTTCCCACAATTGCTCCCCGCTCCCACCTCCTTCACTTACCTCAGTGTTTCTCAAACTTGGTGACTTTAAGTCCTGTGGACTTCAACTCCCAGAATCCCCCAGCCAGCACAGCTGGCTGGGGGATTCTGGGAGTTGAAGTCCACAGGACTTAAAGTCGCCAAGTTTGAGAAACACTGACTTACCTTGTGAAGATTTGTTTCCTCTCCAGCCCATTTCTTTGCCTGCGAGTAGCAAGAGCAGAGGGAGAGCAGGACAAGCACCCTGCTTGGCTTTTCTGATTCACCAAGGCCGCCTGTGACTTGTGGAGTGGCGGGCAGCCCCAGTGACTCTCCTCCAAAGGTTTAAAGCCTCCCGCTGATATACAAAAACTTTCCGTGCACAGACTGGAAACTTCTAGATACCCTAATCTTGTGAGATTTCAAGCACCTATTCTCTGCAAAAGCACATGTGTGCCTGAAGTTGCAAGAGATCATGGACTCCAGAAGCTTTCAGTCTCTGGCCAAAAAGTGTTTATGCCCCAATAGGGCTTGAGGAGGCCTTTGCCGAAGATAAGGGAGCCCCCGGAGGGAGCATGCATCGCTTCAGTTTTATTTTCTCCAGGAAAACCCTTTACTCAAGGCCTTTGCCAAACAGAACGGAGCTCCAGAGCAACATGTGCTCCCTCCAAGGATTTCGTTCTCTTCAGCAGAGGGCTTGAGGAAAGGCCTTTCCTGGCAAAAACAGAGCTCTGGAGTGACACACATGTTCCTCCTGGCCTCCGTTCTTGGCAACAAAGGCTTTTTGCAAAGATAGCAAAAGGCTTTGTGATTCAGGCCTTCCCTCCATTTGCAAAGCCTTTTGCTGCAGATTTCATCCAAAGCCTCTTATTTGCAGAGAACAGAGGCCTAAAGTACCATGAGAGCACAAGAGATCAGTAGCATGAGATCTCGTACCACTGATCTTGCGTGATCTTGCAGACTTTAGGACTCTATTCTCTGCATACTTACCGAAGGCCTGAAGCACTGAAACAGGCCAAGAAAACGAAGGCTCTCTAGATCTTCACAAGGGTAGTATCCACAGGCCTAGTGCCTGTGAAAACCTGGCACTGGGGATGGGGTGTGTGGGGGAAATAGCAGGGTGAATGTTGCATAGTCTGTCTGGTCATTTGTACGGGTAAACAACTGCTGTGGTGCTACAACATTCATAGTTTCAAGACTTGTTCATAAATACTAGTGGGAGTTTAGTGCATAACTGTGAGGGAACAGTCTTAATTTGGGACTTACCTCTATATGAAAGATTTTGAAGCTGAAAAAAAAGGTCACTCATTGCTAACTCCAATCTAAATGGGGGAATCTAAAAATCATGCTCTGCATGCTTTCTCTAGTCTAGCCTCTTTAAATTCACCAATCTTTTCAATTATCAAATGAAAAAATGTCCCATTTGCCATATAATCCAAAATCGGGGTTCCTTACCTGTTCAAAGCCAGGTTCATTGTGATAGGGATTTTCAGTCATTAAAGACTGTATAGATATAAGTACTGAAGAAATGCTCTGTGCAGGACTCCAGGCTGGACCAGTCCATGTGCTGTGAGATAGCAAAAAAAAAAAAAAGTTTATTTCCACAGGTGCAAACACAAAATAATTTCTTAAGGACGCATAGGAACCTCAATGTATTTTGATGTAGCTTATCACATTTATGAACCCAGCTAAATAAAAAAGACGTTATGTTGTAGGGGGAAATGGCTCCCAGGATTCAAAGGCAAAAAAATACTTCAAAGCTTTCAGGGGCACATAGGTAATACCTGTCCACAAGTCTTTAAGCAGTTGTGCTTAAACTTTTACTGGGATCATGTGGCCATTGCAAAGGATACCTAATATATGCAAAGAAAAGAAGTCACCTCACTATAAAGAGCTCCAGATGAATGCCATGTTAATGCTACAAGAGGCTCAAGTACCCTTTTCTGCTTGAATCGAAAACACTGTATCTAGGTCCACAAAATGGTAAGTCAAACTGAAGATTGTCAACACTTCGAAACAAAGAAGAAAATATTACATTCCTGAAATGTCTAGTTGCATGAATAAGAAAAACACCAATAAAGATCAATATATGCTGTCCAGCAATAATGCCTAACCTTACATCTGTTGACAACTTACTTATAGGCAATAATCAATGTAGTAACATAAGGTACCGTATTTTTCAGAGTATAAGACACACCGGAGTATAAGACGCACCAAGGTTTTGAAGAGGCAAATTAAAGTTTTTGCACTCTGCAAACTTCCCCAAAATTGCTCGTTTTTCACGAAAACGCGCCCGTGTTTTTTTTAAAGGGCATGAATAGCCTTTGGAGGTTTGTAGAGTGTTCATGGGGAAGAGGGCCAAAAACGAGAAAAAAATGAGCCCGTTTCTTTGTCAAAAAAGGGCATTAGGAAGCTTATAGAGTGCTCCTGGGGGCTGGAGGGAGCAAAAGTGAGCAAAAAACAACCCATTTTTTGCTCATTTCTGTCCTCCCCAGCCTCCAGAAGCTCTCTGAAAGCCTCCTACAAGTATGCACGGCCTTTTGGTGAAAGGGCAGGGTTTCAGGAGGCAAAAAAATGCTGTATTCAGTGTATAAGACACACCCAGATTTTCAGCCTCTTTTTTGAGGGAAAAAGGTGCGCCTTATATTCCAAAAAATATGGTAATACAGTTGTAATCAGAAAATACTTTCTGTAGGGAAGATAATTGGCTATAAGTAAGTTGTCCAAAGTCAGCAACAGGTAAGGTTAGACCTTAATGTGTTGTGTGACCCTTCTCTGACTTTTCTGAGCTTTTGGAAAGGATGCATTATCACAGATCTGAGTCTTCTGTAATTAGGACTAAGGCCATATTCATAGTGTCTTAGGGCTGGAAGGACCAGAGATGTCTTCTAACTCAGCCCCCTGCTCAAGGCAGGACACTTATACTAGCCCAGTCAAATGGTTATCCAGTCTATTCTTGAAAACCTCCAGTCATGGAGCACTAACACCACAGGGAATATGAACACATTCCGACAGAGACAAGTTCCCAGTGGATGGGCTCCAGCAGGAGCCTGAAAGTTCGGAAGACTCAGATCAGATCCTGCAACATTATCCTGGGACATGTATATTTGCCTTCATTCATAAGGGTGGTCTTACAAGCACAGTGAAAAGTGGTATTATCACTTTTCATTGTCTTGGTGCTGTTGATGCAGCCTAGGACTCCACTGGCTTTTTAGCAGCTGCAATACATTGCTGACTCATATTTATATATTGATTTACTAGGACACCTCCTTCCCTCCCTCTCAAGCCCGGTCCTTACTTTTCTCATCACAGAATTGCATCTTCTTGGAATAGATTCAATGTTCAAGTCAGTAAAGATCCGATCAAGTCAGTAAATATCTTGAGCTTATCTTCCAAAGTATTGGCTATTGCCCCCAGCTTAGTGTTGCCTGTAAATAGGTTCCTCCTCTATCCCCTCATCTAGATCATTTATGAAGATGTTTAAGAGTCCTGGACGCTGAAACTTGAAGTACCTCACTGCATGCTTCCCTCCATGTAAATGTGGTTCTATGAAGATTACTGTTATTTTTCAGAGTGTAAGACACACCGGAGTATAAGACGCACCAAGGTTTTGAAGAGGCAAATTTTTTTTTAAAAAAGGTTTTGCACTCTGCAAGCCTCCCAAAAACGGCACATTTTTTGTGAAAACTGGCCTGTTTTTTCCCCCCACAAAAAGGCATGAATAGCCTTTAGGGGGCTTGCAGAGTGCTCCTGGGAGTGTGTGGGGCCAAAAATGAGCAAAAAACAGCCCATTTTTTGTAAAAAAAAAAAGGGGGGGGGGTGGATAGCCTTTAGGAAGCTTATAGAGTGCTCCTGGGGGGGAGGTAAAATTGAGCAAAAAACAGGCCATTTTTTGCTCATTTCTGCCCTCCCCAGCCCCCAGGAGCTCTCTAAAAGCTTCCTAGAGGCTAAGCATTGCCATTTTGGTGAAGGGGTGGGGTTTCGGGAGGCAAAACATCCTGTATTCTGTGTATAAGATGCACCCAGATTTTCAGCCTCTTTTTTGAGAGAAAAAGATGGGTCTTATACTCTAAAAAATACGGTACCTACTGAATGTGGTTGGCCAACCAATTGCAAATCCATCTGATGGTGATACTGTCTATCCCCCGTTTTACCAAGAAGTAGGTTGTGGTCTAGTTTGTTAAATGCCTTGCTGAAGTCCAAGTGTGCTATGCACATGGCTGATCCACTAATTTAGTTACTTTATTTTAAAAAGGCATGCTGGCTTTGACTAATCACATTGTTTGTTTCCAGGTGTTCACAAATCCTCTGCCTGATTATCTTTTGCAGGATTTTTCCAAGTATTGAGGTCAAGCTGATTGGCCTATAATTTCCTGGATCCAGGAAAACTGGAAATGTATCTGCCGTTTTCTGATATTTCCCCTATGCTACATGAACTTTGAAAGATTATACTGTATTCTATGGCTCCAAAGTTACATCTACCAGCTCCTTCAAAATCCTAGGATGTGAACCTATCAAATCTAGGATTGCTGGTTATGAATTCACTGTAGAGATTAGCCTGGATATGCAATCTCACAACAGTAGCATAATATATGCTAATGTTCTGAGCAGACATAGAATTCAATATTTTAATAATTGTTAGCTAGAATGGTTTTATTTTTATATACATTAGTACAAAGGCTGGCTAGGGTATTATAAAAAATACTCAATGGTCAGCATATAAATAAACAAGGATTACTTATCTAGGCTTTCGAGATTATACCATCTATAAGCATAGTCTATTAGAGACCCTATCTTCCCTTTAATTATCCTTGGCAGAATTTCCACTATTTAAAGTTATGATCAAGTCTCTGATAAGATGTGCCACCAAGCCATTGTTATTGTTTATATCAGAGGTTCCCAATCTTTTTCGGTTTGCGGCTCCCATAACACTTCAGATTTTTTCCGAGGCTCCCTTAATAGGTACATCCAATTTTTTTAAATTTTTGACTTTTTAAGGATTTGGAAATCTACTTTTTAGTTCGTTAAGGTTAGGTTAATTGAAAAATAAATTAAACACGAGCTTTAAATTCACAATTTATTGAACATCGTTTAATGATTTAAAATTATTAATGGGATGGATGGGCTTGTTGTTCGCTGCACAACTTCTCAAATCTTGGATCAGAAAAATAGCTTTTGAAAAGTAACTTAACCACCACACTAGCCCAGTGGTGGGCAACCTTTTTTTTCAACTGAGCCAAATCTCGCCAAAACCACGATTGAAATTTATTTGGAGAGCCGCTCTTGCTTAGCAACCAAAATTTTGGGCTCAATTGTGGTCATATGTTGTTTTTCTTTCTTTCTTTCATCTCTCTCTCCCACTTTCTTTCTTTTTTTCTTTTTCTTTCTCTCTCTCTCTCTGGCTCTTTGTCTCTCTCTCCCTCCCTCCCTCCCTCTCTGTCTCCCTCTGTCATTTTCTCTGGGTGTCTATCTGTCTCTCTCTCTCTCTGTATCTCTGTCTCTCTCTCCTCCTTCCCCCATCTCTGTCACTCTGTGTGTGTGGGTGTGTCTGTCTCTCACTCATTCACTTAATCACTCACTCTCTGTGTGTCTCTGTCTCTTTCTCCCTCCCTCCCCCTCTCTGTCTCTGTGTGTGTGTGTGTGTGTGTGTGTGTGTCTCCCTCTGTCTCTCTCCCCTCCCTTCCTCTCTCTCTGTCACTCTGTGTATGTGGGTGTGTCTGTCTCTCACTCATTCACTTAATCACTCACTCTGTGCGTCTCTCTCTCTGTGTCTATCTTTCTCTCCCTCCCTCCCACTCTGTGTGTGTGTGTGTGTGTCTGTCTGTCAGTCTCTCTCTGATTCCCTCCCTCACTCCCTCTCTGTTCCTCTCTCTATCTGTCTGTCTCACTCACACACACACACACTGTGGTCACCACAGTGTGTGTGTGTGTGTGAGTGAGACAGACAGACAGAGAGAGGAACAGAGAGAGGGAGTGAGAGAGGGAATCAGAGAGAGACTGACAGAGACGAATCAGAGACGTACTTTTAGCTACCTGGCAGCGGCGTTTTGCCTTGGGGGGCTCCTCAGAACTTCCCAAGACTTCGGAGGGAAGTTTACAGCCCTCCCTCGGAACGCTTCGGAGGGAAGCTTCTGCAAAGCAAGGCGAGTGGCAACAAGTCTCCCAGGCTTTAATTTGCCGAGCTGTGCGCACGCGCCTGTTTTCCACGGCGTGGAGCAGCGGCGAGATTCTGCGCGGCGAGCAATGATTCCAGGGGCCATCCGGGAAGATGAGGAACGTGAGGGGGACCCTGCCCCCCCCACTGATGCCCCCCGGAATCATCGCTCGCAGCCCAGAATCTCGCCGCTGCTCCACACCGTGGAAAACAGGCGCGCGCGTACAGCTCGGCAAATTTCAGCCTGGGAGACTTGTCATGCCCAGGCTTTTGCAGAAGCTTCCCTCCAAAGCCCGAGAGGAGGGAGGGAAGCGGGCGCCCGGCTTCGCGGCGCCCTTATGACGATAGCGCGGCTCCCCAGGGAGCCGCGGCGCACACTTTGGGAATCACTGGTTTATATCATTTGTCTCTTAAGTATAAAAAAGGTACTGAAAGTCCCTAAACAGAGTGGGATATGAAGAGCCCCTAGTTCTTGCTGGGAATTATTTTTGACAATAACCTGCTGTCCAAAACCATTAGATGAAGAGTAACAGTATATAGGATTTCTTAAAGGGGAACATGGAGGATCAGGTAACAGTCCCAGACAGAGAGCAGTGTTAAAGGTAGCCAATGTAACCGTACTTCTAGGATAGCAGTACACAATCCCATGTGGGGTAGGTGTGCTCTATATCTTGATCCACCTGGATACTACAGTAATTGAAACCTTGAAGCCCAATTGGAATGCTGAACTCTGTTTTTTCACCTGAATTTGACCAAAATTCAAATAAAAACTAAATTCACCATGAATTGGCTATGGCACAGAATATCTGTGTTTTGTAGGATGTGTAGAGCTCCTTCTTGACAGAGACATCTATTTTTGATATTCCTTTGGCTGAATTTATAGCTCTTAGGAATGCTGCTTTCCACACTAGATGTTTTATGGCACAAAGACTGATCTGGGCTCCAACTGGACTCCTAAGATTTGTGAATTGATACATTCTATTTCACGTAATAAAACAGTTAACAAAATAAAACGTTTACAAATGTACCTGTGCTTGTGAGTTAATAAACACTCTACAGAAAGCGATTACAAACAGTCCTCATTTAGCAACTGGTCGAAGTTACAGTGGTGCTGAATGAGGAGACTTATGACCAGATGTGGCTGTCATGCAATCATGCTTCTGGAGGTTGGCAACCAGCTAATAATTATGATATCATAATATCCTACAGTCACATAATTGCCATCTGTAACCTTTACTGCCAGCTTTTCACAAGTAAAGGCAATGAAAGCCAGCAGGTCGTCACAAATGGTGATCATGTGACATCATGCTTAACGATCACGTGGGATTTGCCTGAAACAGCAAATGGAACAGCTCTTGGGAGTGTGGTCATGTGATGTCATACTTTATGACCATGTCGCTTAGCAAGGCAGATTCCAGTCCTAATTACAGTGGGTAACCGAGTACTGCCAGTAGTTAGCTTTGGAACATTCTAAAAACTTCTCCAGATATACCTTGTTTCTTTGAAATGGATACAGACATGGTATTGATAGAAGGAATCACAAACCTAATAGTTATAACAACAATCACTTTTGATTCCTTTATCTCTACTTAACTAGAGATAAAGTTTTTTCTTTAAAAAAGAAAAGAAATATCATTGAAGCATCCAAAGAAGCTTTCTCCTCTACTGGATCCACACAAAGTCAAGTAACTAGAAACAAACAGATGGGATACAGGAGTATGGAGCAATTTTTTGAAGTAATTTCTCCGTGGTTTCAAATAGTACACATGTATTTTTTTGTATGTGTGCACTTTCTTCCTTTCTTTTTATACGTATATACCAAACGTATACATACATTCCAACAAATATACAGAATTTTTACAGTATTTTTTTTTTTTCTGGATTGAAAAAAAAATCAGATGCCTAGAAAGTTAAAAGAAGCACCACTCACACCGAGTACTACTGTGTTTGGCATAAGACTGGGAGGTGCACAAAGTTGATCAAAAGTTGTAGAAAAAAAGTATGCAAATTATAATTGCCCCAAGTTTACTTCTTTATTAAAAGATGAGAAATAACAGTTTGTGGCCAGGAATGGCTTGCAGTTATGTGGTTGATTTGGCCCCACTGTGCTGTAATTCTCATGCTTTTCCTCTGCCCTACTCTTTTGAAAAACGCACATTCGCATGTGGTCCTGGGTAAAAATAACTGCATATAAGCCTTCCAAAGCACCCCCGTGGGTTTCCCCTGTAAAAGTGCTTGAGCTGAATGGGTCCTTACCCTAGAATACTGAGGCAGACCTTTCCATTTCGGTAGAAGTTAGGGTTAAACCTCACTGTATTATTCCCAGTTGTCATCAGTTTGACCCGCGGCGGATGGATAGGATAATCTGGAGGACAGCGAAACAGGAACAAGAAGAAACCCCCTTCGTAAGGCGTATCAAAGGGGCCTGTGATCAACGCATGAATCTGCAAGAGAAAAGGCCAGGCTTGCGCAAATACTTCTGATGGAAGCATTAGTGGCAGCACCTGCCCAGTGCCAACAGCTGTTGACACAAGTCAGGGGAGGCAGAGAAGGTTCTCTGCAAGCAGTCAGGAAAAAAAAAACTTCAAATACTTCTTTAAATGGTACAAGTCTCAGATTTCATTACTACTTATTTACTTGAAACGGTCAAAAACGGTACTGCTGTGCAATGCACTGGAGAATTCCATAGCAGCTTCTCCAGCTTCTTCTATTTTCCTTAGAGGCAATCCTTGATTTACAAACATTCGTTTACTGACTGTTCAAAGTTACAACAGCATTGAAGAAAGTGACTTACGACCCACGCCAGAAGTTATAGTGGTGGCAGCACCCTCACAGTCGTGATTAAAATTGGGGTGCTTTGCAGCCCACATGTGCTTATGACTGCAAGAGCACTGCAACTTCCCCACTTGCCCAGCTCCCAGTCTATATCGTTTTGCCCCTCTGCCGCCCAGCACTTTGTCACCCCAGCTGCCCTTCACCACCTTCTTGCTCTCGCTTTTGAGACATGGCTACCCTGGGTGCTGGACCAGACTAGAGCTGGCTTCATGCTGCAAAAAATAAGGGAAAGGCCCTTTTCCTCTTTTGCAGCTCAGCCCAGCCCAGCCAGCAGTAGGAAGAAGAAGATGGGTGTGGCAAAGTGTAGAGTAGGAGGGCTCTCAGAATTCAGGATGACAAGGGCAATTGAGAATGGGCTGCGGGTGGCTGCGGCTTTCCAAGGCATGGCAAGCTGCTCCAAAGCCATGCAGTCCTGGGGTTGATTGCCACCATGAAAAACAGGATGCAGGGAGGCCAAAAGGGCAGAAATTGGGGGAGGGGGGGGAATAGGTGGGTATAGTGAGTAGAGACATTCCTTTACCTTACTCAGAAGTGGGAGGAACCAAGCCTGAAATGGATTGGAGTGGATCCTTTGTTAACAATGGTAAAACTTGCTTAATGATGGCGAAAGGAATTACTAGGATTACAGTTGCTAAGTCACATGACATTTCACTTTATGATTGTATTGTTCAGTGACCAGAATTCCCAATTGCGATCCCAACTCCAGGACTACCTATAATTAAATTAAATCAATAGTTTTGATCTTTAAAGCCCTAAGTGGATTGGGAACACATGAAGGATTTCCCTCTTCAATCTGTCTAACTTTTAAGATCAGTCAAGTGACTCTTGTAGGTTCCTAGTAGTTGGCAAGCACAAGACATGCTTGTCAATTCTGCACCTACTGCACACCTGCAGAATTCCCACTAAAATTAGACAAATTTTATTCCAGCTTTATTTTTTAAGTGGAATTTTAAAACATTTTTACGTCACCTGTTTTATTTACTACATATCTTTTAATGTGGTTCCACTCTATCTTCACCAGTTATATGATTTTCTTTTCCCTCAAACACCCATGCAACTATTCTAGGTGCTCTAAATTTTGCTTGGAAATAATATCATCAAATAAGATGGTCATTGCAAAGCCTTGGTTTCTGGCTGCACTAGGGCCTTTCTGAGGAACACTGCCTCACTGGGTTGCTTACACTTAATGCCACTGAGGTCTGATTTTAAAAAGTGTAAGGGCCATTTCCGTCCCTACTAGTTAACCCAGCAAGACTTTACCATGAAAAAAAATGTTTTAATTTTTATCAATCACGCTGGAAATCTTTCTGAATGAAAAACGGGACAATATATTTTTAAAGAAAATAAACATTTACTCAAATTCCAAATTTGCTTCAGAAAATCCAAATGCTTAATAAAATATCACAAATTCATATGGGAATGTTTCAATGAGAATTTCAATTTCCAAGAGATCCTTAGGGGAATACTCTATTTCCTCAAAATAAGACCTATCCCAAAAATAAGCCGTAGCATCTTTTTACACATGCACCTAATATAAGCTTTACCCCCCAAAATAAGTCCTACTTAAGTGGCTCTGCAGCCGGCTGGCCAGCCATTCTATCTTGTTGCTCATGGTGCCGACAGAAGGTGAGGCAAGGGGGATGGAGCTGTCCCACGTGCCTCACACCGGTTTACTTCAGGCTCTCGCAACCATTCCATCTGCACCCAACTGCCTCGTGGCCGTGGCACCAGTGCATTGCTCGGCTCCTGCTCTGTTGTGGCTGTGAGCAAGCAGAGGAAGTGGGCTGGCAGCCATGCAGGGTCCTGTTGGATGAGGCTGCTGGAGCCACCACTGCAAGGCAAGTGTTGGGAGGTCAATGGCCTAGCTGTAGGGGCCCTAAGATAAGCCAGTGTGGGGCCCGTGGAGCAGTTCCAGTCCGTGTCTCATGGCGGCGGCATTGGCGCACCACATGGCCCCTCCCCCACCATGAGTAAGCAGAAGTGAGCCTCCCATACATGAGAAAAAATAAGACATTCCCCCAAAATAATCCCTAGTGTTTATTTCGGAGCCTCCCCCCCCCCCAAAATAAAACTGGGTCTTATTTTTGGAAAAACACGTGTATATCAACCTTGGATTGACACACTGTAAGATCAATTATTATAAATGACTGGTGAATTGATCATTATTTTACTCTATATACACTAAAAATTATGTGAATTATAACTAAAAAAATAATACTGTCAGCAAACATTAGATTGAGGTTTGCTGTCTGTCCTTAGTCTTACAGCATTTGTGGGGGAAACCCAGAGATGGAGCACTTTTTAAAAAGTAGTCATCTGTTAGAACTGCAAGCATGTCAAAACAAGAATACTGTAACTAATGCTCAGTGTCCAGTGTGTAAAACAATAGATTGTAACAACTTTTCCACTCTAATTCATAATCTTGTTAGGAAATGTAGGGTCATTAAACATTGTTGGCCAAATTTTCCTCATAGGGCATTTCTGAAGGGAAAAATGGGAGGGAGGTTAAGTACATCAAGGCAGGCTAAGAACTTTTGGAGTAAAAGACAGAACACAATAGGAATAAACAAATGGTACTTACTTACATTTACCACTACCTATTTTATGTATTTATTATTCTAAATTAATCAGATTCACAGGTTATTTTCATGGCAGTTCCAATGGCAGTGCTTAGAGCATTTGATAAAATTTGATCTGTCACATGGCTTAATCTGACGGAAAAGAACAGGCAATAGCAATAGCACTTAGACCTATATACCATTTTACAGTGCTTTACAGCCCTCTCTAGGCAGCTTACAGAGTCAGAGTATTGCCCCTAACAATCTGGGTCCTCATTTTACCAACCTCAGAAGGATGTAAGGTTAAGTCAACTTTGTGCCGGTCAGGATTGAACTGCTGAACTGCTGGTAATCGGCAGTCAGCAGAATTAGCCTGTAATACTGCATTCTAACCATAGTGTGGTGCAGTGCGGTGCATAGCATAGCATAGCATAGCTTAGTAGAATAGACTAGAACAGAACTGAATTCTTTACTAGCCAAGTGTGATTGGACACACAAGGATTGTCTCCAATGCATAAGCTGACAGTGTACACATAAACAGCAAATAATATGGCAAAGATTATAAATTATAACTGTTAATCATAAATTGCGAACAACAATTGGTAAGAAGAATAAGAAATCAAAAGGAGAAGATAGTAGGAAAGATAAGGAGAAAAGATAGGAAATGAGGCAGTATTGTGGGAATTAAGTGTTCAGCAGTGATGGCATGGGGGAGTGGGGACGACGACTGTCTCTGTGTCTAGTTGCAATGCTCTATAGCGGCATCCTGAGGGGAGAAGTTGAAATAGATTATGTCCAGATAGGGGGGCGGTCTGTAGACATTTTCTCAGCCTTCTTTTTGGTTCATGCAGTATACAGATCCTCAAGGGAAAGCGGGCTGGTTGCAATTATTTTTTTCTGAATCCTAACTATCAGTTGAACTCTGTACTTGTCCTGTTTGGTTGCTATCTCAAACCACACAATTATTGAGGTACACATACTCAATAATTCATCTGTAGAACTGCATTGGCAGATCCTTGGACATATATGAATAACATACAACTTAAGTGACGTAGATTTTTTTCCCCTTTTCTGTAAGGAACTCAAATCAAGAGAAGTCTCTGTAGTGTTTAACACATTCACGATTTTTTAAAAATGTTATCTCCATGCCTCAGCCTTTTTCTTTCATAAACATACAATATTTTGTGCCTGAAAAAAATTAACATCACAAGACTAAGCATGTCTTCCTAAAGATCAATACCAAGAGAAAAATTGGCCCGGTTCTATTTTTATATAGACACCTTTTAACAATTTCATCTCCTCCTTACCACCAATTTTCTAATCCACGTCTTCTTTTTGACTGCAAATCTGAAAGGCAGAACCTGTGCTTTATATTTTTCATAGCAATGCATAGAACATAAAAATATTAGGCATGGCGATCTAAATATATATACTGCTTTTTTTTAATACCCCCCCTTTGTTTTGTCTCATTTCATTTAACTTCTCAATACAAACACAATATGAGCATTACTGAAAGCTTCCTAAGGTGATATTGCAATCAACTAATCTCATTTTGCTATTTATAGCAGTTTTTTTTTCCAATAATGAGAGGTGCCCATATGCCAAGTCATTATATTATGAAGTACTTCTTTAAAATTGTTAGAAAAACCTTTTAGTTGGACTACAGACCACTTGAATACCACTCACCTTGGTCATATCATGTGGGTCAGGTACGACAAACATTCCAGGAGGTGGTTCCTTATAAATTGACATGATATCCCTAGGAAAGAAATACAAATATATTTCTGTATTTTGCAACCCATTAATTTTCCTTTTAAATTACTGACAAATACTGTCACTTAAAAATGTAAAAAAATAAAGTCTTCCCTAAACAGTGCCCAAAATAAATACATTTGATCTAAATTTAAGAATAATAATTTAGATAATAATTTTCTTAAAGATTTCTTCTGGTCATACAGTAAACTGTTTCTGCTTATTTGTAATTCACATCTCTTCTTATATCACATAAGTGCAAAACACAATGCGAGAAAAAGAGATCTCCTACAAAGTGGGAGGGAACATAACATGAAAAGACTTATCACAGCCCACGGCTGTTCATAAGGAACTGTTTCCTCATCCCTTATTCTGTCAGCATACATTTATCAACAAAAGTGTCTATGTTGACAAGCTGTTTTGAAAGTTGCTGCCCATCAACTTACTTGTTACTACTTTTTTCTCACTAAAGTATGAAATAAACTGAAAGATTGAGCATAGTAGCCTTGAAGTCACCAAATGTATAAAATATATATCAATAGTGCTTTACAACAATAGTTTTGCTTTAAAATAACAGCCAAAAATCCCTGGAGGCATTCAGTCAGACTTCTGTGAAATACTTCTGCAAGTTGACTTTCACTTTGATGCTCTATATCCCAACAATATAACTTTTGTTACTGTGGTTACATAAAACTGTTGTTAACTATTTCTGAAGTATTTGTATGTCTAATTATGGGAATAACCTCAAACTGCCCTTTATAGTTGGTCCTCACTTTTTTGCTTTAAAACAAAGGTGTACTTTAATTATATGAGGACACACAAAATCAGTTGCCTAGTAAACTTTGCTTAGCAGCTGTTGGGAAATGAAGCATTTGCAAGAAAACAATCAACCTCAGAGAGCACCAAGGACACACCCCACCGCGTTGTTTCAGAATCTCCATTGCAAGTCTCACCTAATTGTCCAGGAAAAAATTAACTTGTGGCCTTGTTTGTGCTAAGGAATATGTTAACTAGTACTTAGGCAAATAATGGAAGGGACTTCCCTTCTGTTGCACTTTTTGACATGATTTAATAAGATTAATTAAAAGAAGAGACTATTTAGGCTCATAAAATCTTTGTTCACCTCTACCATTTAGTTACACCTGGATACATATACGTTGGCTATCTTTTAAACCAGTGGTTCCCAACATAGGGTCCATGGCCCACAGGGGGACAATTTGATTTTTAATGGGGGCAAATTGAACTTTGATTAAACCAAGTTAATGGCCTTTTAGGCTTCCTTTGAGTGAGTAGAGTTCACTTTTTGAGTAAAATAAGAATTATATATTGGGGGGGCATCAGGATTTTAAAGATGCAGATGGGGCATGGCCAAAAAAAGATTGGGAACCACTGTAATTTAAACATATAAATGTTTTCTATTTGAGTAAGAACTCAACAGATAATATGTACAATAACCACGTACAATAAATTACCAGTACACAAAAGAAGCAAACTGGAGGCATGAATGCAGATCTATTTCTTCTATCAATTCAACATATGTCCTTGGCCAATAACCTCCACAACAAAATAATGCTGATTGCCTGCCTTTAAAAGCTGTTGATGCAAGACGAAATGCATATAGAAAACACTACAAAATTATTTGCAACCAAATAAAGATATAGCACTTAGAATTCTCCTTCCTTGGACAGCTATAAATACACAGAACATATTATTTGAGTATACTCATTAGTAGAAATTTATCTGAAGTTGTAAATGTGTTAAATACCAATTGCTTTCTGATGCAAAATAAGTTTTACAATCAAAGCAATTGTTGTTCAGTGCCATTAAGGTTCAAATGACATTGGATTTTTGAGTTCATGGAGTCTGGGAATTGCCGGGTGACTGGAAAGCATAAAGCTTTTGTAATCAGAAACTTATTCCATTTGCATTTAATACGTTTAGAGACCTGTATTTTTACAAGAAAATGCAGGGATGAAACAGGTGAAGCTGTCCCAAGTGCCTCAATCTATCACCAGCAGGAATATAAAATAATATTTCAAACGGGACGGAACTGTGGAAGCATGAACCCCGCCTTATCCCGAAATACAGGGCGCAAAGCGAAAGGTTTGGGTGGGGAACGGAACTAAGCACTCTGCCCATGGTCAGGAACTCTGCCCTTTCCTAACAATTCGTGTTTTGCCAGATGTTGGCTAAATTCTCTAAGGGAAAGACGGGACGACTAACATCGACTTCCTTCTTTCGTTTCTTCCGGAGTTCCTTACCGTTTAATGCGGAGCAGGCAGGCAGCGCTCGGTCTCTCCCCGTCCCAATCCCCACTGGTCGTGGGGTCCCAGAAGGCCGAATGTGAAAGGAGCACTCCGGCAGCGGCGGCGGCGGCGGCGGCAGCAGGGGGAATCCCAGGCAACGGGGCTCCTGCAGCAACCACTCCCGCTCCTCCTCCTCCTGCCGAACCCAACCCCGCTACTGCCCAAAGCTCGGCTGGTAGGAAGACCCCCGTGCCTCCGCCACCGCCACCGGCTCCAGGCCCTCCGCCTGCCGGGGCTGGCAGTACCGCGGCCGAAGGTAGCTCCTCAGCAGCCGGACTCTCCTCCATCATCGCCAACAGTCCCGGCTGCGCTTCCGGGACTTCCCACACCATCGACAGAGGTGGGCAGAGCGGATCACGATGCTCCGCCCACTATCGACAGCGGGGGCCTATCAACCATTGAGGTACAGAGTTCCAGAGCGCCCCACGTCGTTAATTCCTTCAGTCGCGGCTAATGGAACATTGATTGCATAGAAATTCTAGAGCATTGTCTTCACTTCCGGTCCCGAATAGTTAAGTTCTATCAAGCGTGAGTGAAAAAGTTCTCAAGGAAGACCATTGGGAAGGGAAAGGCTCCCGTTACACACGGTTGGCGTTATTGCCAAAAAAAAAAAGCATAACCAAGCTTCTACTGTTTGCTTCCGGGATGTCTTTCTGACAGCTGTGGTTTTCCTCGTGGCCATCTGTCCCAAGTATTAAGCAGATCTGACCCTGCTTAACTTTATTCAGAGAACTTCGAGTAGGAAAACTGAGATGATTTTTAAAAAAAACCCTTCTGTGTTGGCGCATCGACAAATCTTTAATGCCTCTAAAAGCGACATAATAACTAGTTTTATCGCCTCCCAGGCAACGTTCGTTTTGATTTTATGATGCTTATTTTCGTAGAACTACCACCCGGAGGTTTCAATTGTATTTTTTTAAAAAAATGAAATGCCAGGTAGAGATTAAATGGTTAAAAGCATTTCACTGCTGAATTATTCACTTGATTGGCAAAGCAGCGTGATTAGATGATAGATAGATAAATAGATGATAGATAGATAGATGATAGATAGATAGATAGATAGATAGATAGATGATAGATAGATAGATAAATAGATAGATGATAGATGGATGGATGGATGGAGAGAGAGAGAGAGAGAGCACGCCATTTTAAAAAAGATTATGAGGGGAAACCCAAAGGTGCTTTTTCAGGAGGCAACTGCATTTTTTTTCTTTCAAGACGTTTCGCTTCTCATCCAAGAAAGCTATCTTCAGGGAATATAAATCCTTCCGTTCCACACTATCCTGTCAGAGAAACGTCTTCAAACCAAAACCAGAAAGTCCAGTTGCCAACTGAAAAAGCACCTTTGGGACAACCATGACCTGGATGACTGAGAATCTCTACAGACCATTATGAGGGGAAATAAAATTCCTTTTGCACTACTCTGAACGTACGGCACGTGGCAAAGTGGAATCTCCCACATGATCATCCTTATTACTTATTCGGCGTCAGCTTCAATTTCCACTCTTGATCTGCACATGGAAGCTCTTGCATCGGGAACCAAATTTCAAGGGGGGAAAAACAACCCTGCAGCTCTGCATTTTCCCCCTTTCGCCCCGGAACCTCCTAAATAGCTACAAGATTATACCTTTTTTCTCTGAACGAGGCACTAAAAACCTAAGAGAATATATTTTCAAGGAAACTCTTTATCGATAGTTAATCCTACGAAACTCAAGGCAACGAATTCCCACCTGCCTTAAGTAATTCTTTCAAAAATTTCCTTTTACGGTCGTAGACACCACCCTTCCGCTTCTTACATAGAGTTTGCTCAGACGCGAGCAAGCATAAGCTCCGCCCTCGAGCCTTCCTGGAGGTAGATTATGTTCCCTAGGCTACCTGTAGGAGCTATGCGGTAGTCTCCGTGCCAGCTAAAGTGTATCTTTGTAACAGTATCACTTTTATGCTCTTAATTCTGGACTCCGCGAAAACATCAAGTCTGTTCCACAAAAACAATATCTGTTTTACTCAGTTAATTGGTCTCCATTCCTCATAACAAGATACTTGTAGAAAAGTCGAGGTCAGAGTCCTGTTCTTTGTCAAACTGAGAATAATCCTAAGAAAATAAACCTTTCTTCAATATCATTCTAATGATATCACTTAATAGTGAGCTCTGTTTTATACATCCCAAAATCGAATCAAAAGGTTGCTGAAAACAAAGGGAGTGTTAATGTACTCATTTTTAAGATTTGCAAACATAAGGCAAAACAAATGTATAAATTGTATGCTTTTATATATTATTTTTTTTAATGAAGAACTCTGCAGTATTCAGAATGTTCTGCTACCCTTTGCACTTGTTTTGGTTCGAACTCAAGTGTATGCCCCAGAAGAACCAAAAAGCAAAACATCAGATGGAAAATAAACAAATTCAGTATGGCTTTGACTTTCATAAACTTTATTTAAATTAAATGTATCGGTTGCAAGAAACAACTCCTCTAGGAGAGAAGTGGGTCAAAAATGGGTATCAGATGATGGAGTCTGTGAATGCTGATTGACAATTTCTCGATTTAAGGCAAAACTATATGGCAACATGTAGTTGCAAATCTCATTACATATTTTTGAATACCAATATTGTTAGATACTTATACCAACTACAGTGGTTTCCACCAAGGTCCTCTGTTCCGGCGGGAACAGATGTTTAATCCTATTGGTCGAAGGGTCTGACAGCTCCCTATAAAAGGGCTGCAGTCAGACGCAACCTTCGCTGGATTGTTCTTACTTGTTGTGGTATCCATTACCCAATCCAACACTGGCAACGAAGGTGGGATTGGAACTAGGCGAATCGAAAAGAGTGTAGCGATCCAGCAAATACATCCAGCCCAGAGCTCAGCGCAGCTTCGAGCAGCCATTTTTGAGTGGCAAACTCAAAACGTCCTCAGAACACAAAATGGCCATCCATGCCCCATCAAGCACTGGGACTCGTACATGCTACGATTTGATTGCTTCCCCGAGGCAAACAACCTCATAAGTCTTTCTGAAGGCCGCAAGAAGAACATGTTCCTCGGGTACTGTGGCTGGGAAGTGTTCGAGACGGCAAAAGACCTCTCTGAGCCGACACCGCTCCAAACAGTTGCCAGGTCCGTGCTCCAACAGACGCTTAGGACGCACCTAAGCTGTCCAAGCACGTTTGCCGGCATGAATTCAATATCAGGAATCAGAAGGAGGGCGGGTCAGTTAATGAGTACATTGCTGCGCTCTGTAAGGCCGCAGCATGCTGCGAATTCAGAGACTTAGACGAGTTGATTCTGGACCACATAATATGCGGCGTTCGGGACATTAATTTACAAAGGAGGTTGCTCGTAAAATCAAACCTCACTCTGCAGATTGCCTTGGACGAAGCCAGGAACTACAGCCAGATGGCCCTTGAGGCTTTGGGTGCAGTGGCAGGAGTAAAAGGGTTCCATGAGTACCTTTATGGATGGGACTTCGAACTGATTACAGACCACAAGCCGTTGTTAGGTTTACTGGCTGGGGACCGTCCTACCCCAGTGTCTTTATCACCCCGCATGACCAGATGGACTATTTTCCTGGCTGCCTACTCCTACCGCCTTATCCACCAACCTGGCTCCACTTTGGGGCATGCTGACACTCAGCTGCTGCCCGCTGACGCTCTCAGCTGCTGCCCGCTGCCTGAACTTCTTGCTCTACCCCTGAGACACCAGTTCTCCTCATTGACTGCCTGGAGACTGGGCCTGTCTCATCCACTGACGTTGCCCATCACTCTGCGAAGGACTCCATGAAGCAAATTTTGAACTGGGTGTGAAGGGGTGCCCAAGGAGCCTGTTGGGGCTGATTTTAAAATGTATTTTGCTAAATGCAACGAATTATTGGTGGTAAATGGCTGTCTACTGTGGGGGGACCAGGTTGTTGTTCCACCCAAAATGCGGAGGAGAAGGAGAAGGAGGACAACAAAGCCCCCTTCGCTTTCCCCGTCCCCCTCCCTTTCGGCTTAATCCTTGCGACGCCCGTGCAAAGCCCCAAGGGGAAGGATTCCTGTGCGGGACGCATGGCAGGAAGGCTATAGAGTCCCCCCTCCCTCCGCTGTCCAGACGGTCCCTGAAGCCTTCGGAATGCTTAAAACGACGCTCCGAGCAACCCGGAAGTCACTCCGGTTTGCTCGGAGGGTGGTTTTAAGCACTCCGAAGGCTTCGGGGAAGCCTCCGGATGGTCCTTGAAGCCTCGGGGGGGCGGGGGAGGCTCTTTTCGCCCTCCCCAGGCTCCTATAAAGCCTCTGGAGCCTGGGGAAAGCGAAAAATAGCTTTTAAAAAGGTGAACTCAGCTGGCCAGCGCGCGCATGCGTGCTGGCTAGCTGACAGGGCGTGCCGCACCCATAATGCAATGCGCGACCCCCCAGTGCGCATGCGCGCACTACAGCCACTCTCCCCCATTTTTACATGGTTTTTTCGCCCTCCCCAGGCTCCAGAGGCTTTTTAGGAGCCTGGGAAGGGCGAAAAGAGCCCCCCGCCCCTCCAGAGGCCCTCTGGAGGCTTCAGGGATCGTCCGGAGGCTTCCCTGAAGCCTTCGGAACGCTTAAAATGACCCTCCGAGCAAACTGGAAGTGACTTCTGGTTTGCTTGGAGGGTCGTTTTAAGCGTTCCGAAGGCTTCAGGGACCGTCCGGAGGCTTCCCTGACGCCTTCGGAGCACTTAAAACGACCCTCCGAGCAAACCAGAAGTCACTTCCGGTTTGCTCGGAGGGTCGTTTTAAGTGTTCCGAAGGCTTCAGGGACCGCCCGGAGGCTTCCCTGATGCCTTCGGAGCACTTAAAACGACCCTCCAAGCAAACCAGAAGTCACTTCTGGTTTGCTCGGAGGGTCGTTTTAAGTGTTCTGAAGGCTTCAGGGAAGCCTCCGGACGGTTCCTGAAGCCTCCATGGGGGTGGGGGAGGCTCTTTTCGCCCTCCCCAGGCTCCTATAAAGCCTCTGGAGCCTGGGGAGGGCGAAAAATGGCTTTTAAAAACGGTGAACTCAGCTGGCCAGCACCCCCATGCGCGCTGGCCAACTGAAAGGGCAGCGCCTCGTCTGCCGACGAATGGCTCCGCGTGCCACCTGTGGCACGCATGCCATAGGTTCGCCATCACTGGTCTAGGGCGCACATTGACTTTGCTGGCCCAGTTCATGGCCAGACATTCTTAGTAGTTCTGGACGCCTACTCGAAGTGGTTAGAGGTAGTCCTGATGATCTCCACAATGGCAGAAGCGATCATCAAGGTGCTACGGAGACTTTTCTCCACGCACAGCCTGCCTGACGTCTTGGTCTCTGACAACAGACCCCAATTCATGACCATGCAATTTGAGACCTTCCTAGCAAACTCAGGGAATCAGGCATGCCCTGGTCGCGCCATTCCATCCAGCCTCCAATGGTCAGGTGGAAAGAATGGTGAGATGTGCAAAAGAGGCCCTCTCTAGGATGGGCCCGGGAGATTGGAAAACACGGGTTGACCATTACTTATAATTCAGCACATCACGCCTAGTGCCACTACTGGGAGAAGCTCCTCCGAGCTTCTCATGGGTCACCGGCTAAGGTCCCACTTAGACCGGCTACACCCCAATTATTCTGCCTCATCGCCCCCAGACTCCACAAGCAAGATTTGGACTTTTAGCGTAGGGGATTCGGTATATGCCCACAACTACGCCGGGGGAACTTTGTGGATTCCTGCCACAGTGATATGCATCACCACCCCTCGCTCTTACCTCCTAGAGCTAGAGGATGGTAGGAATTGGAGAAGGCACAATGACCAACTCCGTGGCCGCATCTCCAACTCCACTCTTAGACAACCAGAGGTAACTCCTGCACGAGTTAGCCAAAGCCCTACCCAAACGGAGCAAACACCTACTCCTTCCACAGCCAGCTCAAGCCCGAGGGTACCGGGAAACTTATCTGGTTTTGTTGCAGGCCCACAGCGAGCTCCGAGCGAACTGGCTCCAGAAGCTCCAGCCGCGGCCTGAGGAAGGTTCCAGGAGCTTCCACCAAGCAGAGCTGCGGAGCAAACAGGTCCATCCAACCTGTCCAAGAAAACTCCTCCTACTTAACTGCGCAGGTCAGGCAGAGCTACCCAAAAGCCCGCCTACCTGTGTGACTACGTTACCAGTAGGATTGTTCCATCTAAGAAGGGAGGGGTGTTAGATACTTGCTCTAACTACAGTGGTTTCCACCAAGGTCCTCTGTTCCGGCGGGAACAGAAGTTTAATCCTATTGGTCGAAGGGTCTGACAGCTCACTATAAAAGGGCTGCTGTCAGACTCAACTTTCGATGGACTGTTACAGTACATTATTTTAGTGGGAAGTATTTTATTTCTATTTTAATTCGAGCACAATAGAAACTTGGAACCAACTTCCAGTGCAGATAGTGGGTCAATCATCAATAACTGAGTTTAAACATACTTGGGATAAACACATGTCCATCATCTGACAAAAAAATTAAAAATAAAATTAAAAACATCAAAAGGGCAGACTCAATGAACCATTAGGTCATTTTCTGTTGTCAGTTTTCTGTTTCCCTGTTTCTATGTGAAGTATAAAGAATAATAAATGACAAAAACAAAAAAAAAAACCTTGAATCATATTTATTTAAAGTTTGTTTATATCTCTAACAGAAGGCTTAAACTGAGAGGACAGCAGAGCCTTTTTACATGGCAAACAGAATCAGGAACGCCACCATCAAACAGAAGAGCCCCATGGCTTCCGAAAGGGCAAAACCAAGGATAGCATAAGAAAACAATTGCTGCTTGAGGGATGGGTTCCTGTAGATAGAAAAAAAAGAAAAGAAAAGCCCGTGACATAAATTCTTATTAAATACTCCAGAATAAAATATTACATAATGTTTTCCAAACTATTATGGACCCTGACAATTGTTAAACAGCATAGATCATAGGTACTTGACTATAATTTATTTAAAATCTTAGGAAAGTTTGCATAGTTCTGCTCCTATGTAAATAAAGGCTATATATATATATAGAAACTGCTTCTGTTTTGTCAGCATTGGATTATATATTTTAGCTTTTCTTCTGGTTACTTTGTCCCTAGAGTGAATGGAAGGAGAGATTCCAGAAGCTAGAATGAAGCTGGAATTGTTTTTCTCAAAACAAGGATCATTTAAACCAAAAGAGCTGAATATGATCTCAGTATTCTCGTAAGTTTAATATTCAATAAAAGATGTTCCTAAATGCAAAATGCTTTACAGGTAATCTTCAATTTACAACCATTCATTTAGTGCCTGATAAAAATTACACTGGTACTGGGGGAGGGGGGGGGGGGAAGACATGACAAATTTTCACATAACTGTTTGCAGCCTCTCTGTGGTCATGTGATCAAAATTTGGACACTTGGCATTTGGCATGCATTTGTGAAGATTGCAGTGTCCCAGGGTCATGTGATCACCTTTTGTGACCTTCTCACAAGCAAAGTCAATGGAGGATCTAAATGCACTTAACAATCTTATTAACTTAACAACTGCACTGATTCACTGAACTGTGGCAAGAAATATCATAAAATGGGGCAAAATTAATTTAACAATCATTGCTTAGCAATGGAAAATTCAGGGTCAATTTTGGTCAAGTACTACTTACATCATTTTTCTAAAAAAAAAAAGCCATGCTTTTTGATTCAAAGTTTCATGAACACATATATCTATATACCGTGCAGAGGGGAGAAAAATGACAATAAAACAGAAATATAATTGTTTTGTGAAAACAGAGATAATGCCCCAGATGGTAAAAACATGCATTTAAGACAAGTATGCTTTGCGTGCTTTGGAACTGTTTATGATTCTCTTAATCAATGGATATATCAGGGGTTCCTAAACCCCAGGCCACAGCCCACTACCGAGCCATGGCCTATTCAGAACTGGGCCAGGGGCCGGCATGCATGCACATGGAGCTCATGGCTCGGGTCCCCTCTCCCTCCCCAAAACCAGACCACCAAACTACAAAGATTGGGCACTGCTGGGATACATCATAGCATTAGCTGCATCTCTCCTGAAAGTTGATGGTTTGAGTCCGAAAAATCTACTCTTCTGCAATGCCTTCCTTTCAGAATTACTTGAAGATATACAAAAAGATACCACCACCATTATATCCATATGAGTCAGGATAAGTGGAATCCATTAAGCCTGCCACTTTTTACAGATTGAGAGTGTTTTAACAAACTACATTACTGTTTGGTTTGGTGGCTGCAGTGCCTGAGATAGAAATTCCATAAA
This sequence comes from Natrix helvetica, assembly GCF_964273705.1. Classification (NCBI taxonomy): domain Eukaryota; kingdom Metazoa; phylum Chordata; class Lepidosauria; order Squamata; family Natricidae; genus Natrix; species Natrix helvetica. Next base: position 41,657,420 of record NC_138554.1, read on the forward strand.
GAGAGTGGTAAGGACACCCGAGAAGGTTATAGGAAGCTCGCTTCCTGTCATTCAAGATACTGCTTATAAATACTATGTGCTTAGAGCTCAAAGCATTGTTAGAGACCCCACACACCCGCTCTACAGTCTGTTTTTGTTGCTCCCCTCTGAGGAGGTTTTGAAGTATTTCTAGCAGGACTACCAGATTCTGTAACAGCTTTGTTCCCTATGACATTTGTCTGATAAACTCACAAGATTCGTTTCTCTCGCCATATACATGTATACATCTGAACTAGACTATGTTGTTTCTCCTTGTCATATAGTATATGTGGATATATTCATAATTTTGTATTTATGTATTTGTTTATTTTGTCATGTTTTTATTAGAGTTGAAGATCATTTAAGAGCTATATGCAATCTAATTTCATTTTAATGTATACCAAAGTGACAATAAAATTATTCTAAGTTTACAGTCTTCCCTAACTAAAGTTTCAGTATTTCTCAACTATCAGCAAAATTTACTTCTTAGAAGATGGATTTATTTGTGGACAAAGGTTATAAAATAGATTCTAACTACATAGAAATAATTCTTGCATATTAGTTTACCTGGCATAACCAATGATTAAGCTGCCAAATACTGTTCCAATCCCAGCTCCTGAACCAGCTACTCCCACCGTAGCAGCACCAGCACCAATGAATTTAGCAGCTGTATCAATATCACGGGAGACAGAGCTGGTTTGGATTTCCCGATGAGCCAGCTGATGAGTGGAAAAGCCAAAAGGCTGTGAAATGAGCAAATAATTAGTACAGTTTGAGCCAAACATTTGAAGGTTCCATGGTTTTCTTACACAAAAATATTTAATTCAGCATTTAGCTGGTAATATATTAGGATATATCAAGGACAGATGTGAGAGTAAAGAAACAGCAAGGTTAATGGCTTGCCAAACCTTTAGCCAAAGGTAGAAGTGCAATTTTCATAATAATGTTGACCTCTATCTCCCATCAGCCCCAGCTAGCATAATTGATAGTGATAGAGACTATTATTCAACAGCATCTGGAGGACTAAAGGCTTTTTATAGTTTCTAAGTATTGGAGCTTCATAATAAAAAAAACATAGAAAGCCACATGAGAGTTTTTGTAGAACAAAAACCAAGGTTAAATTTCCATAAGTCAAACTCCCTATAAGAAATCTTATAAAATCCAAACCTCATCTGTGCCTATTTAAAGATGACAGCTACCACTAAACTACAAATATGCAGATTCTGAAAACCTCAGTACTGGACAGATTTACTTGAAACGTTTGTCCATATATGAGATCCTAATTGTGTGATCTTTTATGATTAAGAGGAAATTCCAGAAAGCAACTGAACAAGAATAATAGAAATATAGTCAGTTGGAATCAGGTAGCATTAACATTGAATGAATGAATGAATGAATGAATGAATGAATGAATGAATGAATGAATGAATGAATGAATGTAAGTATGTATGTATGTATGTATGTATGTATGTATGTATGTATGTTTAAATGGTCCTTGGAAGTTGAAATTCAGGAACCATCTAATTTGAAGTAATTTTTACACTAATGGTGAGAGGTAAAGAAACATCAGTTGGGAAGATGGCAATTAGACTAGGGGGGAAATAATAATATCAGGATGCACACTGTCTTCTTTTCCATATTTGTGTTCACCTATGCTTGTGGTTTATGAACCATTACAAAAGAATTCTTTCTGGTGTTATTTAAGTAACATTAAACCTTCTTGGTCATATGGAAATAATTCCTATAGTGACATTACCTCCCTCCCTTTGTGCAAAAGACTATATAAAATTTTTCTGATGTTTCCAGATTGTAAAATATTGTAACAGGAGGCCAGTAATGTCCTATAGATCCAAGGGTCAAATAGAGCCATTTCTGTATTTTTAGAATATAATGTATAATAACAACTATTTATACTTACCTGCACAGTTTGAGTCTCAGGCCTACTCAGTAAAGATAGAGAAGCTGGCCTAGTTAGAATTCGAGAACAGCATCGGAGCTAGAGAGAAAAACATTTCAGTTTATAGCCAACTACATACAAATCTATGCAGTGGTCTAAACTAGCTATTCAAACCTAAGCTAATCCAAATTGATTTAAAATTACTTACATTTACACTGAAATTTTTTACAGTGACCTTCAATATGTTCTCAAGGAAATACCAAAAAATAATCTTTTTTATATTATTCAACACATTTATACACATGGACAGCACCAAATGGACAAATCTGATAGATTATTGTATATAAAGTACTTTATTATGAGTAAAGTACTTTAAATAGTACTTTTCTATTTTAATTGTGGGAAAATGGAAAATATTGTAAATATATAGTGTACAATTGAATTTATACTTCAAAACATAAACATCAGATTTTTAAATATCCAGGATATTGTATATTATGTTGCCAGACATAGTTAACAGTCTATTGCCATTTTGTCTTAGTCACATTATTACAAGGCTGTTAAGTAAAGACACTTTTTTCTTTCTATTGTAAATTTTTGGATAAATTAACAGTCATAGATGATGTGGAAAATTGTCCATGTTGAAACAATCTGGCTCCAGAACAAATTGTTTTTTTTTCTTATATCTCTGATCCAAGAGTTCCAGGGATAATTTGTGCATTTGTGGAAATGCGCTGTTCAAGAAGAGAAAGAAAATTGCAGAATTTCAAATATAGGCTGCTTCTAAACTTGTCTGGAACCAGAAACCATTACTATGCTAACCACTTTGTAAATGCATAAACTAGCCTTGAAACACATCAATTGGCCTTTTTTTTGGAAGGAAAACAGATTCCAGAGTAGAGAATTAACAAGATGGTCCACAGCCTGATTATTCTAGGAAGTCCATTTTGCCCAAATGCATGTTATTAATAAATGACAGAAATCTTGCCTAGCAGATGAGCAAATACAATGGGAGACATTTTGTTTGCACTTTTTACAGAATTATTTGATTTTAATTTTAATAATTTTTTTAGAAACTAATTTAACAAGGATCAGCAAATAATCTGCCAAAATTCATTGTGCGGCTTAGAAAAAGTAACTTAGCTTTCTCTGTAAAATACGAATGTTAATTATATAGATCAGTTAGATCAAATAATTTAAGAAAAATGTATTTATTAGTTTTCCATTAAGCCAAGTATAAGGCAAACATTCCATACCAGAGCTGGTGAAGCCAGAAGAGTTACTGGAGTCTGCATTCTGATTGTCCTGAATGAAGAAAAGAGCTACAATGAGATGCACATATCTTTAAAAAATAATTGAGTTAAAAAAGACACACACAAACACCTCCACCACTGTATGGCAAAATATTGCCATTATTAAATGTTTTTCTTTTACCTGTTGGCTTCCCATTACTAGTATATTTTTTAACGAAGTATAAATACAAAATTAAATGGTAGATTTAGCAACCACAATTGAGACTAGCAACTCAGTTGTTAAGCAAAGTGTTGCTAAATGAAATCATGGCTGTGCATAATGATTGTACTTTGGCTTTCCTTTGTTTTACAAACCTTCAAGGATGACAAATGCAAGAATTGGTCATAAAATAACTTTATGCGAACAATCACTAAATGTGGAGTATTAAATCTATAAGTTAACATGAATACTATGGAGGGAGGGAGGAAGGAAAGAAAGGAAGGGATGTGATAGGTATTAATTCTGTTACACTGACTCCTACTGACATTATTACAATAAGATAATGAAAAATTATCAGAAAAGCACATGTTGTTATGGCTATGATATTCAACAGAAAATTACTTTTTTCATTCTTTTACAGGCTATAGATTCTATTAGTGATATTGAAAAATATTAAGCTGTGATGGAAAGAAAATGCTCACAGGGGATGACACATATCTGACTCTAGTTACAAATATGCTACTACAGCTATCTCATACAAAATCTCTTTTCTCTGTTTTCCTGCTTCAAACAAGAACTTTCTAACCAAACCAGATACTAAAATATATCACTAACAGCATCCCAGTACTTTTTCTTTAATATACCCATCCTAGGCATGTAAAAATTTTAGATGCACCATTCATTTCTCTTTTCCCATTTAAACTCCCATTTTTCATCGGTTTTGCCAGTTTCTCAGCACAACATAAACAGCTTTTGAGGATCAGAGTAGAACCACCCATTCGTTTGTTCTCCCTAACATCAGTCAAATATACAATTATCCAGAAGCCAATTTCACCGTGTTCAATGGAGTTATTCCTTGTTGGCATCAGGATTACACCTTGAAAAGACGGGTTGTAGTCTAACTCAATAATAGTAACGTCGATCAATCACAGGTTGGGAGTTCTCCGAAATTTGTAAGAGAAGAGGTTGTGCAACTTCTAGAAGCCCTAAGAGATTTTAAGCCATGTTATTTTGGTTAGTCAGAAATAAGAAGCTGTTGGGGGGGGGGAATAAAAATACCACCGGGGGGGGGAGGGAACCTTCGTCCTGTCTGACTTCCTCATTGCATCTCTGTACATTATTAATCATTATTTTCTAGCGGTCTGTACCCTCAAGTACCCCGGCTTCCCTTGCACAGCTCCCCGCCTCCTTCAGGTGCAGCACCTACTGCGGCTTGCAGTCCCTCCGAAGCGCTACGCTACTCACCTTCTAGACTAGAGCAAAGGAAGATTCCACTGAACCCTCAAAATCGCGGCTCTTCCAACCAGCGCAAACCAAGCCCCGCCCGCCCTCGCTCACCTTGCCAAAGTATCACTGCGTCCTCCGCTCCTATTGGTTGACGCGACGCCCAGGGGTTGACGGGATACAACTTTTTTCACTATTCGCGTTTTGGGCGGGGTCTCCGCACGATCCTTCTCTCTCTCTTTCTCTCTCTCTCCACTCAAAGAGGATTGGGTAGTTCCAAAAGACTCCTTGCTCGCCCATTGGCTAGCTCCCTTACGCTGTCGGAGATGGTTCATAAGATGATGCTAGCTAGAGGAAGACAGAAGGGTCACGCGTTCTGGTTATTTCGTGGTGTGGAACGTGGGGAGCCTTCTTGTGCAGGAAATGGATCAGCCACGTTTTGTAATGCATGGGAAATTTCGTATACGAAATTGCATTCTGTGCCATTTTTGTTGCTATCATGAATTTTGGTTTTCATCAAACGTATTTCTAAGGCTCTCGCCTTAGATTTGATTTGCCTGCTGCTTTTCTATCAAGGGCCTGTTTTCCCTAATCTGGTACTTTGCCGATTCTTCCTATATTCCTTAGATTGTAGCCTGCAAAATCTGGAGATCTGAGGGATAGTTGAATGTGAACAACTGTTGGGTTTTTTAAAAAATCAATGTGAACTTGTAACTTGCAGTTTTGTTTTTATCCCACTTTTATTTTGTATACCTAATACAAATCCTTCATACTGAATCAGAATAGAGCTGGAAGGGACCTTGGAGGTCTTCTAATCCAGCCCCTTGCTCAAGCAGGAGATCCTATACCAGTGGTGGCGAACCTTTTTGGCATGCGTGCGTGTACACACCGGAGCACTGGAAACCCAAAGATCAGCTGCTCTTCGGGTTTTCAGCATATGCATGCGCACCAGCCAGTTGGTCTTCGTGCACGCCAGAAGCCCAAAGACCAGCTAGCCGGCGTACATGTTCATTGGCCAGCTGGTCTTTGGGTTTCTGGCACGCAGGAAGACTAGCTGTCCAGTGCACATGTACCTGCCAGAAACCAGAAGAGCAGTTGGTGATGGTATGCATGTCCACAAAGAGGGCTCTGCTTGTCACATATGGCACGCGTGCCATAGGTTTACCATCACGGTCCTATACCATGTCAGACAAGTGATTTAAAACCTCCAGTGATGAAGCAACGACAACTTCTGAAGGCAAGCGATACTATTGGTTAATTGTCCTCACTGTTAAAAAGTTTCTCCTCAATTCCAGGTTGCTTTTCTCCTTGATTAATTTCCATCCATTGTTTTTTGTCCTGTCTTCTGTGCTTTGGAAAGTACATTGACCCCATCCTCTTTGTGGCAGCCTCTCAAATACTGGAATACTGCTATCATGTCCCCGCTAGTCCTTCTTTTCTCTAGATTAGCCAAACCCAAATCCTCCAAGTGTTCTTCATATGTTTTAGTCTCCAGGCCCTTAATCATCTTAGTTGTTCTTTTTTGCACTTTCTCAACATCTTTTTGTAATGTGACCAAAACTGGATGCAGTATTCCAGGTGTGGTCTTACTGAGGTTCTATAAAGCGGTACTAATACTTCATGTGATTTTTATTCTATGCCTCTATTTTTATATAACCAAGGATTGTATTAGCTTTTTTGGCGGTGGCTGCACACTGCTGGCTCATGTTTAAGTGATCGTCCACTAAGATTCCAAGGTCCCTCTTTCAGTTTTAGATCCAGGTTTCACCAAAGCTGTACTTGTACCTTTGGTTTTTCGTGCTCAAGTGTAAAACCCTGCTTTTTTCCACATTAAATTTCATTTTATTCGATGAAATAAATGGCCCATTGTTTTAAGTCTGTCAAGATCTTTTTGGATCTTGAGCTTGTCTTCTGGGGTGTTGGCTATTCCTGCCAGTTTAGTGTCATCTGCAAACTTGATGAGTTCGTCTGTTATCTAAATCATTTATGAAGATATTGAAGAGTACTGGGACTAAGACAGAACTTTGTGGTACTCCACTGCTTACTTCCTCCCATCTAGATGTAGTATCCTTAAGAACTACTTGTTGAGTATGGTTTCTCAGCCAGTTACAAATCCATCTGGTGATGATGCTATCTACTCCACATTTTTCTAGCTTACTAAGTAGGTTGTGATTACTTTGTCAAATGCCTTGCTGAAGTCTAAGTATATACTATGTCCACAGCATTTTACTGATCTGCTAATTTAGTCACTTAGTCAAAGAATGAAATAAGATTGGTTTGGTATGTTCTGTTTTTAACTAACCTGTATTGGCTACTAGTTTTACTTTTATTTGTTTCTAGATGTTCACGGATCTATTTTTGATTATTTTTTCCAGTATCATCCCAGGTATTGATGGTAGGCTGATTAGTCTGTAGCTTCCGGGGTCTGCTTTTTCTCTCCTTTTTTGAAAATGGGAACTACATCAGCACTTTTCCAATCCTCTGGTACCAACCCAGTGCTCCGAGACTTTTTTAAAGATATAATACAATGGTTCTGAGATTACATCTGCTGGCTCTTTCAGAACTCTGGGATGTAATCCATCAGGTCCCAGTGATTTATATTCATCAAGGTCAGATAGGTGTTTTCTTACCATTTTCTTACTTATTTTAATTTTTATTTCTACTCTGTCTTTCACAGTTATGTTTTTGGTATGTTGGCCTATAGTTTCTTTTTCTATGAAGAATGATGCAAAGAATGAGTTAAGCAGCTTTTCTTTCTCTCTGCTGCCTGTTACTTTCATTCTATCTTCTCTCTTTAATGGGAGGTTTAATGAGGAGAAATGAAGAGCATACTTCCATTGTTGTTGTTGTTATTTGGAACTTTAAAAAGTAGCGGATTCCTAAATGATTGCTTAACTAAGGATAAATTGTATCTGTCCTCAGAGGTAAGTTGGACAGTATAGCAAAGATGGGGAGACCATAGTCTGTTGCAATTTTCTATGGAATAAGAAATTCAATATTCACAGGAGATGGCAGGATTACTTTAAAAGAGTGACAAAATACTTGTGGACAATGTGTAAAATAGATTTGGTGGCATGTTTTTTTTTTTAATCCTGCTCTTCTATAAATTTTGCTCAAGGAAATTTCTTCTGCTTATCAGAATGGATAGCAAGAGCACTTAGACTTATATACCACTTCATAGTGCTTTTACAGCCTTCTCTAAGCGCTTTACAGAGTCAGCAAATTTTCCCCAACAATCTGGGTCCTCATTTTACCCAGCTCGGAAAGATGAAAGGCTGAGTCAACCTTGAGCCGGTGAAATTTGAACTGCCGAACTGCAGCTAGCACTCAGCTGAAGTAGCCTGCAGTACTGCGCCACCTCGCATCAAAGTGAAATCCAGACTTTTCTCATTTTTTAATAAATCCTGTTCCTAGTTTTTTTCCTCAGAATCCTTAATTATGAAATCATGAATTTTAATCCTATTCTGGATTGAATCCTGTCATCAATTTTAATACTAGCCTGGATTAAATACTGCCATCTGTTTTGTGTGTGTGTGTGTCCACAATGGCATTGTCATTTTTTTCTCCATCTCAAAGCTTGGGCAGCCTTAAGTAATTTTTAGCTGATCCATTATTAAAGTACTGAAGCCAAAAGCCAATTCCAAGATGAGTAAAATATGAGGCACTGTATTCTGATGACAGTACGAGGTGGAGTCTATTTAGTACCGTGTTTCTCTGAAAATACATGTCCTGAAACTAAAGCCTTGCCATGCTTTTCGGGTGGGCAAAAATATAAGCCCCCACCCTGAAAATAAGTCCCCTGGACAACCCCCCCTCCAGCCAGGCAGAGCACCACTCACCGACCTAAAGGTATCCCGAAGGCGCCAAGCCACGGAAGCCGGGGGGGGGGGGCGGAAGAAAGGCATTCACGTTGCTTAGCACCTTCGGGACACCGCTAGGCTAGGGAGTGGCGTTTTGTCTGGCTAGAGGGAGGAGTTGCCGGGTGGCTGCTCCCTTGCAAGCGGGCTCCTGAAGAGCCGGGCACAGCCTCAGGGGCGAAGCAGCCATGAGGTGACCATGCTCATGAGCAGCCACCCAGCAAACCCCTCTCTAGCCGAGCAGAGCACCATTCACTGACCTAGGGAGTATCCCTAAGGCGCCAAGCCATGTGGCGCTCTGCCCACCCCCCAGCTCCCACGGCTTGGCACATTCGGGATACCCCCTAGGTCAGTGCATGGAGCTCTAACCAGCTGGAGAGGGGGGTTGTGTGAGCGCCTGCTTCACCCTCAGCTCTCATGCCTCCCAGCCTCACCATGCCCTGGGCCAGCTGTCCTTGCAGCCGCTGCCGAGCTCCGAGCAAAATTTCTTCTCCGGCTTCCAAACTCCGGAACTCGGCTTCCAATTCTTCCAGCAGCACCTGCTCTAAGAGTATTTTCTATGGTTATGGGCAGGCGGCCGGACAAAGTCTTTGCCCCTGAGGCTGTGCCCTGCTCTTCGGGAGCCTGCTCGCAAGGGAGCAGCTGCCCGGCAATCCCAAAACAATAAGCCCTCCCCTTCTAATAAGCCCAAGGCCATATTTCGTGGGTCAAAAAAATATAAGACCCTGTTGTATTTTGGGGGAAACACGGTACCTAATAACCATTTTAGACTGGAATAAACATGTCCCTTCTCTTTAGTAACTTGCAAATTAAGTCTATGCACAGGGCTGTGAAGATCATTTGTTTATTAGCTAGTGTCTGCCCATTAAATCAAACTCCCCCTCTTTGCCTATGACTTTCTGCAGTCTGCAAATCGTCTGATTGGTGGGTTTTAGAAAGTGATGGGTATCAAAAGAACTACATAGTTTTGCTGTATCACACTATCAGAGTCTGCTGATGAAGTGATCAATAGACTACAAGAAGCGTCAAGCTTGATATTCTTACCTAGCTGATTCCCACCCTGCTGATTAATATAGTTGGGGATTACCCAGTAAAGTAGGAGAGTTCAACTCTTTCAAGACTTGGATGTTTGTGAGCTTGCCTAATAGTTCTGCCATTAACTGATCATGTGATCAACACTGATCATCACTCCACAAGAAAAATGTACATTTATTTGTACAGTACACTATGCTCTGTCCAGCAATCTTTTTACAACAAGCTCATCTGTCAATTCTCTCAGATACCACCAGGAGGAGATATTCACCAGTCTTCTATTTTAGAAACAGGTAAGTCACTACCTGTACATGAGATCCACCAAAACATTCTTTTCTAAGGTTACTAAGATAGCAACTCAGTACATGCGATTTGGATAGTATTCTTTGCTGACTTGTAATGACAAGATTGAGACCAAGGACCAATTTTCACTTCATTCATTCTTGCTTTCTGTTTTGGTTCCCAGGGTAGAACTGAAAATTTCCCATAGTAATGAAAGAAAATGTACATTAAAATGTTTGCGAGATGCTTTAAGAAAAACAGTTGAGCATTTTTTCCACAAGGAAAAAAAGTAAGGGAATAGTCTCTTATAATTTGTATTACAAATGAACTAGTGATTTGACAAGCTTCAGTTTGGAGGGTTGATCTGAAATCACAAAAAAATAAAGGATCTGCTAAAAGCGATCCTTGATCCTTCCTCGTCCTGAACCCCAACTGTTATTAACTCAGAAGATTATAGGTGCGCTGCATTTGCACACATCTGGAAAGAAGAATGCCTGGAAGACAGCTTTTTAAAAATTGCATTAGAGAACTACATCTCCCAGCATTCTTTGCAACTCTTTAGGTAGTAGCATCCCACAATGGGCGTGGGGGTTTTCGTTTTTCTTCATAAGCCGGGCAGGCGTCTCTTACTGTGTGTCTAGTTGCGGGCGTCTTTCGATTCGAGCAGTCTTGCAGTTCTCGTGGGAGATCATCGCTTCTGCTAACCACCGGCAAAGAAGTGAGTAGGAAGTTAAGAAAAGTTTGGTTCTGGCAACAAATTATTTTGTTCGCAGGTCCGAGGAAGAAAAGTCCTTTTAAAAGGCGGGGTGAAAGTCCAGAAGGGATGTTTTAAAAATTGCCACACTCTAGCTATGTATTTTGCTTCTCTGGTTCGCTGCTATGTTGACTTTTTCTGGGATGACTGTAAGGCATAAGTCCTCCAACTTGATGCCGTTCGGATGGATTTCATTTCGACTCTTCAGGACATACTTTTAGGGGGTATTGTACATTTTCTGTGGTTTTTTTTTTCCTGATTTCTATCGCAACTTATTATTAATTGGGAAATGTTATTCAATGATTACTGGGTCTCAGAAAGCAAAGGGCATTAGCTGTTACTTGCTGCTGTAATGTATAATGGTCAGGAATTCATTGTGGGGGGGACAATGCATCAAATCTCCTGTTCCGCTTTTGCTTTGATTTCTCCCTAGGATTCTGCACACATGCAAGCACAATCCTTGAAGGCAGCTCCAAAAAATGAACTTTATTTATTTGCAAAATTCAGATGATGCATGTTAGAAGTTCTTGTAATGCATATTAGCATTAAGATAGGACTTTTCCACTTGATTGCTTATATTTCAACTAGGCTATGTTTTCCATAAGAGTACCAAGGACCCAGAGGAACTTTGAGACAAAAGTTGTATAACATTATACAAAGCATTAAACAAAAGTTATATACAGCATTTGTTTTGCACTTGTTAGAACTCTATTTCTTCTTCTGACTTTTCCAGGTAGGATTTGTTTCAATTAGTAAAAAACTAATACATGTTGGGATAACAAGGTAGATGAGTCTTAATTGTTTGAATGTATATAGAAGATAGCATCCTCAAAGGAATGGTGTTTGAAATAGTACTGTATTAAATCCAGCAGAAAGTTTCATAATTGCATAGCTTTATTTTTTTATTCTCCTTAATCATGCCTAAGCATCACAAAATGTTGTAGGGAGAATCTCGGATTTAGTGGCTTTTATTTTTGTAGGTTATTCGATTAATGCTATACCTTGCTCATTTTCTAACAAGTTCTTGCCAAATGGTCCAGAGTTTTTCCTGCAATAATACTGACAGCTGTGTAAGTCTAACTTGGTTCTGGTCAAATTTTCAGTTTCATCATGCATGAACAGATCCTGTTGCTGAATGTCCTATTGTACATATTTGTGTATAATCACAGTTCCCAACTTTGTTTTGTCCTGGTCTTTATTCATCTACTCAGGTAGAATTTACTTTCCCAACACTTTCCCCATATTCAGAAAGAAATGCCATATTCTATATTTACATATCAGACCACTGTGCTGTTTTATAGTCCAAGGGGAGAGGGGGGAGAAGAGCAGGGGCCAGGGTTATACATTGGATAGAGTCCATAATATAGCAAACAAACTGGGTTTCCAGAGAGTTTAGGTTTTTTTTTTTAAATTTTTGTTTATTTTATTTGTATTTCCCATTTCTAAATCTCCCATCTCCATCAAAGAGTCTTCTTAACAATTATGACTGTTTCAGAGATTCTGCTGCCATGTACGATGTTTTGCCTCCTTAATGTGCCTACCTATAGGTTTCTCATTTGAAAGTGTGCTCATTAGAATAAAATAACACTTCTATTTTGTATTTGTATTTACTTTAAACTTCTTTGTAATGTATCTTCTGTATCAGAACTTTAAAAAACTTGTTCCATTTCCGATCTACTGTAATAAAAGAGAGGTCTGGTGCCCCGTGGGGTAGGTGCTTTAACAAAGAAGGCATGCCTCCTGAGTCACACTAGATGACATTTTTTTCAAGGAAGGAGTTGGAGCTTGCCCAGTAAAGTAAAGATTATTTTGACACAAATGTGCAAGTACTATTACCCAGCTATAAAGAGTTTCTGAGAAAACCCTAAAACAAAAACCATGCTCAACCAACTTTCAGTAATATATTCAAGGTTAGCCTTTTCATTTACAATTAAATCACAAATTAGAGGAGCGTTATTACAGACTGGCTTACATTCAATAGTAATGCCCCAAAAGTGGGACCACTGGGGCTCTGATCACTAGGCATCATGGCACAACACAGGCCACTTTGGTTTCAAATGATGGAATCACCTTTCCCATGAACAGTCTGCTCCCGATCTCCACTATATTATTGCCCGTCCTTTCCTCTCTTCCCATCCCCACACCATACAATGATGTATAGTTTTTAACATGCTAGACTAGAAGTGGGAGAACCTGAGTTTGAGTCCTGTCTTAGATATAAAGTCAGCTGGGTAACCACAAGTCTGTCACTCCCCCTCAGCAATGAAAAGATGACAATGAAAAATTACTTCTGAAAATTCTTCCCAGAAAATTGCATATAGTTTTCAGAGGAAAGCCTAACTTTACTAAGGTCCTGTTAAGAAATACCAATGTGATCTATGGTTAAAGCACCAGGCTAGAAATTTGAAGACAATGAATTCAAGTCTAGCCTTAGTCATGAAAGGCAGCTGGGTGACTTTGGGCCAGTTACTGTCTCTCTCAGCTGTTGTGGGACATCATCACTAGACATCTGTTTCGGCCTATACCCGTAATGGTGAACCTATGGCACGCGTACCCCAGGTGGCAGGCAGAACCGTCTCTGTGGGCATGCACACCATCGCCCTAGCTCAGTTCTCCATGGTGTTTCTTTCGTGAGCTTCTGTTTCCCTGCAAACAACGCTCATGAAAGAAAAAAATCTCACCTCTGCAAAGCTGCCAGTGTTTGGGCTGCCCTACCTCCCTCTGGCCAGCTGATCTTCAGGTCTCTGCTGCGCATGCGCCTTGCAGTGTGGGCATGCGCACGCACAGTTTGGGCATTTGGTACCTAAAAGGTTTGCCATCACTGGCCTATGCATATCTTAATATTGGCAATTCATTAACTAAAACACCACATTGGATCTCTATATATGAAATGGCAGGGATAGATTGGCAAGCTAGAATGGCATTGTCAAATATTAGACAATACCATGCTAACTTGCCAATCTAGGGGGAGGGAAATCTTCCTTAAAAAAATTGTTTTTAAACTTCTGTTTCCCTTCATGCCCCCAAATCTTGTATTTTTTTTCTCTGAATATTGATATCTCTGGCACTTCAGAGACTTTGCAGGGCTGTGTTTATTCAATAAAACAGACTGAAATGGCCTGAATAAATTGTTAGGCAGTGAACCTTCTTTGGAGGAACTGAAGAAATAACGAATAAGGAGTGATAATGAGCCAGGAGAAATTCTTGATGCACTTGATATAAATGTCAGTTGCTTTTTTAATTTATTATTCAGCTTCTTATAAATTTGAAAATTAAAACCATAAAAAACAAGGGTGGAAATAACAATTTTAAAATGTTTGTAGCCACAGCTGTTGGAGATCACATGCCACAGTATAGTTCATGCAGATGTAGCCCCTTGTGTATAGATGCAGAAATTTAGATTTCTTGAAATTAATATTGAATTTCCTTTGCATCCCTATTCAGGGACATCCAGCTCAGTTCCTGCCTGTCACAGAGCTGTTAAGACAAGCACAGATTCAGAATTCTGTTTCTGCTCTTTGGTAAGTACTGGTAGAACTTATTTGATTGTCTCATGACACAGTAGATCCCATTGTTTCAAATGTTAAAAGAGAGTGTGGGTTTCGTTAGCATGTGAAAAGTGGAAGTAGAATACAGTACCGGCTTTAGTTCTTTAAAAAAATTAAAATAATAATTAAATACAGTACTGGCTTTAGTTCTTTAAAAATTTTTTTTAAAAAATTACAGTATTTTTTGGACCAAAAGATGCACCAGTGTGTAAGACACACCAAGATTTCGAAGAGGTAAGTAAGAAAAAAAGTTTTTGTTATCCCCAGCCCCCAGGAGCACTCTGCAGACTTTTTCCAAAAAATGGGTGGAAAGAGGGACTTTTTTGCAAAAACAGGGGCATTTCTTGCCTCCCCCCAGCCCTGCTGAAGCCTGCAGAGTGCTCCTGGGGGCTGAGAAAAGGCTAAAATGGTTGTATTTGGTGTATAAGATGCACCAACATTTCCACACTATTGGGGGGGGGAGGTGCATCTTATACTCTGAAAAATATGGTAAAATGCTTTGTCAATGAGCAGTTGGCTCTTATTTAGTTATTATTTTACTGAGCCCTAGCAGTAGGGGGGCAACTTCAGCCCAGGTGGTGGTAGGACTGCCTGAAGAAGTCCAGCATCATGGATTGAGTTCAGAGAAGGTAGAGCTCATGCTGGTGAGATCTCTGCCTCACTTCCTGGGATTACAACAAGGTCAAAAGAATCTGTAGTTACTTTGCAAGTCATTGCCCTGATATCTTTCTTGCTTCTGCCAACATGGAATGTAACTCAGTATGAATACAAGTGATCTTGGCTGTAAAAATAGTTTGCAACCATATCCGAAAAGCCTCAAGGAAGTTTGTTCTGCCCTCCTTTCACAATAAGATATGGGCCCAAAGGCAAGCATGCTTTGTCTTTAGTGTTAAAGGTAGCATGATCATGTTTGGAGGATAGATAGTTTCTGTGCAAAGTTCTTATCATTAATTTGGCTCTCTGTCTGCAAAGGGAATCAGAAGGAGGGGAAGGGAGAAGGGACTGAAAGGGGAGGGGGGAGGAAGTAACTTCAAAACTGATGGAAGAGATTTACAAATAATAAACACAATTAAGAATTGGAGGTCAAGGGAAGCAGTATTATTTTTGCTCATTCCTCGTGAATAAATACCTCAAAATTGTATTTCAGAGTTGTTTTTTCACAGTTTGCTACAGCTTCTACTAATGCATGTGTTATATTCGGAGACTCAAAGCCAGGGTTTGAGAATTTGTTTTAATATGTTGTCCAAGAACCAAGCTTGAGTTTTAGTGACTGAAAAAAGATAAAATGGGCTTTCTCAATAATAGCTCAACACTTTAGCCACTACAAGCATCCCTTCCAGCCCAGCAACTGCTGGAAGAGATATTTGTAGTTGAAGTTGTTTATAACAGAATTGCAACTTAGTTAACTCCCTTCTGCAATATCGATACATCTTTTAATGCCTATTAAAAGCACAGGAGCCATGAGGAGCAACAGCATCTCTAAAAGGATGGTATGAGCTATATTCCTTTCATCATATTAATTATGGAATTCAGCATCCAACTGATGTTGATGAACCAAACTACACTTCTCTGCATCCTTTACTGTTCATGCTCACTATGGCAGCTGAAAATTATTGTCCAGCATCATCTGAAGGGCTGTGTGTAGGGCTTCTACTGTTATTTTCGAAATGTAATGTCTTCCTCATCATTATTTGGGGTCGTTAAGAGCTGCTGCAATGAGCTCTGTCTCCTCGGAACACCTTTTCCCTGCCTAGTGCCTTGCAGCTACATAGATTATTTATTTATTTATTTATTTATTATTCACACTTATAGACCGCCCCCTCTCCCGGAAAGGACTCGGGGCGGTCCTTTCAGTTATCTTCAGCCCAAGTTTTAGATGAAGAGAATTGTAGACCAACACACAAAGAGAGAGCGATGGGTGTGGGAAAGCTACCTTATTTCAGTGAATAAGCTATGCAATGGTGAACTAAGGTTTTGCCAAATACTACAGGGCCAAAAGAGGTAGGCCTGTGTTTCCAGTCAATCAAAAGACCCCAGTGTCTGAGCAGAAAGCATACACGGCTTTTTTTTTTTTTTTAAATGTTTCTTTGAAGAAACTGCTGAGACCCAGAAACATTTTTGGCCTATGCTTTCTTTTGCAGATCACATTACTGATCTTGACAGCAACTCAGGCTTTAGAAATAAAAAACTCTTTCTCTTAAAGTAAAACACAAACTTGTTATCTATCAGTGATGGAGAAGGAGAGAACATTTGAGAAAGGCATATTACCTACTATTTGCTAAAATTAATAATAGCAACAATATTAACATAAGCTGGGCTTCCATTACCAAGGACTGTATGTGTTGAGAGGAGGCAGATCATAAAGAAGTGCTGTTTCCCAATTTTTATACAGCCATTCCCAAATGAGTTTCAATATTGCCTATTGAACAAGTCTAGCAAATCATCTTATTGTGCTCCCCCCCCCTTCCTGTCACCAGAGTCAGTCCCACCTATTATAGGAACTGAACGAAAAAACACAGTGCAATCCTGTGCACTAAAGAACATCAAGATCCAAATCCATGGAAACTTGTCTTATATAAATTCTTATTTATTTTAATAAAAAGAATAATGAACAAGCAGTAGAATACATTGGTAGTTAACTACTTTGATCGGACTCTTGCTTTGCTACTATTAACAATTACCAACATATCTTTTCAGGCTGTCTTGGAATTTTCTTATACTTATTCTCATTCTGAGCTGGGATGATTTTAAAAAAGCAGACAGTTGTATGAAATTAAATTGAGTAAAGAATAATGCAAGCAAACTGTTTGGTGGGCAGAGGCAAGCATCCAGCCAGCCAGGTTATAGACATTACAGTCTTATAGACATTACAGTCTGTCCCTTTATCACACACACCCCGCCCCATCCAGTCATCCAGTTCCCTCCTCAAATGATTCCATATCAAGGACCTTCTTTCTTATGTCTAACTTTCGTAAAACATATTTATCTAATAAGCTGTCCTTGGGGGTGTATACCTTATCTCACTTTCCTGGGCAAGCTGTCTCCAATGCCTCTGAGCAATGAAGAGTAAGAAAGTCAACAAATCTTAAAACAAGATACAGCTTCTCAATCTAGGTAAAAGTGTAAATGCTTAAATAAAATGTTCTAATACTAAATTCTATAAAATAGTCTAACAACCATTTAAGAATTTATTCTCGTAGGACCACTTTTCTCCTTCTCTGCTAATGACTATTAGGTCTTTATTCCAAATTCCAGATACAAAAAAAAAAAAAAAGAGGAGTAGTATAATTCAGAAACTTGAAACCTAGTTGAATTGATTGGGAACTTTTCTTCCTTTCCAGTTTGGTGACATACATTCTTCCAAACGCGTCCCTTTACCATTTTTTAAATTTCTCCTATAAATATTATCATTCAGCTACTTGTTGCTTGAGAAATTAGAATTTATTTCTGGCAAGCTTCATGGACTTAATTTGATATCCATGTTGCTTAGAGCTATTGTGTGTTGAGAGATACTGGTATTCCCAGCCAGACTCATCCTCATCTCTGATATTACCACCATCCCAATTGCTACATCCCAACTCCATCCAACCCTGTGCATGTCTCCATTCATTAGCTTTAGTTTACAGAAAATCGTCAGAGGGTTTTGTGATAATCTTAAAGAGTAACTACTGGGTTGCATTGTGCTATGATTTGAATTAGATTGTTTGCGTCCCAAAGTGTCTCTTCACAATCACCTGTCTGCAGTTCATTAATCGGTCACATCTTTTTCTAGCATCACTCAGCTGTGTCAGAGGTTTCCACCACAGCTGTACAAATCTGGAAATAGAGGTAGGAATTGCTGCCTGTGTTCCTACAATTTCCAAAGTTCCTGTTCCCAGTTAAATCCAAACCATTGAAAGCCCTATTAATAAATGCATTGTTGTATCACTTTATTGTGTCTCCCAAGAGTCTATTGCTCAAGAGGACTTATATGAGTGTCTGTCTAGCTAATTTTAAGTCATGTTTTTTCCTCATCTTTCATAAAAATGTAAAAGTAATATGTACATAAATTTGTCATCAACAATTGGGCAGATTCCCATTTTTTGTTTTATTATTTGTATCTCACTTTTATTAGTTTTACAAATAATTCAGGGGTAGCAAACATATACTTTCCTCCTCCATTTTCCTCCACAGCAACAGCCCTATGAGGTGTGTTGGGCTGAGAGAGAATGGCTGGCACAAAGTCACCTAGCTGGCTTTCATGTCTAAGACAGAACTTGAACACATAATCCCCCAGTATGATGCCTCTACACATCAATCAGCTTCCCTCTTTTAATATTTAAAAAAAGCAAATAAGAAGACGTATGCAGCAAAATTGTAGCATTATTTTATTAATGAAATATCTATAGGCTCCACAAAAGGTCAATGAGGCATTTGAAAAGCAGGGGTTAATAGGCATTTTTTATTTGTCAGTGGTGTCTTTCATGATTACAATGTCTGCAGGGGTTTATTCATTTTATGGGTAAACAGTAACAGAGTTGGGAGGGACCTCCTGCTCATGCAGGAGATCTGTACTAGTTTTATAGGCAGTCTCAAAATTCCAAAAGTTTTCCCAATCCAAAAGGTTTATCTATCACAACTTTAATGTTGTAATGGCCAAAATAGATTAGAGACACTTTCCCTTAACACAGTTGTAATCCCAGCCTAAATAATTGTTGCATAAATGAAATAGAATTGAATAGGAAGTTGTAGCTTTAATTAGCTGCTGGCTACCAAGATTCCTGTCCTTAAATTTCTCCTTTCTCCGGCTATTTTGGAGTGGGGGTGAGGGGAAATACTGTCTTTATTTCCTAAGTTCTTTTAAAATTATAAGGACATTTGCAAATCTTGTGTTGCATGCTGCAAAAGTTTCTTGATTTTCCTGGATAGTGCTGTTTGCTAGTTAAGAATCAACACAGCTCTGAAAAAAATGGGGAAGTATTTGACAGGAGCACCTCTGCCTAAATCTTTTTTTTTGGGGGGGGGGGGGAGAAGAATAGTCTCTGCATCAAACAATTGTATATCACATGGTAAATGAGAAATTCTGTTCTTGCCTCCCGATTTTTCAGTGTTCTTTCCAAGAAAGCTATGCTAATACCAGTATTGTTTTTGTTTCAATTGTTGGGTTCAAGTTACCCGGCACTATAGGCCAATGAATTCATGAAGAATAAGGTATAATGCAAACTCTTTATTTCTGTTACAGAAGTAAAGAGATACATTTGGGACCCAAGTTCAAATCAAGCATACTTATTCAACAAGCTTTTATTATGCCATAAAAAAACCACATGTACACAAAATCACATGTCTTTTTTTTAACCTACTAATGATAGCCTTTCTTTTAGCTCTGGACCTTGGCTGACACGTTGTTAAACTCAGCTAAATGCCATGTTACTTTCCTTGGTTCCATTAACAAGCCCATTGGCAGAATTCCTTCCCAAGGATACAAAGCCGCATTCTGTCAGCTAGTCTATGTATGTGATTAACCTGTGAAGTGTTTGTTGTCTTCCCTTCTAGCTCCTACTAGCATGTGCTAAAAAAGACATTTGTTAATTGCTAGTAACTATGTCTAGCAAAGGCACAGAGAAATTAATAAAAATGGAGCAGCCAATTCATGATTTATAAAAGCTCCTGATGATGTTTGCAAACCAATGTGCCAAGTAGTTCACAAGCTACTAAATGAAATCATTTCCTGTTTATTTTCATTTCTTATTAATTTAGAAATGTTTGGATTTGATTCTGTAAGCTTATAAAGTTTTAGTTCCTTTTTTTAAAAAAAAACATTTTTAAATGGTAGATTTATTATTTTTATTCTTTTCCTAAAGAAGAAGGCTCATTTCTCTAATCATGTTCTTTAAAGGCTACAAGGTAAAGAGTTGGCATTATAGAATCTAGTTTTATTTTTTATCATTATTATACTTTTATGATATCCTAATAATTCGCAAGCAAGACCATAGTGAGTCCTATCACATATGCTGGAGATAAGGGAAGCAGGAAAAGGCATCTCTCCCCCCCCCCCGCCAAATAGTTGTAGGCTACACTAATTACCAGTCAGCTACATAAAGGCAAGAAAGTGGGTAGAGGAGTATAAACATGGTGTTTCTGGGAAAGGAGGTTGTTCAACATTCAAATTCAATGTTTCACTTTACGGTCATTAAATGTATGCTGCAGTGCCAAGCTCTAAATAAGTGTACTTGTTCCATTCAGCCATGTTTTCTTCCCTGATAATATTTTCTGTGATAAGCAGTACAGAATTACTACATCTATCCTTTGCCATTGGTTGTGCTGGACAGGGCTGTTGGGAGTTGATCCAAAACACTGGAGGCATTCAGTTTTATTTCATTACTCCCCTCCTTGTGCTTCCCATTCCAACCTCAGAGAACTCATTCTGTATCTGTTGACAATTTGTATTTCTGAGAATTGCTGTTATTTCTCTCTTGTCCATCTGGCTGGCATCTGTTGGGAAATTTCCAGCCAGGCAGGGCAGAAGAACCAGTTGAGGGTTTAGCCTTGAATAATTGCCCAGTTGCAAGAGCTCTAGCACTGACACCCATGGAACCTTATCTATCTGTTTTCAAGGAGCCTGGAGTCTTGGGGATGTTGATCTACTGTTTGGGTTTGACAATATCATTTTGATTGCAGAAGGAGTATTGTTTTTAAAAATGAGCTTGCTATTAGTTTTAGAACAATGAGGGCATAGTTTATTGGGCTGCTCTCCTATGTAAGTCTGTTTCATTATATTATGTCTTATGAATCAAATCTGCTGCCTCTACGTTGATGTTGTCCTTGAATAGAGGTTGCTATGACCCTATCATATTACGTAGGAAAGTCATTTACGTGCGCATTATCCTGAGATAATTCTGATGGTCAGAAATCTTGGGCGCCCATTTTAGATAATGCCACTAATTTCTTAACACTTTAAAATGTTAGTAGAAACATCATTTAGCACAGGTTGCTAAAACTTTTAAACTTTGGATTCATCTTAATGTGGAGTACAGTGTCTTGCTCTTTTGAATAATAATTACCCATAACAGAAATTTAAGAAGTTAAAATAATCCAAGAAAGAGTTGTACAACTTTGCATCATGGGGTCAAGATTGATGAGAACATTTTAATCATCTTGCCTTTGTGTTCTCTCCCCCCCCCCCTTTCCTCTTTCTCTTTCTTTTTATATTTGGTTCTTTTCTTTACAGGACTTCAGTATGGAGGATATGTTTTGTGCATGCAACACTTTGGAAGAACCACCTACTTCTGCTGTCATGCTAGAAAGCCATTTCTCTCAGGTCATCTTTACAAACATAGAGAAATTCTATGTTCCTGGAACAGATATAACTTGCTTTTATAACATTTCCCAGTACTTCATGCCTCACAAGAAGGATTGGGTGGGCATATTCAGAGTAAGTTTGATTTGCAAAAACCACTGATATTTGAATAGTAAATCACAGCAATTGGAACTGATGTAGGATAGTTGATCTCTTTTGATAAAGACATCAGGAGAAAAAAAAATTCAGTTTTTTAGGAAAATTGAGATTTTAGGTTTATCTGAGATCCATATGTTGAGGTCAGGAAGAAATAATACAGGATGGAAGCTATTTTTTCTATTCAACTTTCAGTGTTTGTTAATAAATTATATGTCTTTTTAGCATGTAAGTAGTGCTTGTGCCATTTTTAGTTGTTTACTCTGCCAATTGGTACCAAGCCAACATTTATATCTGACGGTTCTCCCCCTCCCCCTCCAAAAAAACCACTCAGCTGAGTTTTACTTTTCCTTGAATATTACTTCCCCCAAAATTGTGAATGGGTACCATTAATAAACCACTTTAAGAGAGAGTTCCTAAAGTAATCCAGAGATAAAAATAAGAGACTTAAAATTCTCTGAAGTCCTTAATGAAAAATGGTATTTCAGCAGAATGATAGGTTATGGCACTACAGGTTCCTTAAAATGCAAATTAAACATTTTGCCAGGTCAAGTGTTTCCCATTGTTGCTCCATAGAGATGTGTTAAGAGGAAGTTTTCTCTCTGAAAGCCTTACAATCTGTCTTCAAAACTCTTGGGATTTGATTCTAGCCCTATTGCTAATGTAGGTAATGCCTTCCTATTCATTGTAATTTGAAAGTTGAAGGCTTTCCCTCTTCTTCTTTCCTTGGATGCAGCAAAGCAATAGGGCCAACATGGATCACTACTCCTTCCTTCTTCCAACATAAATTTCACATTAAGATTGCTGTGTCTGAATACAGTCTATAATTCCTTCACTCAGTAACTATTTGTTGGAGCCAAGAGGATGCAAAACAAATACACCACAGCCTCTCTAAAACCTTTGAACAGTCTTCAGCCTGAAACCTTGAAGATGTGCTTGGATTGCAGTTCCCCAGATCCATAGTTAATATAGACTTTTAGCAGTTCTAGTCTGTGTGGAGGAACCCAGGCTGGGTGATGAAGCCTTCATATGCACTTTGTGGTTGCCTTACAGGTGGGATGGAAGACAACTCGTGAATACTTCACATTCATGTGGGCCCCTGAGTTCAATGATTTCAAGAACAGATATGCTGAACAACAGCAGGTGACTTTTAAAGGTCAGTGATGAGAAGAGAATTGGTGGTGCATTTTTGCAACAGGAAACCTGCTACAGTAATCATCACACTGTTATCTGCTGAAAACTAGCCTTGCATATAGTGCCACTGTGGCATCCAAAGCGGATTGATTGAAATCTAGGCTTTTTTCACTGGCAATCCCTTAAAAAGAACCTGTGAAACCAATTAATGTGTTTATTAATTTTATTAATTATTTTTATTATTTGGCCAGAGTGAGAGTTAGTTGCTGATAGTATTGTTTGAAGTGATTATAGAAAACAATTGGGGGGGGGGGGAAGAGAGAGAAATGACATTGAAGGACTTTGGAGGTCAATAAAATAAGAAGAAGGAAACAAAAGATAGTTATATAAACAAAAAATAAAATTACTTGTTATACATTGCTATATGGCTGTTACTTCCTGGCTTGGTAACTTTTACCACTGGAAAGAAAAAATAAAGCTGTTTGTTAGGAAGTGATTGCAGTTCAGCAGTAAATTGTATCCTAGGAAATCTGGTGATATCATTTGTTCCCCACCTCAGCATTGGCTACGGTGAGACATGAGCCTGAGATATGAGACAGCTGTTGAGTAAGAATATAGAATATGAGACTGCAGTCATAAAAAGGGAAGAAAAGAAGGGTGGGTGAACTTAATTTTATTTTAAGTGCTTAGGCTTAATCTGGATATGATTCCAAAATCCTTCTGCAAAAGACCCAGACAGATATCTACCTAGAACTGTCAGCTTTGCTACTCAGGGAAGGGACAAATTTTAAAAGCTGTCAGCCTTCCTTCTGTTTGGCATCCAGCAGATTATCTCTGAAAGGTAAGCCATAACTAAGTGTTAGATAGCTAATTTTTGTATTTCTTCTCAGTGACTGAGTCTCTAAACAAGGAATGTGGCTTTTTGTTTTTTACAGCCTACTATCTGCCAAAGGATGATGAGTATTATCAGTTTTGCTATGTTGATCAAGATGGGCAAATCCATGGGGCCAGTATCCCCTTTCAATTCCGTACTGAGACTAAGGATGACATGCTGGTAGTTACTAAAGAGGTTAGTTCCCTTTCTTAAGTCCTAAACTAAATAAAGGCTTGTGCAGAATGGGTTAGGGTGTTATGGTCTTCAAAACGCGTGGCTCTAAGCATAAAACAGCTGTTTGAGTATTTTGGAAGTGTTTCATTGGGAATTGAAACATTCCCAATCCACTTTAAATAGTTTCACATTAGAAACAGTTGTTCCAAGCTTTAAGGGATGCATTTCGAAGTCAAAGCAGTTTGAAAACATTTCGCATTCTTATAATGGTTTGCCTGAGATATGGTAATCTACACCATCAAATGAATGCCTTTTTGAATTTATTCTGTTTTTTTTTTAAAAAGTATAACATCCTTTTGTGAAAAAGAAAATCCAATCTGGCCTCCATTATAGCATTTAAAAAAAAATAGATCCCATACAATAGGAATGGGCAGCTGGTTGATTGGAATATAGAGGTCTGGGTGTACCCATATTTACACCTATCTTGACAGTAAAAGATACTTCTTCCACCTTATCTATAATCTGATTATCTTGAGTAGCAAAGAACTGCCAGACCTCCTTTTGTCTCTCAGTGCTACTGAAATTGAAATATTGGCATAAAACCATTAAGCACTCACATAGAAACATCCAACACAGATTTTTTTAAAAAATAATCAAAATTAACATTAAATATTTCTAGCAATTTGATGAAATAATTGTAGGGGAAGGGCATTAACCATACATTCAGAACAGAATCCATATTGATGTACAGCAAATTCTCACCTTTGTCAGGGCGCAGCCTGCTAACATGGGAAGTGGGAAAAGGCTTAGTCCATATTATCTCCATGACATCTTTGGTTAAACTCTTGCTAGTATGTATTTCCATGTAATCTTTATTTAGACATCTGGGAAAGTTTTTTGAACACTCATTAAAAACATTAGCCATGTTTTTAAAATATTCCCTTAATCCACTTCTAAGCACAAAAGAGATGGAAAAGCAGTATTTAAAAGTAGTAGAATGAATCATCAGCATCTTTTATGGTCACAGCAGTAGGAGTTCAGATACTGACGGAATATTTTTAACAGTTTTTTAAAAATGTTGTATTACCAGATTGATCTCAGTAGTGGCAACTTACTATAGAGAATGGACACAAAAAGAGACTTTGCTGAGATGTCTTAGTAGTTTCCACTGTTTGCATATGTTGGGTGACTTAAATTAAGTAGTCCACCCCATTCATAAAAATAAAATCTATTGAATGATTCTATCTAAAAATGTCCCACAATTCAAACAGCCAATGCTTCATCTGTGACAGATGATAAAGTATCCAAATAATGCTTACTAAGGTAGTGCGGCATAAGCAAGCATGGTGGCTAACCAATTTTTTCTATTTTTCAATTCTTTAATATTTCAAAAACTGAATCCAAAGTGGTTTGACCGAACTAGAGAAATAAAAAACATCCTTAATGCACTGTTTCTGCTGATGCAATTAGCACTGCATGTAATCAAAGACTAATAAACTCAGAACTCATTCCCAATAATATATAATAAATATTTAGATCAAAAGAACTATTTGTATCCTGAATGGTATCTAGCGCACCTCTCCAGAACATATTAATACCATGCATTTTTCTTTTGATTTTGGTTTGCAGGGAGAAATGGAGAAAATACAGCAGCAAAATGAAACATTGCTTCAAGAAAACAAGAACCTGAAGAAGAACCTAGCAAGTCTCCAGGAGCAGAATATGCATCTACAAGAAGAACTTGTGGCAACTAAGGTAGGAACCATCTCCAAAACAAGGCAAGACACAACAACAAAAAAGAAAACTGAACACATTTCAGAGGTGGGTTGGTGCCAGTTTGGCACAGATCGGGCAATCCAGTAGTAGCTGCAGTGGGAGGCTCCGCTGACCCTCCCAGATGCTTCTGCGCATGCGTAGAAGCATTTAGCACATGGGAAAATGTCCGAACTGATAGTAAAAAAATTGCAATGCATCACTGATACACTTAACTAGTGTTTTCTTCCTAGAATGATGTAGAGTTTACAGTCTCCACAGAAATTGCCTTAGAGGAAGGCAGGAATAGCTATGTGCTATTCAAAGTGCTAGTCTTAGTGAACTGCAATACTAAGAAAACATTCCACCTGGATTGGGGAGAATGAGGAAAGACTACTGTCAGTTACTATAGACAATGTGTATTGGTGTAATATCCAGGTTATTTAAAAAAGAAAGCATGTAACACTACACAGTTCCTTTTAAAAATGCCAGTCTAGAAAGTAGGAAGGAGGACAAATTATGTACAGGTTAGAAAAAGTTGATTGAATCCTAGTCACTAAGATAATATTGATGTTAGGACACTCTGGATGGGAATGAGGTTTTGTATATTCAAACAAAAATAAAGGAGGTTCAGAACAGAGGATATTTTGATGGCTGCTTCAGAATTGTCTGAATTTAGAATTAGGTTTCCTTAGAATTATCTGTAATAATGGAAGCTATAGAAAAACTGCAAAACAAAATTACCCCAAAACAAAGAGAAAAAGGAATCCACTGATTATTCACTGTAGAATGGCTAATAGATTGGCCCAAAATATAATAGGGTGACAAAGTTTAAAACATAACCATGTGTTAAACAAGCAAAACAGACATGTCAGTTACTATTTTCTGACATTATAATAAATGGAAATCTTGATTATTTATTTTTCTGCTCTGCAACTTCAGGCTCTTCAAGATAAAGTGAACACTTTAGAGGACAAATGTGAGAAACTTGAATCCCAAAAGAAAGATCTAGAAAAGGAGAAATGTGCCATGAAGGAAGACCTGATGCAGTAAGTATTTATTTTTCCTCCTAGAGATAGCTACTTCAGTCACAACACTAAGTAAACCTTTAGTGATTGAAATGTAGGAAAGCCTTAGATTCATGAAATCCATGTTCTCTTTTCAATGCAGCCGTAAAAAATCCCTTGGTTCTGTTTTTATTATTTTATGTTATTGTGTGTGGAAACAAATACATATTTTTATGAAACTGGTTTTTTTTTAGTAGATATAGTTTAACTATGGTTCACATTTGAATAAGAATAATAACACTGATAGTATATTGTGGTTAAAAATATTGTTCTCTGGGTTACATTGGAATTACTAAGACAGACATTCCCAACCTTTTCTACACTCCACACCCCAAGAACGCTTCTCGCATCTCTTACAAAAGTAAATAATTATATGCATATAATTATGCCTATACACTATAATTTTGAAACTTCTAAACCCAAATTTTCGCACCCCTGGGAATATCAACTTGCATTCCCCAGGGGGTGAAGCACCCCTGGTTGGGATCCCCTACTCTTAAGGGGAGTAAAAAGACATTCTAGCTTGGAATCAGTTCAGGGGAGGAAATGCCTAAGGCTAAACCTATAGAGAAGGCAGATGGTCTGGTGAGATGTTTGTAATATGCGCGATCAGCAATAAAGTATCTACTTGGGCCTATTCATGGAATGGTTCCTGTTACTTCCGCCTGACATTAATCTTGCCAGACTCTGCGCTTCTGGGAAGGAGAAAGCAACGGATATGGCAGCAGAATCGCAGGCAGCTGCTATGTCTTCACAAGAGATGGCGAACACCTTACTCCTACATCAACAGGAAGTGGAAGCAGAAATGAGGAAGTTACAAGCAACGATACTTAAGTTGGTCCAGCCATCGGTGGCCCCACTAGCTCTGGTAGAGCAACCAGTCTCCTCCCATAGTGGTTTGCCAGAGAAGTTTGGAGGAGAAGCAGACAAAATGAGAAGCTTCATTGGACAGTGTGAATTGTTTATGGGAGCACGAGCTGCAGAATTTCCAACAGATCATTCAAAAGTATCTTTTATATTGAGTTTGTTAAAGGAATCTGCGGCCAAGTGGGCACAACCAATCATAGAAAGCAACAACCCGATAATGGACAACTATCAAAACTTTATGGAAAGATTCAGAGCATATTTTGGGAATCTGATCCAAACAGTTTCAGCCAGTCACAAGATTCAGCAGCTTAAGCAGGGCAACAGAAGAGTGCAGTTGTACATTGCTGATTTTAAATTATTGGCAGCAGATGCTGACTGGAGTGAGTCAGCCTTGATGGACCAGTTCAAGTATGGTTTACACGGTGACATTCAGAGTGAGCTGGCGAAGCGAGGAGTTCCACAGAATCTAGTGGAGTTATTCCAAAGTTGCTTGCTCATAGACACCCGTTTGCAAGAATTGAAATGGAAACAGGAGAAATCGTGCAGGCCTAAGGTTAAATCAAATTTCATGAGGCCTCCTCCCTCAGCCAATCTGCAGGTGGCACAGCCGATGTTGTTCGGAATAGGCAGAAGAATGGCAGTTGCTAAGGAAAGACAAAGACGTCGGGATTCAGCAGCTTGCTTTTACTGTGGCAAATCAGGGCATGCCGTCGGGGCTTGCCAAGCCAATGAGCCATGTAGAGAAAGCAGGATGCCTGATCAGGGTGCAGAAGAACCTCATTCCTCTCATCAGTCACCAATTTAAGGAAACAACAATGGCCCCTCTCTCCAGAGCTCGCAGAGGGGACCATTTATCTTGTAAAGAGAGCTCAAGTTGGACCATAGTATACTCTTAATTGTTTTTGCTAGATTATCTTTTGACTCTGGGCATGAGGAACAGCAAGAAACCTTGCATGATTCTGGGGACACCACAAATTTCTTAGACTTACAATCAGTAGAAGAATTAAATATACCTACAGTAGACCTGCCTGATCACATGAAGATAGATATGATAGCAGGCAGCCTTTAAGAGTGGGTCCCATCATGCAGCCTACAGTACCATTGTTGTTAACAATTGGAAAACATATCAACCACCGATAGTCTGAGGGACAGCATGGCTAAAACTGCATAACTCAACAGTAGATGGGGGGAGAGGAGGCACCATCATTCCCTTCTGCAGCCTAAAAACTCAATCTGCAGTTTTCCACAGGCTTGCTGGATACCCTCAGCCAGAGTGGCTAGAATAGCCAGCCATGTATGCCACCTTTGCAGACATTTTGGGGGAAGATGAGGCTTCAATCCTCCCCCCGCATAGGGATTATGACCGTAATGTTGTTTTGAAACCTGGAGCTTAAGTTCCAGAGATAATATCCAATATTAATGGAATAACTTTTAATCAAGCATTTGTATTCAAATTTTAGAGGGTCATTAGAGAAAAAAAACCTTCTAAATCGCTATCTTCAGTACCTATTTTTTTTTGTTCCAAAGAAGCAAGAGGCATGTTCCGATGCTCACAGGCCACTATCACAAGGATCTCAACAAGGTTACAATAAGGGATCATTTCCTGCTATCAGATTTGATGGGCAGATTACAGAGAGCTCCCATATTTCCCAAACACTTGGGATGCGTATAATCTTGTTAATAATCAAAGAAGACTATTTGACAGCCTTTGATACCAAGTTAGGGAAAGTTTGAGTATAGATAGTCCTCGATTTACAACCATTCATTTAGTGACTGTTCAAAGTTACAACAGGACTAAAAAAAAAGTGACTTGCAACTGTTTTTCACATTTATGATCACTACAGCACCCCCATGCTCACATGATCAAAATTCGGTCACTTGGCAACTGGCATGTATTCATGACAGTTGCACTGTCTTGTGGTCATGTGACATTTTTACATGTGGTAAAATGTGGCCATTTTTTACTTTCTCAACTGGTTTCCCACAAGCAAAATCAGTGTGGGAAGACAGGTTCACTTAGTGACCAGATGATTCACATTACAATTACAATGCAGAGATTTCCTTAATCACTGTGGCAAAAAAGGTCAAAAATGGGGCAAAGTTTAACAACTGCCTTGCTTATCAACTGAAATTTGGGGCTTTGTAATTCGAGGATTACCCATATACAGTTTATACCTTTTGGATTGGCTAATTGTGGAGTAGTATTCTTTAGATTCATGAACCAATTTTTCCTCGGAAATGACAAACGTGATAATTTATTCGAATGACATCTTTATTGTCTCTGAGAATGCAGAGGCTCGTGTGCAGCACATTAGGGGGATGTTGTGAAATCTACAGGAGAATAAGCTGCTTGGGAAGCTTGACAAATGCACCTTTGCCCTCCACCAATTGGACTACTTAGGTTACAGGATTTCAACCAATGATCTGCAGATTTACTAAGGTGTGCAGGCAGTGCTATATTTGTTGCCTAACGTTCCTATTTCATAAGCCGAGTATCTTCAATTGCAATAATGTGAGGATTTTACAGTCTTGCAACTTTACTTGGCACCAGCAAGTACTGGAAAGGGTTTGGGGGCAGGATAACAGGTTCAGGATTTGTTTACCAGAATCAAGACATAGCAGCAGCAAGACCCATATGTTCGGGTCTGGATGGACGACATCTAGAAAACTCATCAAAGTACATTATCTGTTTTCGGTGAAAGATGGAAAATCTGCAGCATAAAGACAGATCTTTATGCATGTACCTTTAAGGGAGGAAGTACTGCAACTTTGAAATGGTACTGAGATGGCTGGACTTGAGGAATCTTCAAGACACTGCACAGAACATTAAGACAATTTGTTGGCCTAGGATGGCGCCAGACATTAAAGACTATGACAAGTGTGCCAAAGAGACAAGGCCCTAAAAATATTCTCCCCAGCCTTGGCATACAGTATTATTTGACTTTAGAACAGGTTTTCCACCAGTGCAGGTTATATATCCATATTGGTGGTGGTGGATCTCTTCACTAACAACCAGATGTTGCAATAGTATTTGAGGTGTTATTGTACATACAGCCAACACAATTACCCATCGTTTAATCCATTAGCCAATTTTGTATATAATAATTGTATCCATGCATCAATTTGCCACGGGCCAGACCTTATGGGAAACAGGGGTTTTATCTGCAACCTCACACTAGGGTTGCATCCCCGGGCCCTGGATTTTCCAGAGGAGCAATGCACTGCTCAGGCACTGTTAAAAGAGCAGCTGGACTAAACCAAACCACACAGCAACAACATAAAAGAGCTTGGCAATTGCAGAGGGGGATAATGTGTGGCTTCCTATTACATTTTTAACTTATACCAGACCCTCAAAAAAGCTACATGCAAATTTTGGGGGGCCTTTTAAGGTCCTATGATAGGACAGTGCTATGGACCTTTGTTTGCATTTGCCACCATCTATCAAAGTGCACCCATTTTCATTCGATATTGATGTTAAAGGAGGCACTTCGCAATCATTGGCAGCCTCCACACACCACCTACACCCAGGAACATTGAAGGCCAAGGGAATTCGAAGTGAGGGAAGTATTGGACTTGAGGCAGAAGAAAAGAATACAGTGTTTGATTCATTACAAGGGCTACCCAGAAACAGAGCACTTGTGAGGAAATATAAGGTACATGGATGCTCCAGAATTAATAAAATTTTTCACAAGTGCTTCTCAAGCAAACTAAGATCTTCCATGTTCCCCAGTACCAGCTTCAGTCCTGAGCCTGAGGAGAACCAGTGAGTGAAGGGGTTAACTATTCAAGGGTGCCCTTTATGAAGAGGCACGAGACTGGCAGTGGTTCAGTCTCAGGGGGAATTTGTGGGGGGGACTCTTCTAAAATGCTTTAGATGTTTTACAGGGAGAACCACCTGACTGAGAGAAGGCAGACAGTCTGACAAGATTCTTGTAATGTGGGTGATCGGCGGTAAAGTATCCACTTGGGCTTATTCATGGAATGTTTTTGGTTACTTGTATTTGACAGGGTTCCCATGATGCAATAAATACTGCATTTACATGCTATAGAGATTATAGTATAATTTGTATCCTCTGAATTATCCAGAGAACTATTCTTGATATAAATGCAATAAAGAAGTAATAATAATCTATTATGTCTGTTTCCAAATAGGACCAAAAAGGAGAAAGAATCTGTATTATATGAGAAAGAACAGATTGGAAACCAGTTGAAAACCATTTGGCATCAAAAAGAAGAATTTCAAGTGAGTTAGCAGCTCTGGGGTCTTTCTTAAGGGTTTAAAAGAATTGCTCCTGAGCACATCCTCTCCAGATATGTTAGCCAACTTGACCAGCAGTGCAGATTCTACAGGTTCTTACAGTCTCAACACATGCAAAGGATATCATATTAGACAAGGTTCAATCTTGGAAGGAAGAAGCTTTTCAAATGCCAATTTTAGAGAACCAGAAACAGCATTTGTGCTTGAATGGATAGGACCAAATATATCCAATTGCTTCACATTCCTTTCTTGCAAACCAGTATCTAACACAAATGAATTCTGATACATATTGTCATCCTTATCTCAATTTAGGAACAACTTCTTTCAATTGATAATTTGCACTGCATCTATATGCTTTACATTTAACATCATAGAATGTCAGGAATTTTGTTCATGTGGGGGTATTGAAATGGCCAGAAATTTGAGTCAGTCATAAGTCCCTTAATTCCAGGCAATCATAACTTTGAATGGTCACTGTATCAATGGTCATAATTCGAGGACTATCTGTTTATGGAACAACTCAGATAAGGTTTTTAAATTCTGGCTATTGTGAATTGTAACCATCTGGGTTTCTCTCCACAGGTAAACAGTTTGGTCATCTAGGAGTCATCTGGGATTGTTTCTAGTTGCTCCCATTCTTATCTCCCATTCTTATCTAGGGAGCAAGTGCCTCCAAAGAGCTGCAGCCATTCATCAACAGTGGGGGGGGGGGGAACTGCCAGCTGCTGAGAACACCATTTTCAGAGGATAGAGAGTAGAGGATTTCTAAATAATATATACATACAGAACATTTTTGTTTGTTTTCTAGTCACTTCAGCTATTGAAAGAACTCAATCGTAACATCTGCCAAAATGGTTAAGGTTTTTTAGCTTCCATATCTCTCGGGAATTTTATAATTTCACAATTATCAAATCTGGAAATTTTACAGAACTGTCCTAAAACTAACTTTGAGCCTGATTGCCTAATGGTTTTTGCCTAATCCCTCTCCTTTGTTAGTTACAATTGCACATTCAACAGAAGGAGATGGACAACCTGCAGGAGGGAATTAAAGAAAAAGCAATGCACCTGGAAGAATTGAAGGGAGAGAATTATCAATTAAATGCTGCCTTGTTTAGACAGGTAACTTTCCTACATTTTTTCCTCTTTTGATATATAGTTTTTAAACCTTAAATAACTTTAAATTTGTATTCTTCCCTAGGAAAAGCATAGTTTATTAATCTAATGAAGCAGTCCCCACTCCAGATAATCTAGCTGCTGCAAATTGATGCATTCTTTCCCAACTTGGCAAAAAGTTTATTATCACTTCTTCCTGGGAAACTGCCATTTCACTGTATCACACCACCTCTCCCTTCATAGAAAAAATCAATCAGAGAGAGAAATTTCCTTGGACGGCATTTAAGAATGTAAACAACTCTTTGCTCTAAATCCCTTTTTTGTCACCCTGACCCTCTCCCAGCATTTTTGTTGTTGTTGTAGACTTCAGGCACCACTGTCAGATTATAAGCAGCCAGAAGGTGTTTTGTCTACGAGGGACTCAGATTCACCACACAATAATCATTTTCTGAAATGCACAATACGACAGCAATGGCCTTCCATAAACTAACCTTGCAAATTTCAGTGGCTATGTTTATGAAGTGAGAGATGGTGTGATAGTCTCTGCTGACGCACTTTCTGTTTGAGGGAGGAAAGGAGGCACTGGCAAGGGCAAAGGCTCACAGTTCTACCATAAGGATTTTTCTATTGGGCCAAGAACCGGAAGAAGAATTAGCAAGCAAAGCCTTTCGGCTAAGAGTAAACAAGTATAAACAAGAAAGAAAAAAAGGAAGAAAGAAAGTAAGGAAGGAAGAAAAAGAAAGAAAGAGACA
The DNA here is from genome assembly GCF_964273705.1 of Natrix helvetica. NCBI lineage: Eukaryota > Metazoa > Chordata > Lepidosauria > Squamata > Natricidae > Natrix > Natrix helvetica. The sequence goes on from NC_138554.1 coordinate 41,690,907, forward strand.
GAGAGAAAGAGAAAGAAGGAAAGAAAGAAAGAAAGAAAGAAAAAGAAAGAAAGGAAAGAAAGAAAGAAAGAAAGAAAGAAAGAAAGAAAGAAAGAAAGAAAGAAAGAAAGAAGAAAGAAAGATGTATTTGTTTGCTTAACAATAAGAACAAAAATATAAGTAGGATTTGGACAGTGGGATGAATGTCTTAGGTTATATCATCCTAGGTATGATTTTCAGGTAGTTCTCATTTGGTATCTGTGAACATTTTAGTTTGAGGTTCCCGATCTGTTCATTATTATTGTTTTCCTTCAGTGCCTAATCAAGCAGAAAAAATGGGAATGCACTAAGGCAGATTTTGAGCTACATTTGGAGGATAATTCATATGTTCTGACTTTCTCTGTATATGCTGTCCTTTTATTCTTTCTCTTCTCCCCATTAAAACCTTTAATTGACTTCTTGGTTTCGTTTTGGGCAAAAATATCCCTCCATAGCCATGCCATTCTATTATTTGCCCTATAAAACCTGGCACGGGGTTTTATACAGCCAGCAAGATCCCCTTGTCTTGAACACCGTGTGGTCCATTTCTCTTGAATCAGTTAAATATATCCTACTATTACAGAATTTTGATGCATATTTTAAACTGGGCCAATTCTAATGTCTCCCTGTTGCCCACATCACCCATTTTATATGTGCCTAAAACAACAAAATCACCTATCACTGCTTTAGAATTATATAGAGATTATTTGATTAGGGCACCTGGTGTGAATGCTATCATCTTTCTGGAAGTGCTGGCTTGTCTAATAATTAGAGATGGTGCCTGCCTAATTTAAATTCCCAGTCCTGGCACTTAGTGGAAGATCTTGGACACCCTGTTACCTTTCAGTCTAATCATACGGTACTCCACAGGGCTGCTCTAAGAATTAAATGGATCTTAACCCTGAGTACTACCGGTAGTGGAAGAAGTATGAAATAAGGATTTTTTTGGGGGGGGGGGAGATGTTTACCATTTGCCTTTGGCTTCTAATTATGATCCATCTTTTTTTCTTTTCTCAGCAAATGTTGAACAACATCCAGGAAGAACAAACACTTGCACTTCAAATCCTGAAGAAGCAAAAAGATGAACTAGAGCAAGAAAATCAGGTGCAAACTTTGTCATGTGGGAGTGATGAGAGTTGCTACTGTTGGATTATTGTGCAGGGGGTGGTATTGCATAACTAGGGACAGTCTGAAGTTGCTTGGGGTAGCTTTTTGTAATCTTGTGGCTCCTTGTAGCTGGGAATGAAAGAAAGCTTGTAAATAACTGCAATATTTCAATACTAGGAAACTTACAACCTAAAAGAGTGTGGATTAATCATCAATTTTCTCTAAAGAAAAGTTGAATAGTTAACTCATATCTATTGTAATTCCAGAAAACAGTAATAATTCACAAAGTATAGTGTTTCCCTGCCATCATTTTAATATTTATTTCTGCCGCTACTAATCAGCGTAATCTGGTATTAAAAACATATGTTTCAAATATTTTTTTTATGCTCAGTGAACGGTCTGCAGGTATGCTTGCATTCTTAATAATTCAGTCTTGAGCACCAAACCAAATCTGCTGCCATTGCAGTATTGCACATATATTACTGTGCAGATATTTATAATGTGATTTAATTCTTTATCTTTACCTGTACTGGGGGCTTCTTGGAAATACTATTTATGGTTGCATGTAATTCCTCCCCCCAGAGCTGCAGAGCATAGGATCATTGGTTAAGGTAATATTATTGAGTAATCTCATCCAAATTTTGCACAGTTTCACTAATGGCCAGGTAGAGCCATTGAAGACTGTTAAGTAAGACATTGTTTAATTCTAGCATTTTTGTAAACAAGACACTTTACTCACTAGTTATAACCATGGTTTCATGTTGCTTCAATGTCAAGTGCATACTAAATTTTACCTGTAGACAAACTCTAGGAATAGGACAATGATGCTATAGGATGGAAGAGCAATGTGAATTTTGATGGCAGGAGGTGGGATAAGCAAAAGTTTCAAGTATGGAAGAAGAACCTGCTTATAAGCTTTGCAATATTTCAAAGGGTGGGCATCCAATTTTGCTCAGGTTTCAAATCACTACAGAACAAAAACAAACTTTTCCAGTTCCCTAGATCAACCAACTGAACAAAGTCAGAAAAATCTACAGCTGTTTCTGTTGGAAACATTTGCGTGGATGTTCCCACTGTGAAACTATGTTATGGGACTGGTGAGAAACCAACTTCCATGTGTAAGCAGGGAATTTTGTTCCTATATTTCAGATGCAAACAAATGTTTCTGGGCCCAACTATCTACGTATATATCATAACTTCCAATTACTGGTTATGCATTTTAGCTTTTTTCCCCCCAGAAATTATGGCAAGAAAATGAGGTGTTGAAGGCACGCCTCCCTGAAACACGCAGTTCATCTGCTGGATTCCTATCCCGGTCACTGCCTAACTCTGCACTTCTGTTTGGAAGTCCATCTTCTGGTGAGTACCCTTCGACATCCAGCTGGGAGGTTCAACCTAGCAGGAAAAGTAGGCTAATTGAGAACTCAGTGCTGTTCTGTTTAAAAACACGTAATTGCTTAGGTTGTTCTCAACTTATGACTGTAATAGACCCTGCTCATTATTGACATAAATCGTGATGATCATAAGGTGGGTCATCAGGTGGCTGACCCAATTTTGTGTCTCTTTTTTGCATCAGTTGTTAAGTGAATCCATGGTTCACTAAGGGATGTTTTTGCCAAAAATCAGAAGCAAACAATGGGTTTTGGCAAAAACTTTGTAAATTGCGGACACTTGACCATGAGATGCTGCAAATGGCTGTAAATGCAAGCCATGGCCAAGCACCCAAAATGTGGTCACATGACTGTAGGCAGGGGCAGTCACTGAAATTTTGAAACCAGCCAGGTTATAACTACAGTTTTTTGGTCCATGTTACCTTTGAACAGTCACTAAGCATAAATGAAGGATGGCTGTACCAAATTTTGCAGTTATGAGGAGGGCTACTTCTTTTGGATTTGTTATCTTTTGCTGAGAAATAATAACAATGCCCTGAGACAGACATTGGCATTTCTATGAGTTGTACATCCAAATAAGATGGGATAGATTATGTATTGGCAGATCTTACTAATGTACAAACTTCCTAATTGATTCATGACATTACTGTTCTTTACCATCACAAGTATTTTGAAGTGTCACTGAAGCTATATATTAACATTAAAAGTAAGGTAAAGGTTTCCTCGCACATATGTGCTAGTCACTTCCGACTCTAGGGGGAGGTGCTCATCTCTGTTTCAAAGCTTAAGAGCCAGCGCTGTCCAAAGACGTCTCCGTGGTCATGTGGCCAGCATGACTCAACACTGAAGGTGCACGGAATGCTGTTACCTTCCCACCAAAGGTGGTCTCTATCTTTCTACTTGCATTTCTACCTGTTTTTGAACTGCTAGGTTGGCAGAAGCTGGGACAAGTAATGGGAGCTCACTCCTACGGGATTTGAACTGCCAGCCTTTCTGATCGACAAGCTCAGCATCTTAGCCACTGAGCTACTGAGTCCCTTTATTAACATTAAATAACTCATGTAATTTAATGTCAAAGTGTTTTATTTTTCTCATTATGGTTTGTCTTACAGCATCACCAGAAGTTGCTCAGGTGGACCCGGTGAGTTTTCACTTTTAATGTCTTTATTATTGAGCACAATGTAAAAAAAACCAACAACACCTGAAACACAGTAAAGACGAAGTGAAAAGAAGTCAGAGAAAACAAGGAAAGGATACATGATTGTTGAAGCCACAATTGTTGGCTACAATCATTGTCCTTAATAGTCCTTTGGTGCTTTAAACCAGACTTGTTTAGAACTGAAGGAAAGGCAGATTAGTGGTGTGAGGCCTTAGTCACTTAACATTTTGCAGGTTGTTTTGAGGTATCCATCTCTTTTTTCTCTGCTAGCTACAGTTCCACTTCATCACTTGCCATGATACCACAGAACAAAGCTTTCCCATTCCTGTAACAGAAATTTACTGTATATCATGCAGTTTCAAAGCAGTTTGAAGAAAAAATTTTTCCATTGTCATCTTTCAGGTCTCTCTGAAAAAGTGTCCCATATGCCAGGAGGTCTTCCCTAATGACATTGGAGAACAACAATATTTGGATCATGTGCAAAGTCACATTCTCAACTGTCCATATTGCAATAAAAGCTTTGACAGCTCCGACAAGCAAGTGTATGATGATCATGTCTTTTGCCATCACTTAGACGAGGCTTAAGCCTGCTGGCATCACCTAAAATATTACACTAATGCCTTTTTTTCTTTCCTTTTCCCATTTCTCTCCTTTGTATGATCTGGCAGGGATAGATACTTAAAATGCTAAAATTGACATACCAAGCTAAAGTCTGTTGTTGGGCCTTAGGTACTGATTACTTTAATTTTCTTGTGATACATGTGTTAAAATAAATAATACATTATGCTTTTGTTTTGGAAACAGAATATCCCATATTTAAATCTTAGATTTAAAAATAAGATGCTAGTAGAATGTCTCTAGCATATGGGCTCCAACACAAGCCTGAAAGTTTAGAAGCATACTCTTTCCTGTCACCATCTCTTTGGGATGGTTTAGGTCCAAAAGGACCGTCCAGCGGCAAAAGTATAGACTGAAATCTTGGAGCACGTTGCAACATCAGCTCCTCCTTCTCCTGAACCCATTTTTTTAATGTTACTGAGATTGATAAAGGCACTAACAGGTTTTCATCAGTCTTGTCACTGTATTGAAAGGATTAAACAAAAAGGGCCTTTTTTAATAAAACAAAATAGTAATATTCTTTAGGACTTTAGCATAAATTCATTGGATCCCTCAAATTGGACTGCAGTATCATACCTCCAGCATCAAGGAGTTGCAACATATAACCCGAATCTCTTTATGATAATTTAGAAATGTGCTGCTTTTTTTGAAATTTCTCTCTCTCTCTCTGACTACATTGTCAAAATGCCATGTCTATTATATAATTAAGAATACTGTATTAGAACAGAATACATGAGTGGAATTCTTTTTCTTGAGAAAGCACAATATTTTTTAGTTTGACAGTGCACTTTCTACTCTTTAAGACTGAATGTTGCAATAGAAATAAGCTGCTTACATACAGATTATATACTATGTATTGATTAACTAAATAATATTATATATAGCAAAATCTATTCTAGTAGCACTTTACTAAATATTACTTTTTAAAAAAAGTAATATTATTTATCATTATTTTCTTTATTCCCTCTTTTGCATTATTATGATTATTTTGCTTTGATTGTACACTGAATGCTTCTGTACCTGAGACAAATGTTTGTTCAATCACATTTGGTCAAATAAAGCATTAATTCAATTTAGATAATTAAATAAGTGTTGGTTTTTCTTTTTCAAGTACCTATCGATTACTTATTGAAAATATACCAAATTCAGAATGGAGATACGCACCTATATGGATTCACTGGATATGCACATGTATCAGATGTAGTGAATCAGATGTAGTGAATTCAAAATATCTACCCTCTACTAGTAAATTTATTTTTTGGTTCTGTACTGAGACAATTTTACTACTTAGTATGTTAACTCAGATAAACATACCAGAAAAAAACAGGATTAGGGTAATTTCCAGAAGATGTTCTGCTTGCACTCGGGAATCAATTAAAGATCCTGTCTTATCAGTTGAAAAAATAGTTTCTTCCTTTATATTTTCTGTTTGTACTATGTGCCATCTGTTTCTTTTGACGAAGTTCTGTAGTTCCTTGCAAGTTTACTTTGGCTCTCTTCTCATTTGGCTGCTTTTACCAAAATAAAATTATCATCTGGATACTTTCTAATTGTTGGTGTTCCTTGGTGAGATTTCTGCTACAGGAGCTGCATAAAGATTATAACAGATGTGCTGTATAAAGATGCCTTACAATATTTTGCTTCCTGAAATAATGGCCAAGATTTTATTTTCCCTAGTTTCACATAGCGAAACTGAATGGATTTGCAGTAGAATTTTTCCTCATGCACAGATATAAAGTGGTTTACACAAATGAAATGGCAGCAGATCAGTTCCTGACATATCCAGCTCTGATTGTTTAGCAATAGCTACTGCTTAGTAGTTCCAGGGCCTGTCTAATGATAGATACTGCAGCATCCTGTTAAAAAAATCACACATCACACACCCACACAAACACACAATCAGCACTATGACAGGATTGGAAAAGATCTGATTTATCTATCCTTCCCACATCACATTTGGGCAATTTCCAATCTACAACAATAATATGGAATATAGAGATATACATAATTAGCTTATTGGGGAACACCAAATATAAATAGTTTCTTCCAGAGAAAAGCAGATCCTGCTATCATTATGCAAGTACTTGAATCACTAATCCTAAACTCTGGGCGGAGGGGGGGGGCAGTGGTCCTCAAGATTGTGTATCAAACATGGAGAATAAAACAAGCCACACGGTTCTTCTGCTGACACAGATGCTTTATTGAGTTGAAGTATAGGGAAGAAGATAAATACTAAACTGTTTTAGGGGGGTAGATTCGCTACTGATTTAGGCCAGTTCCCTTCTTCCTGCTGTTTAAGAGTAATTTTTCCAGCCTAGTTGCAATCCTGAACTGCGCATGGCTGAGGTGTTTTTTGTCATTACTAGCAATACAACTATCACTCCTGCTCTCTATGTCCCCTTGTTCTGTATTCCCTGCCCCAAGAGCTCATGTTACTCTACCAAGCTTCTCATGCATCCCATCTGTTACAACACCGCCTAGGTTATACCAGGCATGAAATCTTATTTTCACTACTGGTTTGGAACCAAGAGCGTGCAAGTGTGCTTGCTTTGCTTGTGCGCGCGCTTCTGCACATGTACAGAGTGTCCGTGATGATGGCTTGGTGCTTGGGTGGAGCCTCCCACCGCCACCACTACCACTTCGCCCGAACCGGGGCAAACTGGCAGAGTATCACCTCTGGGATATACCACTGACTTCCTTTTAAGACTTGTCTGAGCACCAACCTCACTAATATGCACCTTCCACACAAAGTTATTAACTTTTGTATAGTGAGGAAACTTCCACTGCGTGTGCAATGGCTGTGTGCTTTAATTGTCTTTAGTAAAAAATATTTTTTTTATTTATTAGAGTAGAGTAAAGATTTGGATGAGGGAATAAATGGGGAACTCATCAAATTTGCAGATGACACCAAGTTGGCAGGAATAGCCAACACTCCAGAAGATAGGCTTAAGATACAGAAGGATCTTGACAAACTTGAACATTGGGCACTAATAAAATGAAATTTAATGGTGAAAAGAGTAAGGTTCTACATTTAGGCAACAAAAACGAAATGCACAGGTACAGTATAGGTGGTACCTTGCTCAACAGTAGTAACTGTGAAAGGGATCTTGGAGTCCTAGTGGACAACCATTTAAATATGAGCCAGCAGTGTGCAGCAGCTGCCAAAAAAGCCAACGCAGTTCTAGGCTGCATCAACAGAGGGATAGAATCAAGATCACGTGAAGTGTTAATACCACTTTATAATGCCTTGGTAAGGCCACACTTGGAATACTGCATTCAGTTCTGGTTGCCACGATGTAAAAAAGATGCGGAGACTCTAGAAAGAGTGCAGAGAAGAGCAACAAAGATGATTAGGGGACTGGAGACTAAAACATATGAAGAACGGTTGCAGGAACTGGGTATGTTTAGCTTAAGAGAAAGGACTAGGGGAGACATGATAGCATTGTTCCAATATCTCAGGGGTTGCCACAAAGAAGAGGGAGTCAAACTATTCTCCAAGGCACCCGAGGGTAGAACAAGAAGCAATGGGTGGAAACTAATCAAGGAGAGAAGCAAATTAGAACTCAGGAGAAATTTCCTGACAGTTAGAACAATTAATCAGTGGAACAGTTTGCCTCCAGAAGTTGTGAATGCCCCAACACTGGAAGTCTTTAAGAAGATGTTGGTTCGCTATTTGTCTGAAACGGTATAGGGTTTCCTGCCTAGGCAGGGGGTTGGACTAGAAGACCTCCAAGGTCCCTTCCAACTCTACTATTGTATTGTATTATTGTATATTATTGTAAATTGAATTCAAATTAAAATTGAATTCATGCTAAGTTTTTATTATTGTTTTACTTTAGTCAACAGAGACTGAAAGTCCTGGTAGTGTCATATGGGATTCCACAAAAGTTTAAACATTAAAAAGGGTTCTTTGTGCAATTTGGGGGACCAGTGAGCTAGAATATGGAGCTGAAGAAGTAATTAAAATTATATTGAATTTTCTTGTCCCTATCTAGTCACAGAAAATGGTGGTGAAGGTGTTGGACTAGAAACAGACACTAAGTTCTGGTCCACCCTTCACAACAGGTGCTCCATGAGATTCTCAGTCTAATTTTCTATAAGGATTTTCTGGAGAAAAAAAGTGGAGTAGTATGTATGTCATTTTGAACTCCTGAGTGAAAGGAGGATATATATCAAAAATGGTGTTTCTGTGATACAAAAAAGCATTTAGCAATGGTTCTATAGTCAAGGTGATAAAGCACAAGTTGTGACCTTCCAAATTGACTAAACTACATCCAACATACCTGAAGTGGAGCTGCCTGCTGTACTGGCAGATGTCCTTCATAATATACGGAGAGCTACCCAATGAGCTATCCCGTCATTGAACTCATACAGCTTGCTAAACCATCTTTTGCCAACCCCTGCAGTAACTCAAAGTTAATCAGCAAGACAGCCAAAGGTAGCATCTCTTGCATAATATTGCCGTGGGATCTCTATGCTTCTCCCATGATTTAAAATACAACTTTAAAAATGCATGAAAACTTACAAATTGTCAAATTTACACACATAACACCAGGGACGTGCGGTCAGGGGAGGCAGGGGAGGCAGGGCCTCACCTCTATTCATGAAATAATAGTATATAATATTATATACTATATATATATATATATATGTATGTATGTATGTATGTATGTATGTATGTATGTATGTATGTATGTATATATATATATATATATATATATATATATATATATATATATATATATATATATATATAATATTATAATATTATATACATCTGTCCGGCTGCGCCCGGGAGCTGAGGAGGCAGAAATGTTGTCAGCGCTTCCGGATGACGAAGGCACGAAAGCGACAGTCGCTTTCGTGCCTTCATCATCCGGAAGCGCCAACAACATTTCTGCCTCCGCCCTCCGCAGCTCCCGGGCGCGCCCGGACGGAGGTAGCCAGAATGGCGCCGAGGCAGTCCGGCGGGTGAGTGACCAAGGATCAGGCTGCCTCGCTTGCTCTTTCGTCCGGCCGGCCGGATGTAGCCACAGCAACGCCGAGGCGGTCCAGGCGGACGAAAGAGCGAGTGAGGCAGCCTGATCCTTGGTCACTTGCCCGCCGGACTGCCTCGGCGCCATTCTGGCTACCTCCGTCCGGGCGCGCCTGGGAGCTGCGGAGGGCGGAGGCTGCGCTTTCACCCCGCTCAAGCCTTGCCGCCTGCATGGGAAGCCGCCTGAATGGGAAATGGGAATGGGAAGCGCAGCCGCCTAAATGGGAAAGTAACGAAAGGGGCAGCAAGGGCAAGCAGGAAAGCAACGAAAGGGGCAGCGAGGGCGGGTGGTGGCTGCAGGTGGCAAGGCTTGAGCGGGGTGAAAGCGCAGCCCCTTTCGTTGCTTTCCCATTCACCCCGCTCAAGCCTTGCCCGAGGGAGCTGGGGATCGGGCTTTGGGTTGGTGGGAGACCTTGAAGGAGTGGGGGGGGGGAAGGGACTGGCGCCGGTGGAGGAAGCAATGCTACGCGGATCAGTGCACTCCGCGGTCCCCTTAATGTTCACTCAGGAAGGCGGAGAATGGGACCACATGTGCTGGAGGCTGAGGCTGCCTCAGCCTCCTGCACACGTGGTCCCATTCCCCGCCTTCCTGATGACATCACCAGCCTCACCAGGCATAACCCCCACCGCACGTCACTGCATAACACACATATCTTTGTTACTTTATAAATATCTCAAGGTGGTTTACTTACGTAAGTCCTATCTGTCCTCCTATTTTCCCGTAACAACAATCTGTGAAGTAGATTGGGCTAAGAGAGAATGACTAGCCCAATGATACCCAGATGGCTTTCATGTCTAAGGCATGAAAGGACTAGAACTCACAAGTTCCTGATTTCTAGGCCAGCATCTTCCCCACTACACCAAACTGGTGTTTATATACTTATTTCCACCTGAAACCTCTGAAGTATAAAAGAACATTTATCATTCGATAGTTTGAGATTGCTGAAATATGAGATAATTTGAAAATGATTTATTACTTTTATAATCTACTCCCACCCAAAAATCATATAGCACCAGAAGCTGTGGATTTTAGCATACCAGGAGACCGAACGATACTATTCTGCAGGCTTGTCATATACCATTCTACCTACCAAAAAGAATACAGGTAGTCCTTGAGTTACGACTGTAATGGAGCTATCCATTACCATCACAAGCCAAGAGGACATTAAGTGAATCACATTAAGTAAATGAGACAGGGGTGAAATACTATCGGTTTGGACCAGTTCACCTGAACTGGTAGTAAAAATGCTACCCGTTCCCCTGAACCGGTAGTAAAAAAATTGCTACCGGTTCGGGTGAACAGGTTTTTCTGACGATCAGCTGTGACGCATGATTTATGTTAGCTGGCAAATGGGATTTCCTGCTTTCTAGCTAATCTAAATTGCCTGACCCAGCAGATTTCCCAACACACACACACACACTGTTCACTTACCTTTGCATGCGCACTCTGTGCCTGCACGGAACACGTACTCACATTGCTATCAAACCGGTAGCAAAGATAAGTGGATTTCACCCCTGAAATGAGCCCTCATTGCTGTTCCCACAAATATGTGTGGGTCTTTAAGAGCACATGGGATACCTGAGGAGTGGGGATAACCAGGGGAGGGGAGCCTAGTACAGGAACAAGTCCACCTGCTTCTGGCACCCAAGTCCTCTCCCCACCCACTGAGATATCCCATGCTTCATTTCTCACACCTTGGGGTCCCCACAACTGCTTGGGTTTTCTCCACACCAAACCCATCACTGATCGTTTACTTACCTTTTGAAGATCTCCAGAATTCAAGATGTCAGAGTAGGAAAGGAGAACAGGTCGGGAATTCCCAAACATTTTTGCAAAGAGAAGAGAAACCTATAGGAAAGAGGAATTTGCTATTGGCTGCATGCCTTCCTTCTCCCACTATTAATTCATAGTGTCTGTGCCATTACCTGATTTTTGTAACAGATACATTACAATGATGGGTTGTATCCATGTCCATTGCCAGAGTAACTTCCAAAGGTTTGAAACTCAGAAAATACCTTAAGTAAAATGTAACTTGAAAATATTAACCTCCAGCTGATGCTTCCATTTAATATACTGGTATTTAATTACAGTTATACATAATAATGGAGTTTTGAATTATTTTAATGAGGCAACAATTACATTTAACTATGGAACAGGTTGTTTTAAGATACTCTTTTTTTCAAAGAGAATGGTTGAAATGACACCACATCTTTAATTTGGTTGCCGAAACCATAATAATACAGTGAATTATAAATTAATTAAACAGCCTTGGTTCACACAATATACTAAATCACACTAACTATCCATGATTCATGTGGAAGAAATATGCTAAGTGTGTGCAAATTCAAACAGTATGTGTAGCAATCATTACTATGGGTTCATTCACTAGTTGCAAAAACAAAACAGAAATAAGTTTTTGTTCTAAGCCTGCAGAAATGAAACTTTTTCGCCCCCTTCTGGATGTCAAGTATGTAACGCAAGAAAAATGCACAACCATAGAGAAGTTCTGTTACTCTGTTATGCCAAAAATCATTGAATATTCTTGGGATAACTTTTATTTGATGATATAAGCCAAACATCCTGGAATCATTAAATAAAAAGTGGTGGCTCAAAAATGAACAGCTACCATCTTTGTCTTTCATGGATTTTTCAGTTTAAAAATCTGAAGAATCAATCTGATCTGTTTGATGGCAAAACAGTAAAACTACATTCCCAAATGCGAGTACTCTTCTAAAAATGGTATGTTACTTGCTCAAACCGAATTCAAATGAATTCATTTCAGCTCCATTGATAAGTTACTGATCTTATAAAATCTTGCACATTCATTAATTTAGAAAGCTTGGATAATAGTTGACATTAAAGGCTCCAATCTCTATCCATGCTTCAAACAAGCCAGGAAATTGTATAAGTTTTTCAAGAGAGAGGAGTGATTAAACATGCAGCATGGTCCCCTTAAATACTTTATTAAATGTCAGGATGTTTGCATCAAACCAAGATGCATATCTATCATCATTTTGAGGCAAACTAACTGCAGTTTCCTATAATATAGCTAGTTTAGCATCTATGTAAATTGCAAAAAACTGATCTTGTCACCGTTCTATGATGGTATTACCAATCACACTTTAAAATGATTGGAACGTTAGAGCCATGAGCCCAGGCAGATGTTCAACAAATGGAAATTCTCCCCATCACTTGATACGGGAATGTATCCCAGGTGCCTCTCAACATGAGATAGTGCTTCCTCCAAATTCCATATACAGAAGAAATTCATCAGACATAAAACCAGCTGTTTTAATACTACGTAGCAACTTCCTACACATCTAGATTTCTTTTTGATGCTCTGTGACTTTTAGAACTGGAGTAGTATGGACTACAATGGAAGTATTAAAAAGTAACTAACTTTTATCATTGATCACTAATGCTTTGCACCAGAAACTTTTCTCAGCAATTTATTAAACCTCATCATTATTGAATTGCAGGTGTGAAAGATCAGATCTTCATGAAGTCCAATTAAACTAAGTTAATCATAGCTAGGCAGCAGAACTAACCTGATACAGCCAATGATTAAAGAGGTTTGTACTCATTTTGCTAGTGGCTACCTAGAATTCTAGGCTGATCCTTCTTTTATCTTTGCTTCCAGGTTCTGCTCTTCTCTTACTATTTCAACCCTCTGGTGCTTGAAATAGTTCTATTATAGCCAGTGTTCATCAGCCAGAATCAGTCTTTTTAATATATATTGTTTATTTTAATATATATTGTTTATTATGCACACCTCAAAAATATTTCAGGGAAAACTTTTGGACCTTGCACAAATGCAGCACCTCACTTCTAATTAACTTTTCAGGTTTCCATATGGTCTTGAAAAAAATGATGATCCTTTAAGGAACCCATGAAAGCTAATGCAATTCTTAAAGTAATGATACTTTTAGGCTCACATAGAACCCTAAAAGTGATGTGTGTGGTTAAAAAATAACTGGGACATCTTCAAAGCTAAAAGATTTACGAACTTTTATCAGGGAAACAACGCCGCTCTCCCCTTCAAAATAATCAGCATCTTCCAAAAGCACATGAACTAAGAGCAGTAAAATGAGATTAAAAGAATGCATAATGAGTGGTAAGTTTCCCTCCCACAAAGACAAACTTTAGCGCTGTGCTTGGAATACTTCAGTGTTTAAGAAAAGTGGAGAATAAATGGTACACTTTACCCACTCACCAAAGAAGAAATACCAGTTTTAACATGCAATCTATTTATTGTTACATAGGTTTTTATATGATATGAAGCAAGGCATCAACTTTCTTAATAGAACTAGAATTATCACAATGCAGCAGCAGAATTAACATGTTAGTAATTCAAAATAAACTTGTCCTCTTCTTTAAAAAAAACTCCAATGTTGGTACTAAAGTCTCTTTTATTCAAGTCCTGGAATTCTCAACTTGGTTCAGTAGGAGGATGAAGATGGCAAACTACATTTCTTAAAAGTCCAATTGTTACTTAGTCCAGAAGAGCTTTATAGTGTACTTTATATTCAAAGAGCAGTCCCAATGTGATATGGCCCATGAAGAGAATCAGGAGTAAATGGGATTCAAGAGGCTTTTTGCAAGTGTCTGCTGCAAGTAGAAAAAAGTTAAGGAGAAAGCCTTGTGTTCTTCATATGTTGAAGTCACATGGACCTCTTAGCTTTGCGATATACCTTGACCATCTCGGTTAGTTTTTCCATAGCCTCAGGGATCCCCACACCACTTAGAGCAGAGCAACCCTGAATACGCCATTTGCGTCCAGTTATTTTCCTCACTCCCATCCTCTCTGCCACTTCCATGGAAGGTCGTGCTTCAGGCAAATCTTGTTTGTTGGCTAGCAGCATCAAAGGCACCCCTCGCAAATCATCAGCCTCCAGTAAAGACTCCAACTCCAGCCTGGCTTCTTCAAAACGATAATAGTCCATACTGTCCACCATGAAAATCACCCCATCTGTATTGGTATGGTAGTGCTTCCATAGAGCCCGGATGCGTTTTTGTCCACCAACATCCCACATGGTGAAAGTGACGTTGTTGAAGGACTGAACTGTCTCCACATTGAAGCCCACAGTGGGGATGGTGAAAGTTGTTTCATTCAGCTTCAGCTTGTAGAGAAGGGTTGTTTTTCCAGCTGCATCCAGACCCAGGAGGAGAATACGAGCCTCCATCCCATAGAAAGAATCGTAAATTCGGCTGAGTAAAATCCCCATGGCTCGTTTAAGTGTTAAGCGTAAGCAAGGTATGAAACAGAGGGGAAATGTTTGCAATTTTATATCCAACCAGCCTTCATTTCATTGGCTGCACGCTAGGGGGAGTGGTGTGGAAATCCCTATTACAATACTATCTTGTTGGCAACTGACATGCTGGAAGTTTTGACACAACTATAGTTAGTTAAGGGAGGCCATGTTATAATGATGCAATGAATGGCTGCTTAAAACTTTATTAACAAAACTGCTTCATTGTGATTAGTAACACATATTCAGGGAATACTTAGGCAATTTTATACTTTTCATAACTTTCCATTAGAGCATATGTACCCATAGGTACACAGATACATTTTATGGCACATTATTGCTATCTGAGGGGGTGAGAGTTCCATTTGGTGAAGTTTCTTTTTTTTCCCTAAAGATTTTTATACTCTTACAAACTTAGTTCTCTAAAGATCAGTATCATGGTGATCTACTGCATGGGAATGAGCCAATTTTGGAAAAATTGGAAAAGCATTAGGAAACTGATACAATATTGTATCTAATACAGATACAAAAGTGATATAGAAATGTAGATAAATGTTTAGAATAAATTTGAATTGTGCTATATCTTAAATTATGGGTTTTATCCACAGTAAAATATTCCTGTTTAGAATTAATTTGAATTTCATTGAGATTTACTTCCAAATAATCTCATGAAGTAAAATGTTTTTTAAGCTTTAAAAAATACTATATATATTTTAAAATATGTGCTTCATTTTGAAGACTCTGTGTTTTTTAGAAATAATTGGTCTGATGTTAAGAACTATTCAATTGTTCATTTTTCAAGCATAAGAGTAATTCCTGCTGGGTGTATCATGGACAATTAAGAGAAAAGAAAAATATTACTGAGCACGTGCATTGAACCTCCTAAAGGGTTTAAATGTCCCAGCATTTGGTTTGTTAGACTGTTTAGCCAAAGTAACACTATTTAAGAAAAGGAGCAGAAATGCCATAATCAACTACCAAAGAATCATTAGACCATGATGAATCCTATAAAATTACTATAGACCAATCTATGGCAACAGCAGATCATAATTAATTCTTGTCTGCGGGCCCCCGAGGAAGGAGGAAGGTTAAGAATGTACAAATATTTAAATTAGCCAGTTCTCCGGTAGCCATGATTTGTTACATTTCCAACTATGAATAGATAAAGGGAAAGCAACTGCTCGTCTCGCGCTAATTTCCTGCACCGATAGGATGGACAGGAGAAAACACGTGGAAACATTCGGTTGGAACCACAAGTACGCATGTACAGAATTGGAATCAGGCATTTGAATCATTAGGGGAACGATGGGAAAGAGGAAAAAACGAGAAATAGAATGCGCGCGCAGCCGCCGCGTTTGCTCTCGGGATTTGTATTCCCGGCAGCTGTTCGAATCTTCTCCATGACAACCATCCTCTGCTCCAGCCTTTCTCTCCACGTTTGCATTTCCTCTTTGATGTCGCCTAAATAAAACAAAGAAAGAAAGGCATCCCGGGATTTCATCTGGACCAATGAGAAAGCGGGATGTTTTGTTCCTTTCCAATGAATTTAAGCAGAAAGAGTTTTTCGGGTCTCGGATTCAGTTAATCTTCCGATTGACTTGCAGCAGACGACAAGTAATAAGTTCCATTGCTGACGGCTGGGATCGGTACAAATTGGGTTGAGATGCGGGAAAGGCGAAAGGATGGTGGAAAGAGGGACGCATAAAAATGGGGCGATACAAAAGTGGATCTGGAGGCCACGCCCCTTTACAGAGCCAAACCCTTTGCATTTCGTCGCCCCCCTCCCCAAAACCCAACCCGATTTTGGCGTCTTTTAATTGGCCGGAGGGGGGCGTGCAGTTATGGATGTTGGCTGCTTTGTTTGCTCTCACAGACCCTGGCTGAGGTTGTAATGAATATCAAATATGCATTCACGAAGTGCTAAGTAAGAAATCCATAGTATGCACAGGTACTCAGCAGTGAGTTCATTCGTTTCTCACGCTCTCCAAACAGTAGTAAAC
This sequence comes from Natrix helvetica, assembly GCF_964273705.1. Lineage (NCBI taxonomy): Eukaryota > Metazoa > Chordata > Lepidosauria > Squamata > Natricidae > Natrix > Natrix helvetica. The sequence continues at coordinate 41,707,485 of NC_138554.1, forward strand.
AATCCCCTCGCCTTCCCCCGCTGGTCTCGGGTAACGCAAATGTTCACTCTTTTCAGACAATGCGATTTTTGGCTAAGCTAGCTGCAAGTGATGAAAGATGGGTTCTCTCCCATCCCAGAGTGAAGGGGAATGGAGGCAATGCAGGTCTAAGCCTTCGCCTCTTTCCCTTCTCCATTTCCACTCTCTTCGATCCCGAAAGCAAAGGCACTTACTGCCTACCAAGAGAGTTTGGTTTTTGCTTATATTTATTTGGCATCTTTTTTAAACAAGGCACATTCCCTTCATACAGTTTTCCACATACAGGAAATATGCCACCTTTTCTATCCCTAATTCACATATTTCTTTTTACTTAGGATGGAATTATATTCTTTCCAAACAGTCTCTTTAGCAGGCTCACGCTGACTTTGCAAAACACATTTTAGCCTAGCCTACACACAGCCTTCTCACGTGGTTGGTTTATGTTTTGAGACATTATGCAAATGCTAGGAATTAGATTAATTCAACAAACTGTATTTCAGTTAATCAAAGCTTATTGTGTAAACACTGCTCTTCAAAGCTCCTTAGCAACCTGGATTAAATCTCCCTTTATATTATTTATTCTGTTCATATTACCAACTCATGTTCATTCTTTTTTCCAAATATAGTTTCATAATCTTTTAAAATATTATTTTTAATTTCCTAAATCTATTCGCATTCAGCATCAATTTTGTTAAACTCAGTTAATTACAGTGACTTTCTTTTTTTGAAAAGCAGGACATAAGAAAAACTCATTAGCCACAGTAACAGAAAAAAAGAGGTGGCTGATACTATATCCAGAAGCAACATTGTTACCATTGTTGCTGTCTGAAATCATTTACCTAATTGTACCGGTAACTATAGTTAACTATAGTTTTAAAATAATTACTTTAAGTTCTGGTAATGTATGGGAAAATTTATAAATATAAAGTAGCTGGGGAAACTATTCTGCATTTTGGGTTTTTTTGACAATTGCACATGGATGATACCTCATGGAAGATATTAAATCTTTTTTATTATTTCCCGAATCTATGTGACAAATTTATTTTCTTTTTCATTAAACTAGTGAAATTAAATATAAGATTTTGTACAATAGGCATACTTCACTTTAAAACTTCTGCATGAACAACTTTGGCTTATTTTGTTAAAGGAATAGAATGTATTTATTATATATTTACTATGGTCATATACTATTTGTCATCTGGCCACATGCCTTTCTGAATATATATATTTAAAAATATTACATTAAAATCAACATAACAAACACACATGTACACAAACATAGACACACACACACACACACACACACACCATACATACATACCCAGAACATCAGTTACATTGTACAAATATTCAAAAGTTCAAGAAAACAAAGGACTTTTGGAACGCCTAAAAATAGGGAGGACCATTCAAATTTGTTGGAGAATATTGTTATACAGAAGAAGGAAGGAAACTGTTGATGACATTCTATTATGGACTAACAGATTGGTGTTAGCCCAGAGACCAGACAGTGAGATCTAACTGAGTCCAGTACTTTATTTGCTTACACCTACTAGAATCTTGCCCCCTGTTAGCTACAACTTTCTAAGATATTAGATATTCCCTGATAGATTCTAGGATATGGTTACACTTCCCTCTTCCCCCATCCAGCTCAGGACAGCAGTCTTTTTCTGGGAAAGCTCTGAAGGGACCAAATCCTCCTCCTCTTGATGCATGCACACATTTGGTCATACAAAAACAGAAAAAACAGATACCAAAATAATCTAATGGTTGCAAAGTGGGCAAGTAATACTAGCTGAGTCACACTTCCTCTATCCTGATCTTGTTAGAAGTCATCCACAAATAAAATTTAATTGCATTAGACCAGGTAATCCATCTATTGTAGGGCTCTCTAACTGAAATTCTACAGCCTTCTCAAAAACCTAAATTTGTCGTGTAGATGAGAGCTTCTTATATACACCCCATCATACCTGAGCTCTGCTAGTATGCCATGTTATCCCTTTAATTAATCTAATTTAATATCAATGTACATTTGGTTACAGCAATTATCCAAAATCATTTTTATTTGCCAGTATATAATCAGCTTAAAGAAACTACAAGGAAATGGCCCAATATATGAGAGGAAAATGAAAGTTTAATAATCAAAATCCCATTGTGCTTTTTGTAAGTTGCTGTTGCCATATATGTATATGTGTGTGTGTGTGTGTGTGTGTGTATATATGTTTTCGTAGATTTTCACGGGTGTAGGTATGCTGGTTTTGTTGTATTCGGGTCTTTTCCCATGTAAGTGTAACCTTACACGGGAAAAGACCCGAATACAACAAAACCAGCATATATATATATGAAAATGAGAACCAAAGCCACTCTTCTTAAAAAGAAAATAAGTACAATGCCATGTTTTGAATTGTATTATTTTGAGTTGTATTGTATTAATGAATGTTGAATACCGTATGTAGAATTTTTATTGTTATTTTAACCATTTCATGCATTTATTTTTCTAATATAACAGCATTTGTAGAAACCTACTATAAAAAATATTGAATACACTTAATTTTTAAATTAAAACAAATTTCTACTAAAAATAATGAACTTTGAGAGTCATGGTTTAAAAAAACTCTCCACACTTTTATCATTTGCAATTGTGTACATATGCATAGAAAGACATGCTCAGACAACTGTGAATGAAACAAACAAACCATTCCCTAGTGACAGAAGAACTGGTTCATTGCCATTACAGACCACTCTGAAGTAACTTTTGATTTATTCAAGACTCTGCTGTGATTATAATCTGCAGTTAAACACATCAAGTATTTAAAGTATAGTTACCCTCTTATCAGATTGCACTGCACTGTGTTTGATTTTTATTCTGCTTAGAGACATCAAGATGACAACCGCAACATACTCCTTCCACTATGAACAGATCTGGGACGAGTCTAAAAATCATTCTAAGGATTGGAGCCAGAGAATCAGGTTAGTTTAATAAATATAACAATTTAATATATTAAAGAAAGCCCCAGAACTAAATACAAAGTATTTTTCTCTTTTTAAAAGTAAATGGAATAATACATTCTTAAGTGTTAAAAATGTTAAGGTTTTGGAAATCCAAATTAGTGTACCACTTATTCTTTAACAATATACTCACTATATGCAATAAGATATACATGCAGAGATATACATACATTTTTTTGCTAACTTTTCTAAATGCCCTCTCAGAGTTGTCCTGATTTTACTGGCATTTGCTTTCAGTTAAGCAAATGTTTCTGTTGCCTTGGATTCCATTCTGCATATGACTATTTAGAAATAATTTTAGCTGAGCCCAGGAGGAAATGGAAATATAAAAGAGTGCACTGTGATTTTGTCACTCTAATACCTAAGAATATTTTCTGGAATGTTTTCAGATGCGGGAAAACCTACAAAGAGATAGAGGAATTACCTAACAATAGTCTAACCTGGAAGCTTTCCTAGAAGAGACGGGGTGGGGGTGGGGGGAGTTAATATGCAGTTAAATAAGTATTGAGTTCTCATCTAAATCAAATCCCATTGTTCCTACATAAAGGTCATTTGAGATATCTTTGTATACATATTAATATAATTTCTTAATAGATAAGATGATATTGTGTGTATATGTGTATATATATATGTATATTTATTTTTCTCTGGTTTTTTTCCATCAATTTTATTCAAATATTTATTAGAAAGTTAGTGTTAGTGAAAGTTAGTGTTAGTGTTAACTACCTTGCATTCTATTTTTAATTCAAAGGGTCTAACTTTATGTAGCATGACATAATATATTTGATGGGCTTTAATAGATGTTAACCCCTTTGTGGAAATATGACTCCTCATGTAAAGATTTCTTGTATCATAACTTTCCCTTGAATTCTGCGTACTTACTTACAACCTGAGCCTTTTAGATTCTAGTTTCAAATAAAGTTCTCTTATTTTGCTTATCGGATATCAGCAGTGAGATTGTATTCAATAAAGGAACATGTTCATTTGGGGTATATCATTGTGTTCCAAAATTTAAGGAGGGGTAAGTTGCAAAATAAACTGTATTCTTAAAGCTGGACACTTAAAAGTTTGGATGTACACAATGGGTTGAATTCATAATAACTAGAGGTTCGTTAATAAAGAGATTGAAAATTAAAAAGTTTTTTTTCCTTTAGCAGTGGTGGTAGCCCTTGTATCAAAAATATACTTGGAGAAATTGATCCAATTAATAACTGTAGCAAAGAGAGAGTGCAGGTTATTTCCTTTTCTAAGTTATTTAGTAAATAAATGCTCAGACTCACACATTGATGTATATTAATGTTCACAAATGATAGATGAAATTTGCTTTCTTTTTCTGACAGAATGAGGATAGCAGATGAGACACAAAAATATGTATTTCACAAAGAGAGACAAGAGTTGGGTGAGAAGGATGTGTCTGAACTTGACTTCTTTCCAGGTGGACTGGAAATGGAAGAAAGTGTATTGGATGCCACTGACCAGGAAACGATGATGTGTGAAGAGAACAGCAAAAAAGATTCCTGTTCCATTGCTATTGTCAAGAAAAAAAAGAGGAAAAGGAGGTTAGAAATAACCACTGAAAGTTTACAAAGTCTGGTTTTATTTACTAAAAGAGGATAAAAATAGTGAACAAGTACTGAGAGAGAGAATTGTTGAACTAAATAACATATGTTGCTCTTTGAGTAAGGTGGGCGGTTACTAAATCTGATATATAAATAAATAATTTCTAACTTTCCTTTCACTCTCTAATGTTCTCTCTGTGTTTTTAATTGACATATATCTCATTATATCCTAAATTCCCCCTCCTTTTTTTTCATGTTTACTCTAAAATAAAAAGGATGAAAGATAGCTGCTTGGTCATATGTTAACAGAATGTGTGTCCTCTTTGGTTTTGGCTTAGTATAACCAATTCTCCTTCACTGGACGAACCTCCATTGAACATGCATGACTGATACCATGTGTGAATTTAATTACTAACTTTGCAGGACTTCCCTCTGAGATTCTTGGCAATTGAACTTAAGAATTTAACCTAAGTAGAGCTGGACAGGTTCAGACACCTTCTGCCTCCTCCTAAATTGCAAGCAGAATATGAATGCTACAGCCTTCTGTCATTTTGTTCTAGCACCTTCTTTTGATTCTTGAGCCTTTGGTATAGCATAATAGCAATTTAGCTGTTTTTATCATTTTTATAAATATAAAACAAATACAGGCTATCCTGTATTTAAGACAGTATTTCTGTTCTGCTGGTGATTGACAATTGGCAATCCTGCTGCATACCTTTTCGGGCCAAGCAAGTTTTTATTACTCTCTCTTTCCAATGGAGCATACTGTTTGTAGTCTGACCAAAGCTATGAGACCCTGACACTCATTTTTCCTCTTGCTGATTCATAAGGACGCACATTTGAAAGTTAAATATTATAGATGGTAAGGGAACCAAGTGATGTTCTAAGAATGCAGACTCATGGGACAAAAGACTGAATCTTTTTTTAAGAGCAAGAGCAATGTTCTCAGTCCGGAAAACATTTAATTAATTACTTTGGTTTTAAACATCCTGAAGATGTTACACTTACTAAAATATAGATTTGTGAGGCCTTTCCTGGAATACCATACAAAATAAAGTGAAAATAAAATCTCTATATTTGCATAAAATATGGCAAGATCCATATCCAAATGCTCATTTAGTGTTTGATATGTGTTGCTTAGAATGAAATTTTGATTATTTTTTCCAAATTCTATTACGATGTATTTTGATTCAAGTTAAAATAATATATTTCTGCTAAAAAATCAGAACAAATTCAGTTTATGGTTCACTGTAACTCTCACATCTCCCTGTTGGTTCCCTCTTACAAATATTCTACCTCATCTTTATATTCTTGAGTATGGGATTGGGAAGGTATATTAGCCCTCTTCTAAGTACAATTTTAAAAAGCTTAATTATTCATACTAGGTGATAATTAAAACTGATTTGGTAATCAGTTTGTTAAGATTTCATTATAAGCTTAAATCCACTCCTTCCGGAAATCCTTAATCAAAGTGAGATTTCACTGATCTTAGTTTTCTTAGTTCACTTGGTTTTCCACTATAATACTTGATCCATGTGTCTATGGATCATCCTTATCATTCAGTCAGTATTGAAGAAGCTTCTTGGATGAGAAGTGAAATGTTTTCAAAGAAAAAATCCGAGAAAGTCCAGTTACTTTTTGAAAAGCACTTTGGAACTGGAGATGCAGGAACCAGAAGGTTTTTAAATACTTTGCAGTAAGTTGTGCATTGGTTTTGCCTGTCTGCCTCTGTCTTTCTTCTTCTTTTTATGTTTTCCAGATGACCAGTGATAAATCTGACCAACTGTAAATATGAGAGTGGTAAGTATAATCTATAGTGATGAGGCTGAATATATTTCTCAGTTGGGTTCAGTGAGGAAAAAGCCCACAATTATTATTAAAAAGCACTTGCACATTAATGAAATTTTGAGCTTTTTTACAGCTTTTGTTTGAAAAATTAAAAAAAGATATTTACCCTTAACAATTGAAAATATTATTTGGAATCTAACATTCATCTTCAGTATTCATACATTCACCTCATTTTTTCTTTCTTATAATTCCTAAATTTATGTATTTTCTAAAGCTGTCTCATATTGTCCAATGTAAGACTCGCAATTTAAAAATAAGTGTGTGGAGGAATTCTAACAAGTTAATCAACTGGAGTTTGGCACAAATTCATATTAAGCCAACAATAATCTGGTATATTTTTCTTTGAAATTAAATTACATAGTTTATTTATTGTAATTAAGTTATGATGTACCCTCCGAATGGAACTTGTTTTTTCATTTCTTCTCCCTAATATTTCGATATGAAACTGGTGTGATTCTGTCTCTTTCTATCACACAGTACGTCGAGCTTCCAAAATGTGTGGGCTTCGGGAAGCAACGGAGATGGATGATTGGACCTTGTATTGGACAGATTATTCTGTCTCTCTGGATCGGGTAATGGAGATGAAAAGTTATCAGGTATTTACTAATACCCTGAGATGGACCTAAAGAGTCTATGTTTTTATTTGTGAAAAAAGATGTGAAGGTTTGAGTTGTATTGAATATTTACCTTTGATCCCATTTTTAGAAAATAAATCATTTCCCTGGAATGACAGAACTCTGTAGGAAGGACCTTCTAGCCAGGAATATGAGCAGAATGTTAAAGATTTTCCCCAAGGAATTCAACTTCTTTCCCAAGACTTGGTGTCTTCCTGCTGAGTAAGTCTTTATAAAACTCATCTCCTATATTTTTTATTCTTATTTAGTTTCTCTTTTTCATCATAAAAGTTTAGAAGATGAACATGGGCAAATGAATTTGGCCTAAATAGGCCTAAGTATAGAAGTCTCTCTTAAAATTCAAACCACTCTACTAGGAGCCCTAATTATTACTGAAAATCCTGTCTCGGTTCCCCATGGGTCGGACTTTGAGAAGCAGCCTTCCCAACTGAATATTTAGGGCTAGCAGTTTGGAGTGTTTTGGGGCTGCTGTATATCCAACCAGTCATGGCTGGAATATGTTTATTTGGAATTGACTGGGATTTCCCTGTTGCTGTATATTTTTTAAATAACATGTTTTTTTCTTTTCTTTTCATTGGTCTCAGCTATGGTGAATTGCAGGCCTTTGGGAGATCAAAAAAACATAAAACTTACATCTGTAAACCAGACTCTGGTTGTCAAGGCAAAGGCATTTTCATCACAAAAACTGTAAGAGATATCAAACCTGGGGAGGATATGATCTGCCAGCTCTATATCTCAAAGGTGATCTTCTTGTATAGAAACAGGCTCCCTGTATTGCTGTGAGTCTTTCTAGCCATTTTAACTAAAACTGGCAGATATTCAAAAGCAGTCTACTACTGAGAAATAAAATCAGTGTGTCAAAAACCATTGATGATCAGTAAATCTTCTCCTTAAGAGAGAATGACATGGATTAAAAGGCGAGAGCGCCTAAAGAATCATCAAGAAATGAAACTATCTGTTTGTGGGAAAGCGTCCAGAAATCATGGGAAGGTGGATGTAGAGATAGGAAAACTTACTGGGATTGGAGACACAAGAATAAAAATAGCTAAAGTGAACCAGTTGGGCCACAAGTTGAGAGAGGTAGAATCCTGGAGAAAGTCAGCCATAACATTGATTACAAAGTTCCAATCTAAATCATTGAAATACTCTGCATTACAAAGTAAATTTAGAGTTTGTTAGAAAATTGATTTTAAATTGAATTCATAATCAAGTATAAGTAGTTTATACAGTAGTAGATTACAAATTGGAATAACCATGGCTGAATTTGTATTATTTGATATTTTTGGTGCAAGTCAGTCATGTTTGGAATATGGGTATTTGGAATTGTCTGGAAATTCCCTGTTGCTTCCCACAACTTTGATCACAGAATGAAGAAAAAGCAGGTGAAACTTCACTGTAATTGACACTGAACCCTCATGAGCTGCCTGTTTTTTTTGACCTGCCAGGGTGCTAGCACTTTGTTACTCTGATGGCCCTTGGAAGTTGAGGAAGTTTTATGAAGTAAAGGCAGAATGGGGCAAGGAATTGTTGGGAATGATTTGAGCACGGTGTAGACACGGTATGGCAATGAATATTTGACCTGTAGGAGTGAACACTTGGAGAGGTCATAAAGGTGCAATTCAAATATCTGTTGCTGTTACCATAGAGCAGATTTTAATTTAATGGTCTTCAAATACAGGAGATGGATTTAATGAAATAATACTCTTAAGAAATTTCATTCTAACAAAGGCAGATCAACCATGGCAACTTCACTGGAGTAAGGGTGGACAACTTCTGTTTTAACTAATTATTAAAACAATCTCTGGGGCATCTAACAGTCAGTTGAAATAAGTGGGTGGAACCCAAGCTAATAATAGCTGAAGACTCATTTCTGTTTCTGGCATGCTATTTTTTTCTATCTGATGCCATTTCCTTTTTCTCCAAGGCAGTAAGCTACTGGGAAAGACACTATATGATATTAGAAGTTGAATGAAATCTTGCAAATGTTTCTGAAATTAATGGCTACATGTTGTAATATAGTTGTGGATCGTCTTCCCCTCAGAAGAATGTAGGCCACTCTTACTCAAGTTCTTAAATAACTGGTTTAGATAGCCCTCTGTTGGGCTTGCAGTTAAATCTGATTGTGTGTGTGTGGCATCATTCAAGACGTTTGACTAGATGATTTACAAGGCCCATCTGGATCTATGAATCAATGACAACCCTCCCCAATTTATTTTGCTATACCTCTAGAAAAAAATTAAAAAGAGCTTTAACCATTATCAACAGATTATTTAGTTTAGGAACTCATTGAGAATGGCCTTACATTGACCTTTTGAGTACATACTTACATGAGTCCAATTACATGAATGAGATTGGGTACAATATATTCTTAGTAATTTCACATAGTAAAGAGGTTTTTGGCCTCCATTTATCAAAAAGTATATCTGAATTGATTTTTATTAAACTATAAGCATAAGTTAGCAAAAACTCAGAAATATGTATATTGCCTAGTATGTGGTTTTTCTAGATGAAACTCTTATTTGTAGATATTTACTTGAAAATTACTTTTCCTTTCTCAAGCCATTTATTATTGATGGTTTCAAGTTTGATCTTCGGATTTATGTGTTGGTGACATCATGTGATCCACTACGAGTATTTGTTTATGAGGAGGGACTTGCACGTTTTGCAACATCTATGTATTCGGACCCATCACAAAGTAATTTGGTGAGTCAAAAGGCTGAATTCTGTTGACATAAGTAGTCATACGTATCCATCAGTGGATTTCAATTTGAGCCCCACCACTTTTGGGGGGAATATGTCTCAATATTTCCCCAAAATTAATATTTAAATGTCACTAGAACAGAGGAACCTTTACTACTGAATTATACTGATATATTTCTCACACTGGTGGATTGACAAGTGTTGACAGTGGTCCCTTTATATATGACTGAGATATTCCTCTAATTTGAATGAAGATTAAATGCCGATTTCACACGCAAAAACACACTGCAAACTATCATTTTCCCCACACTGCTATGTAAAGGAGCATCCAAACATGGGAGTGTCACCTTTTTGTTAATTTGTCAGGTGCAATGGGATCATTGAAACTTCCCCTTTCATATGTGTGCAGTGCATGTGATGTAAGTTAAAAAGGGACAGGGTGCATGCTCATCATTTCGTATGCTATTGCTTTGCAAAGGCTTCTGATTCTATGGTCTTCCATGTGCTACTCCCCACCTGGAATAGCAAGCGCTTTCTTTATTGTCCAGTGGAGATGCATTGAAAACATCTACTACTTTGTGGTTCCCTCCAAACTTGCTTTTACCTGGAAATATTTCTTTTTGTGGTCAAGATTATTATGATTATGTTAACTAGCCAATGTTTAAGAGCACAGAAAAGCTGCCCTCCAAAACAGCAAACAATAGTGGGAAAATTACTGTCAACATAGCTCATGAGGACATATGAGCCAACAAGAGAACAAGTTAGAAATTCCCATTGATGGGGAGTGCATTTTTGTTGTCTTTCTTTTCAGCAGCAACTGAATAGCTAGAAGTCTGCAAAGTCATGGTCACATGCCATGGTGGTGCCAGTATTGAATTAGCACAGCCATTGTGTATGTAAAAGCCTATAATTTACTTTACATTTTTTGCTTTTGAGCCTAGATAACTATCTCTGCCTCAGAATTGATTTTTGTAAAAGACAAACATTTGGTAGATTGAATTTTGAAAAGAGAAGCCATGCAAGGGAAAAAGCACTTAATCCTTTCTTGCTTGTACTTCTCCACTTCAAATCACTGGCTCCAAACAATTTTAACCCTGCAAGATTCCAAATGCTGTTTTTTAAATATATGTTTTTATGAGATAAAGACTAACAGGCTTGCAGAATGTATAAATCAGATGTTCCTGTACTACTTCTCCCAAAGTCCTTTATTATTGGCCAGGTTGCTAAAGCTGTGGTTCACCAATATTTGGAGAATCATGCAGAATTAATAAGTAGTTTATCTTTTTTATTTATTTTAGTGCAGACCATGGAATAGTCATCAACTTTTAAACCAGTATATTTTTCTTTTATATATATTTCTTATTTGTTTTAGATGTTCTCTTAGTTTTTCACAAAAGTGCATAGGTATACAGTATATGGGTTCTTTCAGATCTATGGTTATACAAATCTCATGTTGCTTTCTTAAATAATTTATTTTTATCAAAGAATTTAGAACACAAAAGTTTCAGCTTATTGTTTCATACCACAAACATTTAAAAAAATCATTTTTATGTTGTTAAAATTCCATTACCAAATAAATTAAGGAAAACTACGGTAAGTAAGATAAATATTATTGCGAATCTGAAAGGAGATGTAAAGGCCAGACAGTTTAAGCTTCCCACAAAATATGGATGTTTCACACACCATTCCCTGCCCTTCCAATCCTGAGACTAGAACATAAGTGGGATTAAAATCTCTCTAGCCTAATAACCTGCTTGTTGTTTAATTATTTACAGGACAATGTCTGCATGCACCTGACTAATTATTCAATTAACAAGCACAGCGCTAATTTTGTACGAGATGAAGATTCTGGTAGTAAGAGGTACAGAATATTTTCCAACATAATCATAGCTGGGCTTGGAGGCTTGGTCTCATGAATCTTTACAGCCATTTCAGACTTGTTTAAAAAACAATTCTCCAAATTCAGCTGGCACATGACTCATTCTCTGTCATTAGGTGATGTAAATCATTTAAAAAGCACAAATGAGAAACAGCAGGAGTCTGGAGGAGGCGAGAGGAGCATAGATTTATCCCCCCTAAAGGAAGCACAAATGAATTTATTGAAATGGAACTGCTGGGTTGTTGTCCCTAGTTTTATTATTTTTCCCTTTAAATCTTATACAGAATGGTCAGTTTGATCTCATTACTGCCACCTTCATTTTTCTCTCTCCTCCATCTAGGCCACTGTTAGGAACTGGTGCGATTAAGCACTAGCAATGAACCCCAGGTCGAGGTTATAACAGAGCAACCCTGTAAAGTATACGCAGCGTGCGATAGATAAAGCAACCACACTGAATAATGGATAGTAAAGTAACAAAATAAACTTTACTTTTTGAAGAATATAGCAAAATCCATAAACACAGCCAAAAAGTCATACACAGAAAAAACAGTCCAATACTACCAAGATAACTTGGATACAAGGAGCAAATAACTTACACACAGTAAGTAGTAGCAACAGTAGTAACAGTTAGACAGCAGTTATCATACATCAATCAAGAGAGAGAGAGAGACAGAGAGCAACAACATCAGCTGCAATTTAAATGCTGTAATCTACTAATTAGCAGAGCTCCTCTCTTAAAGATACATAACATGCCTTGTGCAATATATTGTCTACCCAACTTGTTGGTTACACCCTAACATTCTCCCCTTTGGGTAGATCAATATATCCACTCACAATGTAAGATGATAACCTTCACATGATGAGGTATGTTTCACTGAACTTTGTGCCTTAGTGAAGTTGTCTGCTAAATTGTCTTCAGTTGAACAATATTCCAACTTTATCAGGCCATCCTTAATGCTTTGTCGAACATTAAGATATCTCAAATCAGTATACTTCGATCTCGTCTTAATAGCTAAACTAGTCGCCATTTTTATTGCTGCCTGATTATCTTCATAAACAGTAAAAGGTTCATTGATACTTAATCCCATATCTATAAGCAACTGCTTATAATATATCAGCTCAGTACATGTCAACGACAAACATGAAAACTCAGCTTCCATTGTGGATAAGCTTATGTGTTTCTGTCGTATCGACTTCCATCCAATCAGTACACCACCTAGCATAAAGGCTATGCCGGAAGTTGACTTCCTATTATCTATAGCAGCTGCAAAATTCGCATCAGCATAAACAGTCAAAACTAAATCCCTATTCTGTTCTAAATATAATGCATAGTGGATAGTTTTCTTCAAATAACGCAGCACACGCTTTGCTGCTTGCCAATGCCTCTCTGAAGGACTATCATTGAATCTAGCCAGTTGGTTCACACTAAATGATATATCTGGTCTAGACCAATTACTTAGGTACATTAGGCTACCTATCAAAGATTGATAGATTCCCTTATCAAAACCAGTACCCTCAGTAACCTCAGGTTTAAACTCCAATGCCATTGGTGTCTTTGCAGTCTTACATAGCTCCATGCTATATTTCTTAAGTAAATGATTAATTTTACCAGCCTGCGACAGCTTAAAACCTTTACTGGTTCTAACCACGTCTAAGCCCAGATAATGCTTAATTTCACCCAAATTCCGGATTTTAAATTTACTCTCTAATTGTGAAACAATGTCAATAGCTTCCTGCTCAGACCTAGTAATAATAGCTATATCGTCCGTGAACAAAAGCAACAACGAGATCAAACCATTTTTCACCCGTCTAAATAAACAAGGATCAGCCAAACCTGGAATAAATCCCATAGCTTTTAGTTCATTTACTATGCATCTGTTCCACTCAAAACCGGACTGTTTTAAACCATAAAGGCTCTTTTTAAGTCTCCAACAACCAGTCTGGCCATTAGAATCCACACCTGGTGGCATCTTCATATAAATGGTATGCTGCAATGGAGCATGCAGATACGCTGTTTCAACATCAATATGGGTAACATTACACCGATACTTAGCAGCCCACACCAATGCTGCCCTCAACGTAGAGGCTTTCAAGCTCGGAGCAAAAACCTCATCGTAATCCCTCTCAGTTTGGGAAAACCCTTGAGCAACTAAACGAGCCTTATAAATGGCATTGCCAGCAGCATCGTTTTTAATTTTAAACACCCATCTACAGCCAATTGCACTCTCCCCTGAAGGGAGCCTAGCTTCTTCATAAACCTTCAATTCCTGTAAGGATTTCAACTCCTTCTCCATAGCTGTTTTCCACAATTTCTTTTCCTTTTCAGGATACAGCCTTAACTCTGCAAAACTAGAAGGTTCTATGCTAACTTGCAATACTACACTGGCTTGGTATCTGTCGGGTGGATGCCTGTCCCTAGTAGACCTCCTAGGCAATACAGGACTTGCAGAATCATCCTGTTCCACCTCACGAGTAGATTCTACATCTACATCTTTCTCCCTTTTCAGAGTAATAGATGGACCATCCTGATTCTCTAACTGCTCATTTGGTGTATCATGATTAACCAAACGATCAACATCTATATCATCACAAACCTTGTGAAACTCTTGTTCTAGCTTCTCCCAACCAACATGTTCTGAAAATTTAGCACTAGCACTGTGCATAATTCTCCGAGTTCCAGGTTCCCAGAACCTAAACGATCTATGATTGGAATTGTACCCAACAAAAACCATCTTCCTAGCTCTGCTTTGATCCTTCTGTCTAGTCTGTGAGGGAATATGCACCCAAGCAGGGACACCAAATGTGTGTAAATAACTCAAATCAGGCTTCCTACCATGCCAAAGAGTATAAGGAATCTTACCAGTAGTTGAGTTAACTACTATGTTCAGAATATGGTTTGCACACATTATAGCCTCACCCCAAAGTTTTTCTGACAAACCAGAATCAACCAGCATAGTTCTGGTCATTGCCTGCAATGATTGACCACGTCTTTCAATAAATGAATTATGTTCTGGCCTGTAGGGGGCAGAACGCCTATGTTCTATACCAGCATTCTCCAACATTGATGTAAACCTATGATTAGTGAATTCAGACCCATTATCAGTGACTAGGCAAAGTACTTTTTTATCCATCTTACGTTCAACAAACTTTAACCATTTAGTAAAATGTTGGAAAGTTTCTGCCTTTGATTTCATTACATAACAGAAACCATACCTAGAATAATGGTCCATAATGCTGAGTATATAGCAGGCACCTCCTAAGCTAGGTTTCTTAGGGCCAATTAGGTCTGCAAACACTACATCCAGTGGTTTAGATGTCTTGAATCCTTGAAACCGGTTTGCGGGGGTAACCTTACTTTTAGCCTGGTTACAGGCATTACAGTTAAGATATTTTGAACAAGGTTTCAAATTGATTCCATTAGATAGAATAACAGTTTGACGTACCATTTTAAAATTTACATGGACTAAACGTCTATGAAGTAGATGTATACAGTTATCATGGGGCTGTTTATTCTTATAACCAGGTTCAGAACTCGCAATATTTAAAGAGTTCTCATGTAGAATAAATAAATTATTCTCCAAATTGGCAATAACACTATTACCTTCCTTTTCAATAATACATCTATCATTCTTAAATGTTACTGTAAACCCACATTTCACAAGGTCTTTTACAGATAATAGGTTAAATTTCATTTTAGGTACATATAACATTTCCAATTTTTCATTAATACATGGACAATAAGCTGTACCTTCACCTGAAGCCTTAATTTTCCAACCATTTGCTAAGGAAATGTGCTGTTTGCTAGCCTTCATAGTAACAAACCTTTCTTTAACCTTAGTTATAGAATGGGATGCGCCACTGTCAACCACCCAGAAACTATGGTTTACAGCCTTATCTACCTTAGCTACAGTTACAGTAACATTGTTGCTTTTTCTTTTACTATTAGCAACACTCCTTTTCTTGCTATTTTTACAGTTCTTAGCAATATGCCCCTTACCACCACAAGAATAACATTTCTTAACAAAATTTACAGTTGAAAACTGTGTTTCTTCTTGTGATTGATTGTCTCTGAACTGAACTCTATCCTCTCTTCGTCTGGACTCTTCAAGCAATCTCCTGCTAACCTCAGATAATGTCAGTTCATCTCGTGAAAGAACTTCCAATGAGGAAACAAAAGAGTCGTAGCTTTCATCAAGCGATGATAGAATAATATACACCTGTTGAAGCTCAGAAAAAATTAACTCTTTTTCTTGCAAATCCTGCAAAGTTTTCTTCATGAAGTCTAAATGAGCCAACATATCACCACCTTTTTGCAAACGGGCTCTAAACAGTTTCCGTGTGAGATGAATATGAGCACCCACACTGTCCCGAACATAAATTCTCCGCAATGTGTTCCAACACCTAGCAGCAGACTCTTCGCCACGAATATGGACCAGTTGCTGGTCATTCAGTGTTAGTCCAATAATGCAGAGAGCTCTCTCATTGTCCCTGTTAAACTGCGCAATCTTCTTCGCATCCTCATTATCAGCAGGATCCCAATCTGTAACATCTGGTGGGTTCTGAACCACAAACCACAGTCCTTCTCTACGCAGAAGTAGGGAACACTTCAAGGACCAGTAAACATAGTTGGTTCCATCAAACCGGGTAATCATGGAGAGTGCAGCAGACTGTTCTTGTGCCATATTCACAAAAATAAACTATCCAAAAAGTGGTGCTTAAAAAAAAAAAAAATATGGTTAAGGCAGGGCGTCTGGGCCCATAACCAATGTTAGGAACTGGTGCGATTAAGCACTAGCAATGAACCCCAGGTCGAGGTTATAACAGAGCAACCCTGTAAAGTATACGCAGCGTGCGATAGATAAAGCAACCACACTGAATAATGGATAGTAAAGTAACAAAATAAACTTTACTTTTTGAAGAATATAGCAAAATCCATAAACACAGCCAAAAAGTCATACACAGAAAAAACAGTCCAATACTACCAAGATAACTTGGATACAAGGAGCAAATAACTTACACACAGTAAGTAGTAGCAACAGTAGTAACAGTTAGACAGCAGTTATCATACATCAATCAAGAGAGAGAGAGAGAGAGAGCAACAACATCAGCTGCAATTTAAATGCTGTAATCTACTAATTAGCAGAGCTCCTCTCTTAAAGATACATAACATGCCTTGTGCAATATATTGTCTACCCAACTTGTTGGTTACACCCTAACAGTCACTACCAGTGGATTTTCAGTTTGGTGGCTCCTATTTTTCTGCAGTGTTCTACCCACTGCAGCAAAAACTTGGCTTCCTTTGCATAGTTTTCCATAGCATCCTCATGGTTTTCCAGTAAGTGGGTCAAGTACGAGCAGTGCAGTGCTTCCTTCTGCAGTGCAGTGCTGCTGTCCAAAACTAGAATCTGCAGATCAATAAACAAGGAATCAATAAACAAGGAAGAACAGCTATTCCAGTAACTCTAATGCCAAGATATTCAAGAAGTTATTTGATTCTCACTCAGATTAATAATTAGACCAGAAAGTAGAAGGGTGATCCTGATTTAGGAAAAAGGAAATGTTAACAGTGAAATATAAAAGTTTTTAGATCAGAGACATGCAATGTATTTTTAAAGCAATGCCTATTGGATTAGCCTTCATCATGTAATAGTGGAGCAGTGTATTAGTGGATCAACTATGCTGGATTTTATATAGTAAGAATATGTTTCCTGCAATTGTACAAATTGTGAAAGAGAGTGACGATATGATCCTAGAATTCACTATATTGTTCTACATTTCAAAAAAAAATGACATCAACAAGTTAAGGGAAAATTAGGAAGAATTCTGCAGATAAAAACCCTAAAAGGAAAAACAGGAAGCTTGGGAAAGGCCAAAACAATAATCTTAAACAAGTTAAAACGAGGATCGAGACTGCTGTGATTATTTGAAGAACTTTCTGATAAACTAAAGAAAAAAGAATACATTTCTAATATCAAATATCAAGAGCATAATATTAGAAATCAGCACAAATTTATAAGAATGGAATTAGGAAGGTCAAAATTCAGAATGAGCTAAGATTTTCAGTGAATGCCAAAAATAACAGGGTTATTTGGGTATTTGAAGAATTAAAGAAAAGTCCAAGAAATGGCCCAGTTTTTTGGAGAAAGTCACAAAATGGGGCCGAGAGGAACTATTAATTGATATTCTACACCTGTCTTCACAAAACAAAAATCCATAAGTGGCAGAAGAGAAATGCAGGCAGTGATAAGAAAACACTTAGCTTATTTGATGAATTCAGGTTGCAGGATCAGGTGGAATACATCACAGCATACTAAGGGAATTGATAGATGGGAATTGATAGATTATAATATTTTAAATAATAATTTATTAAAATTAACTACAATAGTAAAAGATAATACAAACTAAAAAGAAAAATAGAGAAAATAAAAGATGCAAGAAAGCTAAAATAAGAGGAAAAAAGGAAAAAAAAACATCTTTATTGCATATAACCAGTTTCACTATCTCTTCACCACCTCTTAATTAACAGATATAGAACTCTTCATCCCATAGCTTAATTATTAACTATAGACAAGTCCAATAAGCAACATCTTTGGCAATCTAGGTGTCAGCAAAAGTCCAAAAAGACAGAGCCTTAAAATAATATTAGACTCACCATAGCATATTTCAGCTCTTAACTGTAAGCAAGTTCAATATACAATGCCTTACTAGTCCAGATGTCAGCAAACCCAGAAACAAATTCTTGTTCATATTGTTTTCCAAAACAGTCATTTCAGATATTTTTTTTTGTTCCATATCCCTTTCTGTAACAGATTTTTCTGGAAACAGACTGTTCATAAGAACACAGCTGACATTATTGATTAAAGATGACAGTGCCATTCCTCAAAAATAGCTCTGAACATCATTATAATCACTTATCTTAATATGTCTCAAATATCAAAACAGTCTTTGTTTTCTATGAAAATGCATTTGTCCTTTAAGATTAATTTCAAAATCTTAATATTCCAAATAAAATATTCCAACATTTTCGGAGCCCTTTAATCCATTTAAAGTTTTCTGTAACCAATACCTTTCTTTTTGCTATTTATTTTGAATTCTTAAACTTTTAGAGGTACAATTTCATTTTCTTATGTTAAGAATTAAAGGCATCATTGTTTGTTTGTTTGTTTGTTTTATTGGATTTATATGCCGCCCTTCTCCCATAAGACTTAGGGCAGCGTACAGCATTAAAAAACAGATATTATAAAACTTAAAAGAAAATTAGAAACAATCCAAGAAACAAACCGAATTAATATAACACTAACATTTTAAAAATTAGATAAAATTAACAGGCCGGCTTGCTGGAGAAGCCAACTTTTTAGAATGCGTCAGAAGGACCGGAGGTCGGGAATTATGCAAAGCTCCGGGGGCAGCTCCTTCCAGAGGGAAGGTGCTCCCACAGAGAAGGCTCTCCCCCTGGGGGTCGCTAGCCGACACTGTCTGGCCGACGGCACCCTGAGGAGGCCAACTCTGGGATCGCACTGGATGGTGGGAGGTTACTGGTGGCAGTAGGTGGTTTCGCAGGTACCCTGGGCCTAAGCCATGGAGCGCTTTAAAGGTCATAATTAGTACCTTGAATTGCACCCAGAAAACAACCGGCAACCAGTGCAGGCCGCCTAAAAGGGGTGTAACATGGGAGCACCTTGGTACCCCCATGATAACCTGCGCGGCTGCATTCTGGACCAGCTGAAGCCTCCGGGTGCTCTTCAAGGGCAGTCCCATGTAGAGAGCGTTGCAGTAGTCTAGGCGAGAAAGGATGAGGGCGTGAGTGTCTGTGCATAGAGCATCCCGATCCAGGAAGGGGCGCAACTGACGTACCAGGCAAACCTGGTAAAAGGCCCCCCTGGTCACAGCCGTTAGGTGTTCTTCTAAACTAAGCTGCGTGTCCAGGAGGACTCCCAGATTGCAGGCCCTCTCTGAGGGGGCTTTTCTCCCAGTTTCTCCAGTTTTGTCATTTTGAAGTTCTTTCAAAGTTCTTTAAAACAGTTAATAGATAATTTCCAAAAGTGGTTAGCAAAGGAAGTGTGAATTGAATGTCCTGTAAAGGTTCCAACTGTGGCTTGAGAAAGAATAGCAAATTTTCTCATATCTCAGTTCTTCAGCTTCTGAAGATTGTTGTTTTGCAGCAGCTTCATAAGGAACAGCCGTATGGAACTCAGTGTGGGCAATTTGACATCCTCTCTCCGGAGAGGGCCTAAGGAACAAATCTACTTCATCAGCTTTCTTGGCAAGAGTTGTTGACTCCGCTTTTTGGAAAGCCATCTTCGGTCTGCCATTTCTTCACTATAATCTTTTAGAATTCTTGGAGCATAGGGGAAGTGTCATAAGAGTAAAGAACTAATATCACTCCAATATTTTTTTAAAAGGGTGAATAATGGACCCAGGTAACAAACCAATCAGCTTGACATCAATACATGGAAAAATCATAGAAAAGATAACCAAGCAGTGAGTTTGCAAATACTTAGGAAAGAAAAAGATGATTACTAGAAGCCAGAATGGGTTTATTATAAAATAAGCTTCATTATAAAATAAATATCTTATTGCTTTTTAAAAGAGATTAGACTGTTGTGGGACTGCTCTGGATGTAGTGTACTGAGGCTTCAAAATGGCATCTGATAAATTTAATCATAGCCTCCTTCTTGAGTTGTTATTTTTTTTATTTGTGTCAGAAGCATCATTTTAAGGTTTTACGCATAAGTATAAATACAAACATAAAAACATAATATTTAAAACATATACAATCCTAATTTTTGTAAGCCTTGCCCAGAAGCATGCAACATCAATTGCATTCTGTTGCATGATCATAATGTCCTCAGGAGTTCATTGGACTGTGCACAGGGAAATTTACATGTGCGTAGGTCTCTCTATTCACAGTGGGCAAAAGCCACCAACTGTACTTGTAACAGTCTATTTAGCAGTTCCCAAACTTGCCAATTTGAAAGATGATAGCATCTTACAATACTGTCACATCATCCTATCACAGAGAAAAGGATCTGGATTTATTCTCTGTAGTACTTGAGAGTTGGGCAAGAATTGACGGGTAGAAGCTTTACAGAGAGAAATTCAAACTCAAAGAGAACTTTCCAAAAAAAACCACAAGAGTTATTAAGCAATGGAGCAGCCTGCCTCATAGAGAAGTTGCATTGCTAGAAATTTTCAAAACAGATTTTATAGGTACTGTATTTGTTTGAGATGGTTTAAGGATTCCTGCCCTGAGTAGTGGATTGGCTTAGAAAACCTCCAAGGTCTCTTCTGACTCTATGATTGTATGCTCTGTCTCATCCATCTAGTTGGTAATTTCAGCTGTGGAATTGTTTTATATACCAGACTAGTCCTGAAGTTACATGTTGCTCTGAGGTAATGGGATTCAGCCAATTGTGAGTTATTCAGGAATCCATGGATAACACAATATGTTAATCAAATAATTTCTAAGTGTTAATTTATATTAGTTATTGTAAAAGCTACACTATGGATTTCTTACTGTTCCAAGCTAGATTCATGTATTTGAAATAAAAAGGTTTGCATATGTATTAAGAAAATACATTTAATTTGAAGCTAATTAAAAAGTGGAAGAGAAAAGTGAATTGCACAAATATATTGTCTTGCATTCTTGTTATACCCTCTTACTTTTTTTTAAAGGAAGCTGTCTACCTTTAATAAGTACATGAAGCAAAATGGTTATAATACAGGGCAAATATGGAAGGATATTGAAGATGTTGTTATTAAAACATTGATATCAGCTCATCCTGTCCTCAAGCATAATTACCTTACTTGCTTTCCCAACCACACCATGTGGAGTGCTTGTTTTGAGATCCTGGGATTTGATATTTTGCTGGATCGAAAACTCAAACCATGGTTGCTTGAGGTATGTACCTTCTTTTGAAATAAATAGATGTATGGCTGCTTCCACGGAAAGCTTTTATTAGACAATTGCCTTCCTTATTTATGGAATTTAATTTTTTTTTTTGCAACTTACTATTTCCCCAACAACCTCTACTTAATATTTCTTATTGTGAACTCTGCTGTATTTTCTAATTTGTAGCTCCAAGAATTATCTACTGGAAAGATTCTTGGATTCAGAACCCCTTTTTCTTTCATTTAGAGTTAAGACAACTTCTACTCCTATGTTTTTCTGAAGCTCTACTTTAAATTCTTCCTTTTCTACCTCTCTGCTTCAACAATGGGTGCCTTGTGGCAATACTTCCAATCACATGGATTGCCAGCAGAGGGCATTAGACAATTGAAAATGTTGCTTTTAAATTAAACAACAATCTTGTGTTTGGGAATTACCAGTTGGGAAGACTCAATTGATTGTACAAAAAAAGATCTGCTAGAAGAATTAGAGCAATAATTTATCTAGCTAACTACCTCCCCACTCTCCCCCACTTCCCCCTGCCCACCCCCATATTGTAGCCAGTCACATTCTTTGCCAGGTTTGATGATGATAGTTAATAATTATTTTTAATGCTCTATACCTGATAATTTGGGAAGAAAATTATTACTTAAAATATAAGTTATCCTCTTGGTTATTTGGATCAGTCTGAAAGTTCAGCAGTGGGATTTTCTGAGACTGGTTAAACTTTGTGCACTGAAATATTTCTCTTTAGTTTGAACTTATTGCTTATCAATTTCAATAATGTAATAGATATTTCTTGTGCTTTATATATATATAGCTTTCTAACCTTTCATAGTAGGAATTGGTATGATATCAGTATTAGAAAGAAATAAAGGCAAGAAAATAATACTATCTATTACACATGAAAATTTATATAATTGTATTGTTAATATTTATAGTAAATAACACACTGCCAAGACTGAGATCAATGCCAAATATTTTTCACCATGAATTCAAATGTAAATTACTATTATCTAATAGCCTTTCCAAATATATAAATATTTTATTTAGGTTCTGCTTCCATATTTTTATATTAAAATTGTGTTATCCTATACCAATGTAAAAATTTAATTATAAAAAGGATCTACCGATTCATGAAAGTCCCAGCAAAGACTGTTACATTTCCAATTCAAAATTAAGTTGACTTAATTTTCCACATAAAGAGCATGGGCCAGAAAGAAAGATCCTACAACTCTCCTTAAGTTTTTGGGAACACAGATGAGCATGTAATACGTAAATTCAACACTTGGGGAAATTATTTATTAATATTTGAATCTGTGCATGCCCACATATGCAATTTGATTATCATAGATTATAATTGCAAATACTTGAAAGGTATCACAACCCACTTGCTGTCATCAATGCTACAAGCTTTTCTTTCTCCTCTGTTCTCCCCAAAGCACTTGCTATTTGGAATTGCAAAAATGCAGCAACTACAAATACATTCAATTTCTGTGGTTGTAGGTGAATCATTCTCCAAGCTTCAGTACGGATTCATGGCTGGATAAAGAAGTAAAAGACCAACTATTATATGACACTCTGGTATTGATCAATCTAGGAGCATGTGATAAGCGCAAGATCTTGGAAATAGAGAAACGGCGAGGAAAAGAAAGGCTTCTCAAGCAGTGTCGTAATCGTGAAGCCAGGTTTGAAATTTTTAATCCACTTTCTGGGACAGTGGCAATGAACATTTATAATCCATTTGCAAAGCATCTCTAAATAGTATAAATTTCCATCATTGTGGACTTCGGAATTTGAATTTGCTGTATTTACATGCAGTTTTCAATTTAATTGGTAGCCCCTGTCAAACAGATACTATATATGTTTTAAAATACAAAAATAAAATTCCGTTGTTTTGACGGTACACTGGTCAGCATGAATTAGCAAGATGATTGTTGTAGCATTAGATGGAAGGGAATTTAAAGCAAGTTATTTTAGTTTTTTAAAGGATAAATATAAGAAGAAATTTATTCATGTATGTTTTGGGGAGAGTATTTTGGTCACACCCTTAACAGGACAGCCAGGCCATCGTTGTTGCTGTGCTTCAATTTTAGATGAAGTTATAAAATGTACAGGTGTGATTAAAAATAAATGACCCATTGCAATTGAAAATATTAGTAATTAAAATTCAAGCAAAATTCTATTGCATTGGAATATGATAGGTAGGCAGAAATGTATCCTTTATTTAGCCATTCAGACATAAACTTTTTCAAACATTTCCCTTTTTTGTGCCTATCGTTTTTTGGAGGGTTTTTTTTTTTTTTTGGAGGAATTTAAGGGACTTTTGCATTACCCATAAAAGTAGAAGTGCAGTCTCTTTAGCTGCAGCTTCAGTGTGTCCCTTTGATCTCCTGGAAAACATCCCGTCTAACTGAGCTTTTAATGTGGCAGAAGAACATGATTAAAAATAATTAAAATAATTATGTTAATCACGCTGAATCAAATTAAAATTAAATTGTATTTAGTTTTATTCTAGCCCCACCTTTCTCTAGGCATACTTCCCCTTAGTTCACTACTCTATGCTAAGGTGCACCTGGGAAGTGGAATGCTCCACCTTATACGTAACAGTGGAGCAAAATCGGAGGAAACTCACCATTTCCCTAAGCTTTGCAGAATTCTGCAGGGTTCAAAGGAGACCAAAACTAGTTTGTACAGAACTGTGCATACTGGAACTCCTTTTATTTATGTATTCTTTTAATATATGAAAAGAAAAAAGAAAAAGAGGAGACAGAGAGAAAAAGAAAAAAACAGAAAACAAGCAGATTAAAAAAATAGAACAAATATATACATATGAGATCATTTAATGTAATTTTTAAATAATAATTCAACCTTGGTCAA
Organism: Natrix helvetica; assembly: GCF_964273705.1. NCBI lineage: Eukaryota > Metazoa > Chordata > Lepidosauria > Squamata > Natricidae > Natrix > Natrix helvetica. The sequence continues at coordinate 41,731,899 of NC_138554.1, forward strand.
ACAAAATGATTTTAGTTTTTTCATTATAACAATAAAGAGGCAGTTCATAAAGAACAAATGGATATAGGTAGTCCAGGTTATAGCATTGAAAATAATAACTTTTGAAAAGTAATATTTTTGCTATCTTTGTGCCACAATTCTTCATGTAATCATAAACTACAACTTTTTGGATCTAATTCAGAAGTATATTTATCCAGTTTTGATTATTGCAATAATAAATGAGCAAAGCTACAGATAATTAAAAAAAAACAGTAGTAGTGTATCAAGCTTTTATAGTAGAAAGTCATCCTCACTCATTTTGGACTTCTGAAATAATATAGATAAAAAATATTGTGGTGATACATTTCAGATGCTATCAATGCATCTGGGCCAAATTATGATATTAGTAAACATTTTAACAGAAATTGACCTGCAGGTAAATGTTTACTGATAAAGCTAAAAATCTTAAGAAATTACATAACAATCACTATTACAGGATAGCTATAATTCCAGTAAAGAAAATTTAGGCAGTTTATTTTCCATTAATTCTTAATACCTAATTTCTTATCAATCATGCATATATTTTTTTAAATGTACAATTAAATATGCATTTGCAATCATTATATTTTTAGCAGTGTGATAAACATATATATTTATCTGGAATGCACATACAATATATTTGAGTCCTGTTGGGGCTTCTGTTTTACTAAAAAAGAAAATATAAAAAATGTTAATTTTTTAAAAGGTCTCCTTTAAGCTTAAAAAGAAAAATGGAAACAGTTGTGTAAATTTCTGCCACAGACCCGTCAGCATTTAATTTTCCTTTCATCCATGCTACCTTTTGTGTCTTGTGGAGGAACTTGTTGGCCTTGTTTTCCCCTGGGAGAGAAAAGGTGGCGAGGGTAAGGCTAACTATCCACCTCTGCGACCAAGAAATTTCTGTCTAATAAGCAAAAGCAAAAAGATCAGGAGAAGATATTTTGCATATTTATGTGCTTAAATGCTAAGTGAAAAAGTTTTAGTCCAGCATGGATAGAGCTAACTGAATATGGCTTGGACAGCAGAAAATTGAAATGGAAAAAACTCCTACTCTGAAGTTTTAACAGGAGTTTTTTGGGTATTTTTTTCAGAGCCGAGGAATTCAAGAACTGCCAGGCTGTGTGGCTTCAGCAAGCAGAGATCTATGAAGAAAACAACACAGGAGGTTATCGCCGAATATATCCTGATTCTGATTCTAACAAATATGATAAGTTTTTCCAACAGAATAATTCACTTTTCCAGGAAACAGCAGCTTCCAGAGCTCGTGAAGAGTTTGCAAAGTAAGAAAGAACATTTCTTTTTTATGTCGTTTACAATTACAATTACAAAAATAGAAACTAATGCAAACTAACAAAAAGAATAAATATAGAATGTTCAGAAAAGAAAAAAATAGGAAGAAAAATTGAAATAAAAAGAAAAATAAGATATTATAAAGAAATAAATATATAATGAAATGACTTCCTCCTTCATCACAACAAACATAAACAATTTAATAACTTATCACTTTCTCTTAAAATACAACAAATGATTCTTCCAGTATCCTATCTCTATCCATAAACTAGCCTATAAAACCTTGTTGTTGAATTCTGATACACCAAACTCTGTTAAGTGTTACCAGAGATAATAACAGACCTATTTTAACTTTGATCATATAAATCAACTTTATGTTCTTTTCTTTTACATTGGATAATTTTGATCTTTAGTCTCTTCAAATAATGACTTTGAGCTTGATTTGTTTTTATTTTTTCTTTCTTTTTCCTTCTAACAAAATTCTTCAAATTTTAAACAACTCTCATTTGTAAATTCAATATAGAAAAGTATCTAAATCACTGTTTTGGTGTGTATTTTGATTATTCTTTATAGTGTTTAGCCAGTTTCATTTGAATGCCCCATCTTATGTTTTTCCATATCATTTTTGTAGCCTGTCATTTTTAATTTAAAAAATCATTTTAATTTTAATATTTATTTTAGGTCAGTCTCAATCTTGTATGATAAAACCTGTTCCTTTTTCATAACATATCCTAAATACAGTGTCTGTGAAGAGGCAGACACACTTAAAATTAAACTGTGGATCTATTGTTCATGAATATCCCTCAATATACCAATGTTAAAATATCTTGTTCTATTCTGTATTAGTAAATCAAATTTATGTATTCTTCTCCTGTAATGTTATTATTTAGCTCCTTCTGATTCCCTCTAGTGGACAATGTTCAAAGTCCCATTCTGTCAAAGTTTTTTTTTTAAAGAGATTACTTGGTCTATTTTGTCTGAAATAAAATTACAAGGACTAATTTTTAACATAAAAATGTTGCTAAACTTAATGCTTCATTTTGTGTTTTAACAATGCTAAGTAAACTGGCAAAAGTCTTCTTGACCATAGAAGGTATCAGCAAGTATATATGTATGACAACAGGGTTCGCCGCCCTCCCGCCCCCTGTTTTTAAAATGACATTTAGATGTCCTGCGAGATCAGTATGCTGAAATTAACTTTGTAATAAAATGTTATTTATTTTAAAAAATACTATCCAACCTTCCCAATGCCACGCAAGGAAATTCATGGCAATTTAAAGCCAATAATAAATGGAAACCAGTAAAAGGAAAAAGGCAGAAAGAGAAATCAAATTAAAGCTGGCAAGTACAGCAAATAATTTATTCAAATAATGTCTGCAATGTGTATTTCTAAACAGAAAAAATTTAAACAGCAAAAGACTATGGAAGTCAATTTGGTGCTGTGAGGCAGGGATTAACATAGTTTAGGATCAGCCTTCAAGAAGGTTCATATTGTTTAAACAATATCTTTGTTTGTTCCCATGAGTCACCATTTTGCACAAGCTGTATTGGATACCAGTTGACTTCCATGTGCAGTTCAACCTGCTCCTTTCTGAGGCGAGATTACTTAAAAGATCATTGGTCACTTAGAGTTTCTTCCCCCCATGCAATAAGATATGAGTTCTATCAGTTAAACAATGTCAACTCGTGGGACCATAGAAGCACACTTTCAGAGCCTTCCCTCTGAAACAATGTCCTCCAAGAGATCCACACAACTCCCACTTTATACATTCTTCATACGTCTTTAAAAATGTGGCTTGTCTCCCAGGCCTTGGATTGGGTTGTTTGTTGAGGCTCTGGTGGATTGGGGATATTTTTTTAAAATATAAGGTGGGGTTTTGTATAGGTGCAGATGTTTTTTGAAATTGTTTTTCTTTTAACCATGTAAGCTGCCCTGAATCATTCAGGAGTCCGCCTACTAAATCTATATAAAGAAATAAAACACTTCATCTGCATCAGATACCTAGAATATATAGTAGTTCTGAAAAAATATTTACACCTACATCTGCAATTATTTTGAATGGGAGAATGGGAAAAGTTTGCAAGAAACCAGATTGATAGTATTCATTTATCAAGTAAGCTTGACAGACTTTTGCATTAAAAAGCTAATCTGCAAGAAATTTGAAAATCTTCTAATGAATAATAAATTGAGTAACTGCTGAAGTCAGAGACAGCAGGAAACATTTTAAGCTTTAGCACAAATCAAACTTCCAGAATAAAGTCTAATCCTCAAACCCCACATTTCCAGCTCCTTCCCCATCCCCCACCACCAGGTCCCTTTCATGGAAATCTCTGCAGTTTGTTACTGGAAAAAATTGTTAGAGCTTTTTTATAATTGTATTAACCCATTATTGAGATTTTAAGAAGAATAGATTCTAAACCATGTTGTCTAGTATCTTGTAAAAAAAACAGTATTAGAGCTGTTTTTGGTCTTCCTAGGTTCTATCTTCTACACAACTTTGTCAAGTAGGGGAAAAAACAAAACAATTTTGCAAAGAATTGTTAGCAATACAATACAATAGCAGAATTGGAAGGGACCTTGGAGGTCTTCTAGTCCAAACACCTGCCTAGACAGGAAACCCTATACCGTTTCAGACAAATGGCTATCCAACATTTTCTTAAAGACTTCCAGTGTTGGGGCATTCACAACTTCTGGAGGCAAGCTGTTCCACCAATTAATTGTTCTAACTGTCAGGAAATTTCTCCTCAGTTCTAAGTTGCTTCTCTTCTTGATCAGTTTCTACCCATTGCTTCTTGTTCTACCCTCAGGTGCCTTGGATAATAGTTTGACTCCCTCTTCTTTGTGGCAACCCCTGAGATATTGGAACACTGCTATCATGTCTCACCTAGTCCTTCTTGTCATTAAACTAGACATAATCCAGTTCCTGCAACCGTTCTTCATATGTTTTAGTCTCCAGTCCCCTAATCATCTTTGTTGCTCTTCTCTGCACTCTTTCTAGAGTCTCCACATCTTTTCTACACTGTGGCAACCAAAACTGAATGATGTATTCCAAGTGTGGCCTTACCAAGGCATTATAAAGTGGTATTAACATGTCACGTGATCTTGATTCTATCCCTCTGTTTATGTAGCCTAGATCTGTGTTGGCTTTTTTGACAGCTGCTGCACATGTTCAAGTTTGTCAAGATCCTTCTGTATGTTAGGTCTGTCTTCTGGAGTGTTGGCTATTCCTGCCAGCTTGGTGTCATCTGCAAATTTGATGAGTTCCCCATTTATTCCCTCATCCAAATCATTGATGAAGATGTTGAAAAGTACTGGGCCTAAAACAGAGCCTTGGGGTACTCCACTGCATACTTCCCTCCATGTAGATGCAGTTCCATTGAGGACTACACGTTGAGTATGGTTGGTCAGCCAGTAACAAATACATCTGGTGGTGGTGCTGTCTAGCTCACATTCTTCTACTTTATCTAGTAGTAGGTTATGGTCTACCTTATCAAATGCCTTATTGAAGTCCAAGTAAACTATATCGACGGCATTCCTCTGATCCACTAATTTTGTCACTTTGTCAAAGAATGCAATAAGATTAGTATGGCATGATCCGTTTTTGACAAACCCATGTTGGCTTTTGGCTATTACTTTGTTTACTTCTAGATGTTTGTTAATTCATTGCTTGATTATCTTTTCCAGAATCTTTCCTGGCATTGAGGTCAGGCTGATAGGTCTGTAGTTTCCTGGATCTATTTTTTTCCCTTTTTTGAAGATGGGGACCACATCAGCTCTTTTCTAGTTCTCTGGCAGTTCCCTGGTGCTCTAGGATCTCTGAAAGATATAGTTCAGGGATTCTGACATCTCGTCTGCCAGTTCCTTCAGAACCCTGAGGTGTAATCCATCCGGTCCTAGTGATTTGAACTCGTCTAGGGTAGACAGGTGCTCACTTACAATTTTCTTCCCTATTTCAACTTGTGTTCCTAATCTGATTTTTGTGGTGCTGTTTTTGATAGGTTGGACTGTTTTATCCCTTTGTGTAAAGACAGATGCAAAAAATGAGTTAAATAGTTCTGCTTTCTCCTTGTTGCTTGTCACCTTCTTGCCACTTTCTCCCAGCAATGGACCAATTGTTTCCTTAACTTTTTTCTTGTTTTTAACATGTTGGAAGAAGCTTTTTTTGTTATTTTCTACTTTTGTGGCAAGCCTTTTTTCATTGTGAGCCTTAGCTTTCCTCACTTCATCTTTACAGGCTCGGGCTATTTCTGTTTTAAAAGAATTTTATTGGTTTTTAAAATTTATGGGAAAAGGGTAGGTGGATATACAAAAAAAATTTTGGCAGCTCCATCATGCTAGAGGTAGGAATCTCTCCAATTCTCACAACTTTTTACAGAAAAAAAAAAAAAAGATAAAAGATAAGCAGAAACAGCATCTTATTATACATTGTATCAACCATGTGTTCAATCATCTCTTTTGCCACTTTCTAATATATCAACAATTAGAATGATATTCCAGATATATTTATTTATTTATTTATTTATTTATTTATTTATTTATTTATTTATTTATTTATTTATTTATTAATTATTCATGCTTCTAGACCGCCCCCTCTCCCAAAAAGGGACTCGGGGCGGTGTACAGTCCATGCCAAATATATCAAAATACAATAAAATTGAATATGTACAGTTAGAATGGAGGAGGTTAAAAATGGAATTAAAAGAACTGTACAAAGCAATATATATAAATATAGGATTTTGAACCCCTAAAACACACACAATAAGTTAAAAACAATACCCCTAAAATAACCAGTTAATACATTTGCCAGGAGGGACAGTTGTAATTATGCCAGGCCTGCTAATCGGAACAGGTGAGTCTTCAATTTTTGCCGGAAGGAGCGGAGGTCAGTAGTGGTTCTAATGTCGGGGGGGAGGTCATTCCAGAGGGTTGGGCCCATCACAGAGAAGGCCCTACTCCTTGGTGTCGCCCGTTGGCATTGCCTAGTGGACGGCACCAGGAGAAGTCCCTCTCTGTGTGAGCGAATTGGCCGCAGGGATGTATGTGGGAGGATGCGATCCCGCAAGTAACTAGGTCCCGTGCCATGGAGCGCTTTAAAGATGGTAATCAGCACCTTGAAACGCACCCGAAAAACCACAGGCAGCCAGTGCAGCTCGCGCAGGAGAGGTGTTACGTGGGAGTACCTCGTACTCCCCATCACAGCCCGCGCGGCTGCGTTCTGAACTAACTGCAGTCTCCGGGCACGTCCCAAGGGCAGCCCCATGTAGAGAGCGTTGCAGTAATCCAGGCGGGACGTCACCAACGCATGAGTGACCGTGCGTAGGGCATCCCGGTCCAGTAGGGGGCGCAATTGGCGCACCAGGCGAACCTGGTGGAACGCCCCCCTTGCCACGGCTGCCACATGGTCATCCATTGACAGCTGGGCATCAAGGAGGACGCCCAAATTGCGCGCCCGTTCCACAGGGGGCAATTGTTCGCCCCCTATGGCCAGCGATGGAATCAGCTGGCTGAACCGAGGTGCCAGTAGCCACAGCCACTCAGTCTTGGAGGGGTTGAGTTTAAGTCTGTTGTCCCCCATCCAGACCCCGACGGCTTCCAAACACCGGGACATCACTTCGACAGCCTCGTTGGGGTGGTTTGGGGTTGAAATATACAGCTGGGTATCATCAGCGTAGAAGTGACACTCAACCCCAAAACCACGGATGATCTCACCCAGCGGCTTCACATATGTGTTGAACAGGAGAGGCGAGAGGACCGACCCCTGTGGCACTCCACAAGTGAGTGGCCTCGGGGTCGACCTCTGTCCCCCTGTCAACACACATTGCTTCCGGTCGGAGAGGTAGGAGCCGAACCACCGCAGAACGGTACCTCCGACTCCTATCCCCTCCAACCGGCGCAATAGGATACCATGGTCGATGGTATCAAAAGCCGCCGAGAGGTCTAATAGGACCAGGATAGAGGAACAACCTCTATCTCTGGCCCTCCAGAGATCATCGACCAACGCGACCAAGGCTGTCTCCGTGCTGTGCCCGGGTCGGAAGCCGGACTGGCGTGAGTCTAGATACTCGGATTCGTCAAGGTGTTGTGGAAACTGCTGCGCCACCACATTCTCGACAACCTTCGCTAAAAACGGAAGGTTGGAGACTGGACGATAGTTAGCTAGCTCCATTGGGTCGAGTGAAGGCCTCTTAAGTAAGGGCCTCACCACCGCCTCCTTCAAGGCGGCTGGTAAGGATCCCTCACCCAATGAGGCATTCACCAGGCCCAGAAGCCAGCCTCGGGTCACCTCCCAAGATGCCAGTACCAACCAGGAGGGACACGGGTCCATTAAACATGTGGTGGGTCGCAGCCGTCCACGCAACCTATCCAAATCCTCGGGGGCAACAGAATCAAACTGTTTATTTTTGTGACCTGAGTCTTTCCATTATTGTTCCCTCCCCACTGTCCCCAGGCGGAGCCACAGCACCTCCCTCCTTCATGTCTTGTGTGTTGTCGCCTTTTTTACTACTTCTTATATTTCCATCCCCTAGGAGGGCACTATGTTTTTTAATGAAGGCCTCTGCCTCCACAACTGTGTTAATTCTAATTCTGTTTCCCTCCCAGAAGATCAGCATTCCTTCTGGCAATAACCATCTAAACCAAATTCCCTTATTATATAATTTCTTTGATAAGGAGGAATACTTCCTCCTCTTATCTCTTATTTTTTTCAGAATTTGCTTAAGAATGGCATTTTCTTTATCTTTATATTTTAGTGGTCCCCCCCCCTCTGAGCCCCCAGAATCTCATCCCTCATGGTCTTCCTAAGAAATTTAACATGTACTTCCCTTGGAACATTATGTGTTCTGGCATATGCTGAATTAATCCTATAAACCAGATCCATATCCCACCACAACTGTTCTTTATCTCTTTTAATATATTCTGCTAAAATTGTATTCATAATATCATTAAGATCTTCATCTTCTGTCTCCGGTAGGTTCTGGAATCTGAGAAAGAAGGACATTCTTTCAAGTTCTATCTTTGCCATAAAATTTTCCAATTCTATATTCCCCTTCTGGACTGCTTTAACCTCCTCCCCCAGCCCAGCTGTGCCCTCCTCCAGCACACCAATTCTCTGTTTATTTTCTGTTATTTGTTGCTACACACTTTTAAGCTCTTCTCTAAAATCTGCTACCTCCTTTTTCAACTCATTTTGTCCCTGCATAAGAGCCTGAAACATTTGAGTAACAGATAAATCTTTTGAACTCTCTCCAGTCCTTTCTTGTGAAAATGATGAATTTTTTGTCTGTTGAATCGTTGGACTGGATGCAGTAGAAGTCGGTGCCGAGGCTGCTTTGCCTGTAGGTGGTTTTCTGGGCCTCATTGTCTAAGTTCAGAAAGAGTATAAATCTTTTGCAAACGAAATGGCATCTGTGAAGCGCACAGCCGAGTGAGTCCGAGAAGACAGGTAAACCCAAAAGTGAAAATTAGCCCTCTGTCACAGTTCCAAGCCAAGAAGTCACTCCAAAAAAAAAAAAGAAAAAAAAAGAAATCAAATAATCCAAATCGAGAAAGACTATGTAACAGGAGAGGCTCCAAGAGTCCTTCAGGGGGGATAATATAAAGCCAGACTTTGTTCAAAGGTAGTTTCAAACGGCAGACTTCATTTATAAGTGCGAAGAAGACGGAAGCAGGCCATATTGGCTCCCCCTTGGAATCAGGAGCAGAACATAAAAAACTTCCATAAAGCTTTCAAAACAACTCAGCAATCAGTTCTTGCAGTTATGATATAAATCTTTTCACATAGTTAGTTCAAGTGGCTAATTCAACTTTTTGCTCTCTATCTCCATTCCGAGATTGAGAGACAGTCCAAATGCCGCTTTGCCTGAGAAGGGTAGAAGAAAAAAAGCAACCCCCCTCCAATCTTCCTACTTCAAACAGATTGAATCCACAACTTACAAAAAAGCCACTGCTCATCAGTTAAAAGCAATTAAGGAGATTGGAGCGAATTTCTCACCTCCAGCACTTCAGCCACTGCATGTAGTTAACTCTTTCCTTCCGGAATCCATTCAGCGAAGGTGCTGCTATGCACCCCCTACGCTCTCCGGCTCCTGAGGCGAAACTGGAGACCCCCCCCCCATGGCTGCCACCTATCTGGGGGGTTCCAGCAAGCCGCCCTACGGCAGGTGGTCCCTCCAAGATCGCCTGTGCTCCTAAAAGGAGCCCACCGGAGAAGCAAACAGTGGACCAACGTCCGTCGCCTTCGGAAACCGGAAGTGTCTCCAGGCTAGGGGTATTTCTGATATTCTGCCTTAGTTATGTCTCCTTTCCACTTTTTATACTTATCTTTTTTGTCTTTCAATTTGTCAGAGAGTTCTTTATGCAGCCATGCTAGTTTCTTTTGAGAGCTATTATTTTTCTTCTTCATTGGTATTGTGCTTTTGTAATCTCATTTTTCAAAATTTCCCAAACTTCTTGAGTTGTTTTCCCCCACTTGAAGATTCTCATCCATGGAATTCTTCCCAAGCTCTCTCTAAATTTATTGAAAATAGCTCTCTTAAAGTCCAAAACTCTAGTTTGACTTTGTTCTACTACTTGTATTTGCATAATGTTGAATTCCAATATTGCATGGTCACTTGCCTCCAGGCTTCCTGTAGCTTCAACACCTTCTATCATTTCCTCTCTGTTAGTGAGAATTAAGTCCAATATGGCTGATCCCCTTGTTCCCTTCTCTACTTTTGGGGAAACAAAGTTGTCTGCTAGGTTCATTAGGAACCTGTTGAATCTTCCACTTGGTGCAGAGTTTGTTTCCTAGTTGATGTCAGGGCAGTTAAAATCCCCCATTACTAGTGTGGTGTGCTTCCTACATACCTTAGCTGACTAGCAAAAAATTCATCTACTTTCTCTGCTTGGTTGAGTGGCCTGTAGTATAGACCTATGGCAATGTCATTCCCCCCCCCCTCCAAATCTTTAATATTGACTCAAATGCATTCAAGATAGTTCTCATCATTGTTGTGCTCTATTTCTGTGGAGATGTAGTTATTTCTTATATATAGTACAACCCCACCTCTTTTATTTGGTCTATTTCTTTTAAATAATTTAAATCCTTCTAGTTGTATGTTCCATTGTGGGTTTCATTCCCCAAGTTTCGATAATGACAACAATATCATATCTGCCCTCATTTCCTTGAATTTCTAATTCACCCTGTGTATTCCTCATACTCTGTGCATTGGTGTATAGACTTTTGACTCCATTTTGATTGACCCTGTGTTTACTGTCTACAGTACCCTGTGTTATGCCTGACTGCCCCTATTTTCTTGCCACTTGTATGATTCCATGTACATGGTATGGCACTCACTATTAAATGCTTGGTTTTGCTTGATAGCAGGAGTGATAATCTTACGCGCAGAAACATCTATGTTACATGCACTGATAACCCTATGAATTTTAGATTGCTGGGGACAGAAACGTTGTGTATCAATTAATTCTCTGTCCCCGCTGTTCAGTTTAAATGTTTATCCAGAAAATTTGTGAATTTAATGCCAAGTAACTCAGTCCCTTGCATGAGTACCTCTTGAAGTAATTCTGTGTATGTTGTTTTCTGTGTGGGTGCGCACGCGCAATATGTCTTTCTGGTGGTTTGCTGTCTAGGCACATCAGGTTAGCTTTTGAAGTCATTTCTAATGACACAACTCTGCAAGGATGTGCATTCAGAAAATCTGTTTTCTCTGTGCTTATTACTTCATCTCTTGCCAATCAGCCTATGAAGAACTAGAGTATCTTCCTCCTCTTAACGAACTCTCTCCTGCTGGATAGTGTTACAGAGGAGAGGAAATGGGCTAATAAATGGAGAAATCTCAGATTCTAAGAACATCTCTAAACTTCAAACTAGCATTGCTTTTACTTGATTACATTACAGTTGACTGACCTCATTAAATTCTTCACTGTCCCTTTAAATACTTCAATAAAATTATTTGTATCCGGCTTTTCAGGATAACGATCATAAACTGTCTTACAGAAAGCCAGTTTGGTGTAATGGTTAAGGCATCAGGCTAGAAACTGGGAGAGTGTGAGCTCTGGTCCTAACTTAGACATGCACCAAGGCTTAGATGATCTTGGGCCATTCCTTTTCTCTCAGCCCTAAAAATGAGGCAATAAAAAACCTTATCAAGAAAACTGGAGGCACTTGTCCATACAGTCTCCAAGAAATGACACGATGGGGAAAATGTCCTACAAGCAATTTAAACAAATGTAAACGAAATTTCATAGCAGGTGCTGAAATATTGACAGGACTATTGGTAGCTATGGACCAGATAGGAGGGAAGGGGGAGTCCAACTGAGCTGACCATCTCCCCACTGTTTTCAGGGATGCCCATTGGGCAGTTGACAGTAATGAACTGAAAAAAGGAAAAGGACATCTTTAATTAATATAATCATGTTTGCTTATCTTCCTTTTTCTCTTATTTTGTATACTAGACCAGAATAAAATTTATGTACAAAGTCAACAAGCATATAATGATATCTATCATCTAAATCATATATTACTTTATTATTATTATTGATATTGAGGGAGTGCAATGGCTCAACTGTTAAAGATACTGAGCTTGTCAGCTGGAAACATGACAGTCCGGGTTCAAGGCCCAAGCATTGCCTGATGGGGTGAGCTCCTATTTTTGCTCCGGCTCCTGCCAATCTAGTAGTTTGAAAGCATGCAAGTGCAGGTAGATAAATTGATACCACTTTGGTAGGAAGGTAACAGCATTCCATTTAGCAAAGTATATACTCATGCTGGCCACATGACCACAGAAGCATCTTCAACATCATTGGCTCCCTCAGTTAAGAAACAGAGATGAGAACCAGCACCTAGGGTTGGCTATGACTGGACAGGGGAAACCTTTAACTTTACCTATTATTGAAATAGGTTCCCCCCCCCCCTCGTTTATAGCTATACAGGTAGTCCTTGAGTTATGACCACAATTGAGCCCAAAATTTATGTTGCTAAGTGAAACATTTGTTAAGTGAGTTTGCCCCATTTTACAACTTTTCTTTTCGTTGCTAAGTGAATTGTTGCATTTGTTAGTAACATGGTTGCTAAGTGAATCTGGATTCCCCATTGACTTTACTTGTCAAACGTTCGCAAAAATGTGATCACATGATTCCAGGATACCGCAACTGTCATAAATATGAGTCAGTTGCAGAACATCTAAATTTTGATCATGTGTTCATGGGAATGCTGCAATGGCCGTAAGTGTGAAAAATGATCATAAGTCACTTTTTTCAGTGCCGCTGTAACTTTGAGTACTCACTAAATGAACTGTTGTAAGTTTAGGACTTTCTGTATAATTTAAGGTGGCTACAATACCTAGTATTCCTGCCTCCTGTTATCCCACAACAACAACCCTGTGAGATGGGATGAGAAAGAATGACTGGTCCAAAATCAACCCAGCTGGTTTTCATGCTTAAGGTGGGATTAGAATTCACAGTCTTCTGCATTCTAGGCCAGCACCTTCATCACTATACCAAACTGGTCTCTTACTGCCTCTAAGATATATCATGCACTACTAAACAAAAATCACAACTGCAAACTGATTCTGTTTCTGTTGCCTTCCAGCTTTTATCTTTGTGTCTTCCAGACCAAGGCATATGTACTGCTCTGCAAATGTTTTCTCTTGGTGCATAAAGTCTGATGATAAAGGACAGCATATTCTACATATACTTTATTCAATATATCCTGACATGTTAAAAATCAGTCTAAGTGAGGTTGAGAGCTGCTTCAAGTTAAAGTCACAGATCCATTTGCCTTCTTGCCAATCATTCTAACTGCTTGAATTTCTAACTTTGCCTGCTTATTTTACAAACCATTTATAATACATTACCTGATTTCTTGCAAAGTATTTGCAAATATTTACCCAACATCGGATTAATAAAGGAAATCTGCTGATCTCTGATAATAGGCTTATCCTGATTCTGAGCACCGTGGCCTGTTTTGGATGTTTGAAAAGCCACTAGTAGACGGATTAATTATCATAAATTGACAGTCAACAGTGTTTGGCATTGAGCCTCCCTAGAATAATTGTTATATAACATTTTGATTAATTGATATAAATAGGCATCAGCTGCAGGAACTGCGTCTCAAACAAGAACAAAAACTTACATTGAAAGAAAAGAAGACTGAATTCCCAGGAGAGTCCAGTGGAGAAAAAACGAAGATTCCTAGGCCAAAGACGGTAAATAGATCAACTATACTGCCAGACTCTGCCCAGGTACGAATAATAGAGAAACATTTTAGCTGATTTTTTTTTTTTTTTTTGCACAGGAATCTCTGGTAAGTGAGAAAGCAAAAAGGCTTTAATTCTGTGATTTAATGTTTAATAAACAAATTTTGTTCTTCAGTGGTCAAGCCAACATTTATGAGGATGGCTGTGGTAATGGCAGCAGTGGCATGTAGTCCAACACTATATCTTACACTCTGCATAGTGACATTTGTTATTTCCAATCCATAGTATTCTATCTTTTCTTTTGAAGTAGAGGCCTTACTTCAATCTGTACTTTATTAGGCTTAAGGCCGTGTTGGCAAACCTATGTCACGCAGAGCCATATTTGCCGGAATGCCAGCCCTCATTTCCCAAACTTTTGTTTAGGCCGTTGGGCCATTTTTCGCTCTCTCCAAGCTTTAGGAAAACCTCTGGAGCCTAGAGAGGGTGAAAAATAGGCCCAATGGGTCAGGAACAAACTTCAGGTTGGCTCATTGGGCCTGTTTTTTGGCCTCCCCAGGCTCCAGAGGTTTTCCTAAAACCTTTTTCGCCCTCCCCAGGCTTCAGGAAAACCTCCTAGGCCTGCGGAGGGCAAAAATCTCCTCCCCCCCCCCGGTGCAGGGATCGCTCATGCATGTGCACATGGGTCACTCGGGCATGTGCAGGTGGGTGAGCAAGTGTGCATGACAGCATGCGTGCACACAGTTTTGGCACATCTTTAGAAAAAGGTTAGCCATCACTGGTCTAAGGCCTCTTCATAACTTCCATTACTTTGCTCCTCATCTTTACCATCAATCACCTGTCCTTCATTTTCATCATAAGAGATAATTACTTCATTTGAAAGTATTGAAATATCTGGAATACTTCTCTAGTTACATTCAACAAGCCTTTGTCTCTCATCATCTTGCCGCTTTTTCCTTTTGACTAGTCATTTCAGCTTGGGCGCATCTGGAAAACCAATGTGGTACAATCCAAAAGAACCAGCCTTATCTCTTTTAACAAACAGCAAGTTCCTTCCTTTTAACAGAAGCAAGATCCTTCAATAGCATCTTCGTCCTCTTAGGGCAGCCAGCAGGACAGCCGAATTCAACACACAGAACAATTTGATACTTGCAATTGAGGGTATCAAACAATTTGTCAAGTTTCACATTGAAAGTCTCTTTGATATCTAGCTTTCCTAAACCAAGAGATATGTTTTGGCTTGATACTAGCTCTCTTGTTCAAGATTGTCATTTGTGAATTTACAATAAGGTTGACAAAAGAACTATTTGCTTATTCCCACTTTTGAACCACTTTTGGATATATGTCTCCTGCAAAATTGGCTGTTGGGTAATTTCTAGCACAGGGGTGGCGAACACGCGGCTCGCGAGCCGCATGCGGCTCCCGGCCAAAATAAATGAGGCTCTTTGCCTCTTGTCATTATTTAGTATACTGTGGCTCGGATCGCGCGCTCCCTTTCGGAAGCTGGGGAGGTCCTTTGCAGGCAGCTAGAACGGGCCGCCTGCAAAGGACTTCCCCAGACTTGCTTTGAGGAGCACGGGGCGACTGAGGCTAGTTGTGAAGCCCCAAAGCCCCCACCGCCACCGGAAGAACTGCTGCCACCTCCTCCTCATCCTCCTCTAACAGGCAGCACTGCCGGATTTGCCGCCCGGCGCTGCGGCTAAGATGAAGCCGCCAAATCTCCAGCCGGCATCTCCGCACGTGGCAGCGGCGCCACCCCTCCGCTCGGAGCAGCTGAGCTCAGTCAGCGCTGGGTTACCCCTGCCCCCTCCTCCTCCTCCGCCGTGCTTTTGAGGAGCCAATAGGAAGGCGGGGGGGGGAGCAGGGGAAAAAAAGCCTCATGGCTCGTCAAAAGCACGGAGGAGGGGGAGGGGGCAGAGGTAACCCAGCGCTGAGCTCAGGAGCAAATCTGGTGATTCTGTTGGAGGAGGAGGAGGAGGTAGCAGCAGTTATTCTGGTGGCAACTCGTACTCGTCGGCATCTTCAGCAGAAGCCCTGCCCACAATGAAGAAAGCAAAGATGGAGCAGATCCACGCAGATGACGTCGCTGCAACATGACTGGAGGAGGAATTCTGGGAGTTGAAGTCCACAAGTGTTAAAGCTGTCAGGTTTGAAGACCCCTGGGGGTTTTTTTCCCTAAAGGGTTAGGGGTGCAAGGGTCTTGTAACTTGACAGCTTTAAGAGTTGCGTGCTTCAAATGCCAGAGTTTCTGAGCCAACATTTTGGTTGCTAAGCAGGAGCGTTGTTAAGTGATACTGATATTATATAACACTTTGAATTAAGCGGGTACCTTGAAGAAACATAACTTTGAGTTTCAAATAATACTGATTTCGTTGTTGTCTTAGGTGACATCTGTGAAAAAAATTCGGGTGGTCAGGCATGAAAATGTGCCGCTCAAACACTATACTTTTCTGCTCACATTGAAAAAAAATTAGAGGGAACATTGCTTCCGGGTCTGTTTTGGCAGGTCACTGCGTGGTGTGGCTCTCTGACTCTCACAGTTTAAAATTTTGGCTCTTTTTGTTGAACTTGTTCGCCACCCCTGTTCTAGCATATCACTGTTTTGTTCTCTTAATAGTAA
Source organism: Natrix helvetica (assembly GCF_964273705.1). NCBI lineage: Eukaryota > Metazoa > Chordata > Lepidosauria > Squamata > Natricidae > Natrix > Natrix helvetica. Next base: position 41,748,016 of record NC_138554.1, read on the forward strand.
CCCATATTTGAGAATGTCTGGCAGTGTTGGGAGTTCTAGTGGCAACAAGTCTCTGCCAGCCTCAATTAGGTTGCTCTTATGAGTGAATGTTCCCAGTCTTCTTCTCTTTTAAAAAGCCATTACAGATCAGTTATCACACTCACAGGAAAAGAAGTCAGCAGTATTAACATTCTCAGAGGTTTGCAGAGTGCAAAGACTTCACTTTCGGAAAGGTACCTACCTACTCACTCTCTCTCCCTACCTATCTACTGTATTTCTCTCTCTCTCTCTCTCTCTCTCTCTCTCTCTCTCTCTCTCTCTCTCTCTCTCTCTCTGCCTCTACCTACCTACACACTCACTCTCTCCCTCCCTCCCTACTGTATTTCTCTATATCTATCTATCTATTTCTCTCTCTCTCTCTATCCCTTTAACTACCTAATTACTCTCTCTCTCCCTCCCTACCACCTACTGTATTTCTCTCTCTTTCTCTCCTTCTCTACCCCTCTATCTACCTACCTACTTTAAAAAAAATTTGCCCCTTCAAAATCTTGGTGCGTCTTATACTCCAGTGCATCTTATACTCCGAAAAATACGGTACATTTTATACAGTACACAGATATTTTTGTCTGTTTCAGCATTCATTTTTGCAACATACCATAAGGATTTGTACATCTTAAAAATTCTCCATCTATTTATCCATCTTTCCCAAACATTCTACCAAAATATATAGATTCAGCTACTTGCTCTAATTTTTCTGCATTTATTTATTATTTGAAATAATTCACTTTTCTCTGGGAAACATAACTATCTTGATGTTTGATAACAGTAATTTTCAAATTCATGATTGTCATGTTGGTTCTCAATCCACAATTGTACATTTAAGATTTAAAAATACCATATTTTTCAGAGTATAAGACGCACCGGAGTATAAGATGTACCAAGATTTTGAAGAGGCAAATTTTTTAAAAAAGTTTTTGCACTCTGCACACCTCCCCAAAACGGCCCATTTTTTGCCAAAAAAAGGGCACGCATAGCCCTTAGGACCACTTTACTTGCTGTTTTTGTTGTATGTTAAGATTGGTTCTATGCCAATTCTTTCTCTTACGATCTCATTTCTGATTTTATCTCTTCTGGTTGCTTTAGCAACTTTCTTCAAACATCTCATTTCCGTGATGACTGTCATTCATTTTTGTTTTATTGTAAATGCTAATATTTGGCACTGGTAACATAGGAGATGAATATGTTTGTATGAGATGCTTCTTTGTATTGATCTGTATTGTCTTAGGTTGTAGGAGTGGAGCTAGCTGTCCTAGTATTTGGTTTGCCTTACTACAGTGTATGTTAATCTTACAAAGGTCCATTTTACCATCTTCGCTAAATGTTGTTCCTAGATATTTGAACTTTGATACTTGTTTTATGCTTGTTCCCTCTGCTACATAATTTAAGGTATGTTTACATGGCACAGAACCAGATTATTTGAGGGACTACCTCTTTTCAGTCCTATCTACCCATCCCATTGGATTTGGTGGGAGGGGCAGGTTCCAGATCCCATCACTCAGAGCTGTTGATTGGTGGTACCAGAGAAGAGACTTTTGTCAAAAAAAAGGGCATGCATAGCCCTTAAGAGGTTTATAAAGTGCTCCTGGGGGCTGGAGGGGGGCAAAAACAAGCATAAAAACAAGCATAAAAAGGTCCGTTTTTTGTCAAAAAAAGAGCATGCATAGCCCTTAGGAGGCTTATAGAGTGCTCCTGGGGGAGGGGGGGGGGCAAAAACAAGAAAAAATGGCCCATTTTTTGCTCATTTTTGCCCTCCCCAGCCCCCAGGAGCACTTTGCAGACCTCTTAAAGGCTATGCACGGCCATTTTGGTGAAGGGGGCAGGGCTTCAGGAGGCCAAAAATGCTGTATTCAGTGTATAAGATGCACCCAGATTTTCACCCTCTTTTTTGAGGGAAAAAGGTGCGTTTTATACTCTGAAAAATACAGTCGTTTTTTATCTCTATAAACATTGTAAAATATGTTTTCTCATCTTCCCTTTTTTGCAGCAATGTTTTAATATTATTATTTTTCTCTCATCTAAGATCTTTTTCAGTTGATAATTATATCATCTGTTTTTTCCCCTCCTTCCAATTAGCATTTCTCCACACAGCTTTTATGGTTCTGCATAAAATAATTATTAAGGTAAATACTTATCTTTAAACAACATGCTGTATTTGAAGTATAGCAGATACTCGTAAAACATCTCTATTCTCCTTCATTCTGGAGTCCCTGAATGGCCCAGTTGCATTTTGTACATATTATAGAAATCACATTTAAGCTCCACGAATTTCAGCTGAAGAGAAGCATAACTTGGTTTTTTTTGCTAGGATCATTTTTCTTCTTCTTTACTTCCTCTTTTTCCACTTTGGATGTTGAAGGAGATACAAAGTTCTGGTTCTTGCTCTTCTGGCGGCCTCAACTATTGTAATTTGATGCTATTATAATGTCTTTGATGTTGCCCCTCTATGTTCTTTCGGATCTGCCTCGGGTTCTTTGACCTCCCCTTTTTTGAATATGCCTGGGTACAGTATGGAATCCCAGGACGTCCACTCCAGGTGAACAAACCACTTTATTTGCTGTTTTTGTTGTACATTAAGATTGGTTCTATGCCAATTCTTTCTCTTACCGTCTCATTTCTGATTTTATCTCTTCTGGTTGCTTTAGCAACTTTCTTCAAACATCTCATTTCCGTGATGACTGTCATTCATTTTTGCTTTATTGTAAATGCTAATATTTGGCACTGGTAACATAGGAGATGAAAATGTTTGCATGAGATGCTTCTTTGTATCAGTAACATGCAGTCAGAGGAGGCAGGGGAGGCACAGCCTCAACTCTGTCATCATGAAAAGAAAAAAAAATGTAAAAGGAAAAAGGCAAGAGCTGAGGTCAGGCTGAGCTAATTGCTACCTCACCGTGGATGACTCTGCTTAACTGTTTAAAAAAGCCTCTAAAAAAAGCTCCCTCTACTATGAGGCAGGAGAACTGCATGCCTCATCTAGTCTGACTTTAGGCGTTTTATGATCACTCGAGCGGAGTTAAGCAAGGGTTAAAAGCCTAAAAATTCCTGACATAGGTGAGGCACGCAGTTCTCCTGCCTCATAGTAGAGGGCGCTCATTTGGCCGAGGCAAGATCAGAGTTGAAATCCTCTCTGAAAGTTTCTGTGGTTTCTACCTGATTAAAAAGTGTAAGTTCCCCCTTCCCCCTAAAATCAGTCACATTGTCCAATCAAGTTGCCTGGTTACTTTACCCCTCCTTTCTCCAGCCCCTGTTGGAATGTCCTTGGTTCCCAGAGGAAACTATTTTGTTTTGGCTACAAAAGCCCACCTAACTGTGTTCCCCCTCCCTATCCATGCTACACATTGTGGCAACCCTGAAGCTTCCAAAATGGCCCCAGCCAGATTTGCTTCAGAGTTGATACTTTTATAGCCTCAGTTAACGTCAATGACTGAGGAGATGGTTTATTGAATAACTGTTTATTAACACCAACTAATGTAAAACAGAACAGAACAAGCCCCGTCTGACAGCTATTTATATGGGAGCTGTCAGACAGGGAACCAATGAGGGGGCTGCATTTGTCCCGCCAGCCGGCGGGCACCTCTCGACCAATCAGGGCTTCTCCTGTGTCCCCGTGCCTTCGCAGGACACAACAAATACCTACCTCAAGAAACTCTTGAAGCAGTTTGCTTTTCCAAAGGAACTTTTACTGAGAGGTAGTGATTGCAGAAAAGCAGGAATGCATAGTTAGTAGGCCAATGAAATGCTGCAAAGGTGTTTTGAAAAACTCCAAGACATGATGATGAGAAGAGGTTGTCTTCGGGGTTTTGGGACCTTGAACACCAGGTTGGAATCAGCTGAGAAAGTGCAGATGGGTTGATATTCCTCCTCCACAAGCTCCCAAGCAGTTGCAGCAAAAGTGAAACATCCATCCTGTGAAACATCATCTCCCCAGGGATCAGATTGGCTGTTAGCCATACAAAAGACCCTAAAAACACGGTTTAACCAATAGGTGTGGGTACTCATGAATGTGATAGAGCCCTGCACAGTGGTTTTATTGAATATGATTGGTAGATGTGATTACTTCAGCTGTGAACTATATGCATTTTATTATGTTTTTGTATTATTTTATATTATATTTTTATATTGTCTGGTTGTTCTACACTATCTTAATTACCATATTTTTCAGAGTATAAGACGCACCTTTTTTCCTCAAAAAAAAGAGGCTGAAAATCTGGGTGCGTCTGATACATAGAATACGCATTTTTTGCTTCCTGAAGCCCCACCCCTTCACCAAAATGGCTGTGCTTACCCTTATGGAGGCTTTCAGAGAGCTCCTGGGGGCTGGGGAGGGCACCCCCAGCAGCCCTCTATAAGCCTCCATAAGGCTATGCATGCAATTTTTTTTGACAAAAAACATGCCCGTTTTCGCAAAAAACAGGCCGTTTTTTTGCTCGTTTTTGGCCTCCCCGTCCTCCCAGGAGCATTCTGCAATCCCCCCCCCAGGCTATTCATGCCTTTTTTGGGGGGGGAATGGGCCCGTTTTCGTGAAAAACGGGCCGTTTTGGGGAGGTTTGCAGAGTGCAAAAACTTTTTTTCCTTTTGGAAAGTTCTTTGATTGATGAGAATTACATTGATCAAGTGCTGTGCCAGCAGAAACATCTAGCTCAAAATTCATGCTGGTTCTTTCATTCACTGTAGTAGCATGCAGTTCTCATTAGTATATGAATTCCTATTTTCATGTGCACCCATAGGACTCTAAATGATATTAGCTAATACCTTACTGACATATATGTTATCCTTTTCATTGATGATTAGCCTTTTGTTTTCTCCTCTATGTATGTATACATTAATTTCACTCTAAAATATCAGACCTAATTCATTGTCATCTTTAATGCAACTTTCCCCTTTCTTTTAATTTTGCAAAATGTAATATATTTGTTTCATATTTCATTTCTGTTCTTTACATTACATTATATTACAGTTCCCCAAAGTTACAATTAGCCATACATCCTATCACCAGTATTGTCTAAAAATATTGACCTCTGACATCAGGCATAACTTTGATCTGTTATGGTTTTTATCTGGCACTGTATATTTTAGCAAGATGGAGAAAAAGTCATGGCAATCAACATATAGCATCTCTATATGTAAGGACATTTTCCAGATATTACTTTGAACATTTTGCCATTGGGTTTGTATCAGAGATGGGTTGCTTCCAGGTCGGCCATCTGAACTAGTAGTGGTAAAACAAAGCAAAAATACATTGCAATTTTTCCATATAAAGCCTTTCTTCCTGTAGCAGTATTTACCAGGTAGACATGTTATAATCATGAGCTACAAAATGGTTCTGCAGCAACTGTTAGAACGCATATCATCATTGTTTTGAAACAGCCCATAAGTTTGGAATGCTCAAAATAGCTGTTTCATGACAGAATATTAAGGTATATGATTAGTGGTATCCAGGGACGTGCGGTCAGGGGAGGCAGGGGAGGCAGAGCCTCACCGCTCATCATGAAAAGAAAAAAAAAGGGAAAAGGGAAAAGGCACACGTGGTCTGATTCCCTGCCTTCCTGAGTCAACATGAAGGGGACCACGGATGCTCCGCCGGCTTGCGCTCCGCGGTCCCGCGGCTTGCGCTCCACGGTCCCGCAGCTCGCACTCCGCGGTCCCCTTCATGTTGATTCAGGAAGGCGGGGAATGGGACCACGTGTGCCGGAGGCTGAGGCTGCCTCAGCCTCCTGCACACGTGGTCCCATTCACCGCCTTCCTGATGATGTCACCAGTCTCATCAGCCATAAACCTCACCGCACGTCACTGGTGGTATCAGCCTTTGTTCCGCTGAGGAGATAACCCAATCTGACAGGAAATAAACAAAATAAACAGGTTTAATGATTAATAACTCAATTGGGAAATCAGAACAAAGCATCTTTTAAATTTACCCATTAAAATGCAAGTAATGAGCACTGGAAAATATGGATTACTGATTTATTGTAATTTTTTTATCTTTTTACTCCAAAAAGTAGCTGGGTAGGAGAACCTTAATCTCTTTACTATACACTGATGTTAAGGGAATGATTCCAGATGAGATAGCACTTAAAAGATAAGTGATACCAGTAAGAATACTAAGCTATATTCCAGGGGCAAGAGGTGAGGCCACAGTAGGAGGACCCAAAATACTACCCTATAGGCTTGCAGAAGAGTTTCATAAGAACATAAATGGTTTTGAACATAAATTATACAATCTGTAATCAAAAATTATATGATCTCCATAGCTTCCACACCTTCTTGAGCTTTTATATTAGTGCCTTCTAGACATAAAATAAATAAATTATAATAGCATTAATAAAATTAATAAAATAATAATAGCATTAAAATTAGATGTGGTAAATGTTCTATCTGCGGTATATTAGGGTTTAGGGTATGCTTATTCTATTTTAACCTGTTCTCTACTTGACCTCTTTTGTTTGAATGCAATCTAGCCAATGCATAACAGGGATGAAGTTCATTATATATTTTAAAGATTAAGATAATCAGGGAAACAATGAGATTCTCTGACATATTTTAACAAGAAGGGAAAGCTGTGTGTAGAAAAGCTGCTTTGAAAGTAGGTTGAGATATTGGAAAGGAGATTGAGAGCAAGAGCGAGAAAAGCAGTTTGTAGCTGAAGGCTAAGTACGTAAAGCTTTCCCTTCTATCAGTTAAATCTTCTGAACAACTATTGGGGTTTTTTCCTGCAAGAATGAGCAAAAGTGGGTCATCAACATGGACATGCGCGGCACGCACATGCGTCTTAGTGCCTCTGCGAGCCTCCATGACACTGCAGCTGCTCAGCGGAGCATCATGCAGGCGCTGTATGCACCGTGCGCGGAAGCGCCGAAGACTTAAAAGAGCAGTAAGGAGCTCAGGCGGGCGGGCCCCTGGGAGCACTGTACCAGAATGGTATCTGGTCCTCCAGGCAGGCTCTGGTACGCCTGTACCGGGGCATACTGCCTGCAACCCACCACTGCTCCAGATGTGCCTGAATCTGTACCATTGTATCATGTCCATCAATCTGTACCATTGACCAGATTATCTAGAGTGAAGCTTCAACAAATAAAATTAGGGTTTTCACTACTTTTGATTCTTATACTGACCTGATGAGTGTATGGAATTGAACTTGGAATTGAAGATAGATTTTTTTTAAGCAATGAAGAAATAGCTTAAATGCATGTGACAAACATATACAAAAAAGATTTTTCAGCCTCCAAATCTAATTAAAGTTATATACCAAGCTTTTTAAAAATAATAATGTTCAAGCTTTGTTTTTTACAGTAATGAGAACAGAGTGTAAGCAGACAATTGCATCTTTGCAATTTACTCAGCACTTAAGTCATAATATTTTTGAAAAGTTACAATTTTATGAGTTTTTGATGTTGTTTTAATGTATATAGTATGCATATTGTCAAAGTCAATGAAATTCAACCTAACCTAAGCCGGATTGATCTATATACATACATTGCTCTGAATTCACTGACCATCATTATCATAATTTAATATTGTTTGGGGCTGATTTTTCCCTTTTTACACAGACTCAGCTTTGTTCAGAATCGGAACCTGGGACTGTTCTCCTTCTTGAACATTTTCTGGATAAACAAGAGCCCAAGAAAGAAGTGATCTGTGAATTTTCAAGTATTTCCCCACATAACAGCCCTGAAACAGATAACCCAGAGCCTTCTGCAAAGCATCCAGTGAGGCCTTACAGCTCTGTGCCTGATTTGACCTGGCAGAATTCATCCAGCACTGCAGAACAATTTAATTCCAGGCCAGAACCGTGGAATACCACTAATATTCGCCATTCTGCAACCAATATGAACATTGGAACAAAAGTAAGTAACAAAGCCACAGGCTTTTCAGCATTATTGCAGCACTGTTTCTGAGCTCACAACACCATACCAGGCAACACACACAGAGCAAGCTTTTAAACCAAAAATTGTTCAGGATATTTTTCTTGTCTTGACTTCATGTTTTGAAAGCAATAAAGGTTGGAAATCAAATATAAGGGGACTATACAAATTTCATTTTGGTTCTAGGCTGTCTGTTTTTTGTTAATTCTACCTACAGGAATGAATGAATATTAAATATTTAGTAGAATTGGGAAGGTTACTGTAATTTAATTACTGAGATAAAAGCTTAGTCTAGTCCAGTGGTCGGCAAGCCGCGGCTCGCGAGCCACATGCGGCTCTTTACACATTTTAATGCGGCTCTTCTGTGTGCCGGGCGCCCGCTCCCCTCCCTCCTCTCGGGCACTTCAAAACAAGCGCCCCTTTCCCTTTTTTCTTTTCGACCCACAATGATTAGGGAGGATCCTGAAGTCGGGCGGGGACGAGAAGCGAGGAGGCAGAAAAAGAAACGGAGGCTAAGGAGCTTCCCCCCCGCCCCCTCCCAGCAAAAATCTAACCGGGGAGCTGGGCGGACAGTAGCAAATTAGCCGATCACGCCGCATGATCGGTTAATTTGCTACTGCCCACGCGGCGTGATCGGCTAATTTGCTACTGCCCGCCCGGCTCCCTGGTTAGATTTTTGCTGGGAGGGGGCGGGGGGGAAGCTCCTTGGCCTCCGTCTCTTTTTCTCCCTCCTCGCTTCTTGGGGCTCCACCAATGGGGGAGCAAGGCCCGCCCAGCGCCAGGCTTTGGGCTAACACAGAGGACTACAAAGTTGGCTGTTTTAAGACTGGTGGACTTCAATTCTCAGAATTCTGGGAGTTGAAGTCCACCAGTCTTAAGAGCCAATTTTGCAGATCCCTGGGCTAATATGATTGATGCCCTTGGTGGACTTCAATTCTCAGAATTCTGGGAGTTGAAGTCTTGCATACTTCAATGCCAGAGTTCCTGAGCCAACATGACTGGAGGAGGAATTCTGGGAGTTGAAGTCCACAAGTCTTAAAGCTGTCAGGTTTGAAGACCCTGGAGTTTTTTTTTCTAAAGGGTTAGGGGTGCAAGGGTCTTGCAACTTGATAGCTTTAAGACTTGCATGCTTCAATGCCAGAGTTCCTGAGCCAACAGGACTGGAGGAGGAATTCTGGGAGTTGAAGTCCACAAGTCTTAAAGCTGTCAGGTTTGAAGACCCCTTGGGTTTTTTTTCCTAAAGGGTTAGGGATGCAAGGATCTTGTAACTTGACAGCTTTAAGACTTGCGTGCTTCAAATGCCAGAGTTTATTGAAACTAAAAACAGTGTACCATCCTATGTATTTTCGGTTTTAAAAATGTGACTCTCAAAATAAATTTCAATCGTGGTTTTGGCGAGATTTGGCTCAGTTGAAAAAAAAGGTTGCCCACCACTGGTCTAGTCACATATGTTTAAGATAAACATGGGCAACTTATGGACCACATACAACTTTTAAGGATGGGATGCTGTTGCTTTGCATCTCTCCATCCATGATTGTACCATTAAGATTGATTGCCCCAAAGTTAGATTTTAATAATAATAATAATAATAATAATAATAATAATAATAATAATAATAATAATAATAATAATAATAATAATAATAATAATAAAAATAAAAAATAATGTATCAAGACTTCATTCCATTTGACATACTTATTTTATTTAAATACAACATGCATCCCAAGAGATGGGGGAAGTGCCAAAAATTTGGGGCTGATTCTGTGATGATGTGTCTTTTCTTTACTGTGACGTTATGTCCAAATATTTTGGAGAATCCACCTCCCAAAAAGTGTGCCCCCCCATCGGAAAAGACGTTGCCTATATTTATTTAGCACATTCTCTAGATCTCTTAACAGCTGGGTTATCAATGAGGTTATGAAGCAAATGTATCCCTGAGCATCCTTCTCTTTCTTACCAGCATCAACCACCAAATGGATTTACAAAAGCATGCAGTAAACAAAACCCGTGTCATCCTGACAAACATTTTCCAGCAACAAACCAATATCACGTGAGGAGCAAAACTGCAAAAGACAAGGGTGTCTGTGAAACTCCAGCTGTTAAAAATTTCCACCCATTTGGTGAATTGTCTTTCCAGTATGTTGGAGAAAAAGCAGTTCCATCACACTCAGCAATCAAGGCAATGAGAAAGAACTTTTCTGAGAATGGCAAGGGAAAAACATCTTTCTTTATTTCAGAATTTTTCAGCAAAAATTTTACAACAACTGAGAAGCAATTAAAACATCTCTGTCGACTCCAGTCTCAATACCCCATCAATCGAGCAAGTGAGAGCCATTTTCTTGGCTATTGTATTAATCAACTTTGGATCTGTAAAAAAAAGCGGGGAGGGGTTGATTTCATCATTTGTATGCTGATCCTAAAATAGAAGCTTTTTCTTGATCTTTGAGAATAATACTGATTAAATTGGAACTATCATTGTTATCAAAGATATCAAAGTTCTTCAGCAATATTACCTCTTCTAGTCCACAAGAAGGGATATGGCATAAGACAAATTCATACTGTGGGTTTTTTTGTTTGTTTGTAGAAGTCTTCTAAGAGAACAAACTTTACTTTTCCTGGTTTCAAGGCCCTAGAAATAGTTATCACTTGAGCAGTTGTGTTTTTGTCTCTTCTTATGATCATCAATTAATTCCTTATTAGGGATTGCTCAGATAAAATATAAAGCATATTGAGGCTTAGATTTTCAGGCTTCCTGTCCTTTGTCAGAAAAATAAATGTTACATTATTTAAAAAACCCAAGTGCAGTTTTTCCAGTTGCTTGCACACTATTTAGTGAATTGCTTAAATAAACTAAAAAATTAAAAAGACAATTAAGATTTTTGAAGTTTAAAGATATATTCAATTTCTGAAAGTCTAATATAGAATGTCTACAGGAGGACAAGATTTCCTGAGATTTGGGCGTGAGAAAACTGAAATTATGCAAATTCTGACAATGTCTTTGAGATTCAGCCATTTGTAATTTATTGTATTGTTGGGGATCTCATCATCATCACACAAAATCACAAGATGATGTGTGCTATCTGAAAAGATTATTGATAGCTGCTTTTAAAACATAATTGGGCAATTCATATGTTCTGGAATGGATAACAGCTTCCATCACTTTTCAATTTTCATGGCTCTGAGAGATGGATGGACAGACAGACTCTCACTGATAGGCAGCATATAAATTTAATAAATAAATAGATGATAAAAGCCATAGCATTGCATCTGGTAGCAGGTTTCGCATAGTTGCTCCAAATCTTTCTTATCACAGTGGTATTTGTGGGCAGAAGGGGAAGCTTGGCTTATAGGCTTGAGGTTTTTTTTTTTAATTTATTGTTTGCAGTGATATATATTCTCTTTTTCTTTGAAACAGGGCTGAGATTGAGGAGGCAAATCCAGTGCCAATCTTGCAGCTGACAGTAGGGAGGAAAGGGAAGGAGATAGATTAGTAATAATAACACTATATGATGTATTGATTCTTTCCCTAGCAGATGAATGATGAAGCATGCAGAACAGAGAGTTCACATGCTTTTACCGACCTTGCAATAGTAGTCCCACTTATCCCTTTGCCAGTTCATTCTTCTTGACACTTGCTTGAATCCAAAAAAAGTGGGGTTGGCATTCTGCTGGAGATGATCTATCACAACATATGCTTTTTCCCCCTTTTTCATAACGTTACACAGAAAGTGCTGCCCTCCCCAGAGAAATCGTAGGGGCCCGAAGTGGCAGAAGTGTTTCTGGTAGGAAGCCAGCAAAGTACTATAATATTCACTTCAGCCTGCAAAAGCCAACGATTCAGCAACACAGCTTGCAAGATTTACTAGTGATCTCACAGATGAACAGCCAGACCAGAAGACCTAATGACCCGAGAGTGAGAAGTAGTCCTTATTCTTAAGGTAAAGGAAGAGCAGGTAACAAGGATGGCTTCCTGGGAATCTGTGATGGAAATTTAACATTCCACATATTGGGAGGGACTGGAGGTTTAAGAAAAGAGGATCCCACTACAGACCAGAAGACCTAATGACCCGAGAGTGAGAAGTAGTCCTTATTCTTAAGGTAAAGGAAGACCAGGTAACAAGGATGGCTTCCTGGGAATCTATGATGGAAATTTATCATTCCACATATTGGGAGGGACTGGAGGTTTAAGAAAAGAGGATCTTTAGGCTTTGTCCCTGTTGCATTAATTTTAAAAAAGTATGCACTAGGGCAAGAAGATTGGAGTTAACATACCTTCACCTACTTAACAATGTTTATTTGTTTCTTCTATCCCCCATGCTAAAGAGGAAAGGCTCTTCCAGGCGTTATTAAACTACATCTTCCAGCATTTAATTATTAAGACAGCAGTAAATTCTAATCCAGAAGCATCTGGAGGGTCACAGGTCCCTGTCCTAGACAATAAACATTTTGTCCAGGTCTGACTTCATTGTCACTAATTTCAACAACTCTATACCATATATTTTAACATTTTCAGATACTAAAGAACTGAAACTTGTGGTTTTTTGACTACAGATAATCCTTGACCTACAACGAACCAAGTTTCTCAAGCTTACTTGAGAAAGGAGATTTACAATGTGGATCCAAAGTTCTAACAGGCAGGCTCCCACCAACTCCAGTGATGTGAGCACACTTCGGCCACTTGGCAAAATGGCCACATTTATTGCCATTTGCAGCATATGCAGTCCCATGTTTTACAAAAGTTTTGCTAAAAACCAACAGCCATAACAAACCATTGAGTTGCTTAACAACTGCCACAAAAAAGTTGTAAAATCAGGTCAGTCATATGAATAACTCATTTTACAATCACTATGACTTATGATGACCATAATGATTAGGCTCTATTACGGTCAAGGACTGTCTGTATTAAATTGAGATCATTAGCTTGATGAAGTATCTATGCCTTGGATTGTACTTTGGAAGAATTCTTTTATAATGCTAGAATTAAGGCTATTCTCAGGTTTTAACAATTAGGACAAGTAGACCTGAAATCAGATTAGATCTACATAATCAAATCCAAACAGCCACTGCATATTCAGAAAGTTTCCCAAGAGTACTAGTGCAAATTACCATAGTTATCACAAAGGTTAAGCTTAATTTTGTGAGTTTGTCAAACTTCAGGATGATGATGTTATCCATTCAGTCATGTTCAACACTTTACAGGTCTCTCCACATATTCCTGCTTCGACTACTACTTTGAGTTTTTCTATGCTCTGGATGGTGTCAACTTTGATGGTGCAAATTTCAAAACAGAGTATAAAGTAAATTTAATTAATAAATATGATATTTTAAAATACTTAAATATATAATTTCTTTTTCTTTCAGGGTCTAATGAATTCTTTGCAAGCACTGGATAGTGTTGGAGCCTAGAAGAAATGAGTTTCTATTAAAGAGAACCCAGAACTATTTGAACTATTCAACTATACATTTTCCAAGCATAATTCTATTGAAAGAAGCTTCCATTCAACTAATGAAATTTGAGCTATGAACGCATTTTTTTGGACTAAGTGGATCTTGAGATAGCAGAGTGTCCTGATTTTTCAGTTTCTTGAAGAAATATGTAATTATCTATAATTTTCTAAATGAAAAAGTCTTCTTCTGTACATTTTTAAGAAAATGAATGCTGCATTGAGTTTCAAATATAGAGATGTGATCTTTTGTACTACTACCAGTCATGTATTTCTGCACCTCTGCCTTACTCTATGTACTCAGACTGACTCCTAAGGACTGGACTTGATCTAACATATAAAAAATAAGCCTTGGACGTTTCGGTAGAAAACTGAAGTGTTGTTTAACTATTCCCCTCCAGTTATCTATTCATTCAAACATTTCCCCATTCTATTATTGTAGAAAACATACAGGACTCAACAGTATCTCATATTCTGCCTTCTGTTTTCTATTGCAGCTCCCAAAGCTGCTTTTCATTAAAAAAAAATCAGGGGAAAGAACTATGTGACAATTCATAGATCTAGAGTTTTTAAAATGGCAAAGATTCATATACAAAGGGATTTTATGTTTCTCAGTGAAATAAATCTTGAATCTGTATGATTTTGCATCATTTGCTATGGTGCTTGTGCTTTTTTTTCCAAATAAATTTATTTACTTTTAAACAATTTTATTAAAGATTACAAATAAAAGGAATAAAAACTACACAAACTACAAAAATTTAAGAATTAGAAAAGAAAAAAAGAAAATTGTGTGAAAACAAAACAAAAAAGTACCGTATTCCTTTATCTATCCATTTAAATAGTGTAATTTATTGCTATCTTTTAAATTATATATATATATATATATACACACTGTTCACCCAAATCTTATATTTTAACTAAAAACAAAATCCTCATCATTTGTTTCTTATCAACAAAAGCCCAATAAAGGATATCAGCTATGATTAATTATCTATCTTAACCTTGATCAAATTAGCCAACCCTATATTCCTGCCCTATACTTTTAACTACCTTAATTCTTCATTCCTTCAAATAAAGGCCCAGAGCTAATTTTTTTGTCATCTTTTTTGTCCTTTAAAAAAAATCTTCTAGAACTTTAATCGGCTGTAAAGTTCCCAAGAGATGACCTAATTAATTTATGATCCTCGAGATAGAGTTCAAACAAAAACCCTCATTTATTAGTATCAACATCTTACCATTACTTCTGTGGAGTCTAAACTGACTTTCGCTTAATTGCGTTTGAACTTTACACTCCAAACTCCCCCCTCCTGTCCTGCGTCATAAATCATATTCTCCAACTAGATTGTAGAAATAGGGACCAAGGTATGCATGGAATTCTTCTCCCTTCTAAAGTTGATAGTAGTAATGGAAATGCTTTAGATGTTGACATCCTTCCCCCCTCACTTCCTGAAAGTGATCTGAGTAAAACAAAGCAATTTGAGTGCAGGTGTATAACTTAGGGATGTGTCCCTCCCCCAGGCTTGCTTGGATTTTCTGCATGGAATTTTGCTATAAGGCGATCAGCCTGGATATTTCTACTTTTCACCCAAGATGCCTCTGATAAGGGGTAGCCCTTCCACTTGATAAAGTATTGGAGTTGTCTCCTGTGCCACCTTGAATTGAGGATTTGTTGAACTTCATAATTGGTTTAGCCCTCTATGACCATAGGGCCCGGGCGCTTCCGGGTAGCGGTCTCAGAGTGGATCCAATCACAGGCTTCAAGAAGCTACTATGAAACGCTGGGTGTATCTTCCCCAACAATCGAGGTAGTTTCAATTGCACTGTGACTGGGTTGATGATCTTAGCATTACTTCTGTGGAGCCTAAACTGACTTTGATAGTAACGCAGCAACAATATAGTCATTGAAAGGTTGATTGTATCATAGTTTTATAGTATTGGATAAAAGACAAAACCCTTCATTAAGGATCTAAATAAGTACAGACTTGTTGCTCTGACACCCATAGTTATGAAAACCTTTGAAAGATTAGTGCTGGCCCACCTGAAAACCTTCACGCATCTGCTGTTAGACCTCTTGCAATTTGCCTAACGAGCAAATAGATCAACAGATGATGCTGTTAATATGGCTCTCCACTACATCTTACAACATCTTGAATCTCAAAGGTCCTATTCAAGGGTCCTTTTTGTAGACTTCAGCTTGGGATTCAATACCATCATTCCAAATATTCTTCTCACTAAACTGATTCAGCTAGTTGTGCCTGACGACACTTTCTAACAGATAGGAAGCAGCAGGTGAAGCTGGGCAAAATCACATCAGATACCTGTTCAATTAGCATAGGGTCCGTCCATCCCCCCGGGTCTGTGCTCTGTCCATTTCTCTCTATATACCAACAACTGCATCTCAAAGGATCACCGAGTTAAACTACTGAAGTTTGCAGATGATACAACAGTGATTGGTCTCATTCAAGACAACAAACAATCTGCATACAGATAGGAAGCTGAACTAACCTGGTGGGACTGCTGGAACAATCTTGAACTGAACACCTTCAAAACTGTAGAGATGATAGTAGATTTTGGAAGGAAACCTCCTATTCTACCACCTCTTAAAATACAAAACAACACAGTATCAATGGTAGAGATCTACAAGTTTCTAGTTCTATAATATCTCAAGATTTAAAATGCACACAGCCACTCTGGTAGTTTCCACCAAAGTCCTCTGATCTGGCGGAAACAATACTCAAATGTGATTGGTCGAGAGGTCTCACAGCTTCCTATAAAAAGGCTGCTGCCAGACAGAGTCTTTGCTGGATTATACATAGTTGTCACTTAATAAAGAGCTGTTGTTGCTGAAGCCTGAGTCTTGCCTCTTTCATTCACCCTGCTTAACACCACCAAGACCACCAAGGCAAGAGACATGGAAGCCATGGCAGAAGCAAGCTTGGGCAGACAGCGACGCTACGTTCCAGACAACCATCGGACAAACAAGCACCCTGCAGAACAAGAAGCTGACAATTTCCATCCTCCTTGAGGAATCTACCTGCTCTATGGAGATCAACACCAGCTCATCACTGACCATCATGTCCTGGGCTATGCTGGAGAAAGCTGTCCCTAACTTAAGGAAGCACAAGCTGAGGTTTCCAGCGATTACCATGGAAACCGAATCCCGGTTCTGTGCCAAGGCACTTTCCGAGTGCAATTCAAGTCTTTTGATGGACTGCTTCCTGTGACTGGTCAGCGGAGCCCTGCAGAGCCTCCTAGGCTTAGACTGGTTCAAATCCCTGGACCTGGGGGTGACTGGTATCAATGCCGTTCATGATGACAGCACCAAAGAAACTACTTAAGGGGTTTGAGGACATCTTCGGCACCGGTCTAGGCAAGTATGTGGAGATCCCAATTTCTTTCAATTTGGACCCCAACTTAGTCCCCATTAGATTAAAGCCCTGGAGAGTCCCTTTCGCTATCCCCCCAAAAATTGACCTCAAACTAGACAAGTTAATTGGCCAGGGGACTCTGGAGCCAGTCAATCATGCATGCTGGGAGACCCCTGTAGTGACCCCGGTCAAGCCTGATGAGTCTGTCCTCATCTGTGTGGACTATAAATGCACCATCAATAAAGCCCTACAACAGAGTGCTTATCTGGTGCCCATTGTCCAGCATTTACTCCATTCCCTTGGTCTGGGAAAAGTATTTGCAAAATTAGATATGGTGCAGGCATACCAACAGTTGCCTGTAGATGGCACCACAGCAGAGGCCCAAACCATTGTAATGCATAGATCATTTAAATGCACCCAGCTACAATTCAGTGTTCGTATTGCCCCTGGACTGTTCCAAAGCATCATGAAACAGCTTTTGCAGGGGATATCAGAAGTTGTCCCCTATTTTGATGACATCTTGGTATCAGCTGCAAATAAGGAGCAACTTTTCAAAAGATTATGAACTGTTTTGAACAGAATTAGTGAGAAAGGCCTCCGTCTCAAAAGAGAAAAATGCCAAATTAATGTGCCAATGATTGAATTTCTGGGTTACCTGATCAATGTCTCTGGAATTCACCCAACAAACAAAAAGATCAAAGCAATCCAGTACGCCCCCACACCTCGCAATCAGACCAAGCTGCAGGCATTCCTTGGACTCCTTAACTTCTACAGTGTCTTTCTCAAACACTGTCACTGAGCCACTGCATTGGCTCCTCAGCAAGAAGGCAAAGTAGACCAGGGGCAGAGCTAAAGCTGCTGCATTTGCCACGTTGAAAAGACTGGTATCAGCTGACATATTCCTGGTCCGGTGCAACCAGACTCTCCCACTTGTACTGACTTGTGACGCCTCTCCGTTTGGCATTGGGGCAGTCTTCAGCCACCGCATGCACAATGGAACTGAGGCCCCATCACCTACTACTCGAGGACTCTGTCAGCTGCCGAGCGGAATTACAGCCAACTGCACTTTGAGGCTCTGGCGGCGGTAGCTGATGTGAAAAGGTTCCATGAGTATCTGTATGGTCTTGACTTTGAAATCATCATGGACCATAACCCGCTTTTGGGGCTCCTGGCTGGGGACCAGCCTACTCCGACATTGCTGTCACTGCAAATGACTCGTTGGACAATTTTCCTCGTGGCCTACAGCTACCGCCTTCTTCATCGGCTAGGTGCCACCTTGGGGCATGCTGACACCCTCAGCCGATGCCCTCTTCCTGAATTGGTTGCCGATCCAACCCCTGAGACTCCAGTTCTATTTACTGACTGTCTTGAGGCTGGCCCAGTTTCTTCTGGCAAGGTTGCCCGCTACTCAGCAAAAGACCAAATTCTTGTATAAGGGGCTGGTTGGGCTTGAATTTAAAATGTTTGTAGCTAAGAGGGATGAACTGTCTGCTATAAATGGTTGTTTACAGTGGGGGGACCGGTTCATTGTTCCAAAGAAACGGTGAGTTGCAGTATTAGAGGCCTTGCACATAGGGCATCCGGGAATTGTCCAGATGAAATCTTTGGCCAGGAGTTACATGTGGTGGCCTTACATGGATAGGGAGATTGAAGAGTGGGTGGCTACCTGCACACCATGCCAGGAGTACAGACCAGCTCCCCCAGAGGTGCCCGCTAAGGAATAGGAATGGCCTCAGTCACCCTGATCAAGGGTGCACATTGACTTTGCTGGCCCTGTTCACGGCCAAGCCTTCATGGTAGTTGTGGACACCTACTCAAAATGGTTAGGAAAGTCCTCATTACCGCTACCATGGCAGAAGCAGTCATTAAGGCATTATGGAGACTTTTCTCCACTCACGGCCTGCCTAATGTCCTAGTCTCAGGCAATAGGCCCCAATTTACGGCCATGCAATTTGAGACTTACTTAGCTTCTCAGGAAATCACACGTACCCTGATTGCTCCATTCCATCCGGCCAGTAATGGACAGGCGGAGAGAATGGTGCGATCTGCAAAAGAAGCCCTATCTAGAATGGGACCAGGAGATTGACAAACATGGGTAGACCAATTCCTCCTTTACCAGCACATCACGCCAAGTGCAACCACCGGCAGAAGCCCTGCTGAGCTTCTGATGGGTCACCAGCTAAGATCACCCTTAGACTGGCTACACCCAAATTACTCTGCTGCGACACCCCCTGATTCAATGGCAAACTTAGGCACTTTAGTGTAGGGATCAAGATTACGCCCACAACTAGACTGGAGGGGGGGCTCTCTGGATTTGGAGACGGCACATTGACCAACTCTGCTGAAGTTGCAAGGTCGCAGCGAGTTCCAAGCAAACTAGCTCCAGAACCTCCAGCCATGCCCTGTGGAAAGTTCCAGGAGCTTCCACCAGGTGAAGCCAGAGAGGCAACAGGTCCATCAACCTTCAAAGTTCCAGCACTGACTGAACTGCACAGGTCAGGAAGAGCCACTAGAAAACCCACCTACTTGCATGAGTACGTTACAAGCTGGATCAGCCCAACTAAGAGGGGAGGGGTTTTACATACTGACAGCCAATATGGTAATTTCCACCAAGATCTTATTTATTTATTTATTTATTTATTTATTTATTTATTTATTTATTTATTTATTTATTTATTTATTTATTTCGATTTATCAGTCGCCCCTCTCCACAAAGGGACTCGAGGCGACGTACAATTAAATCAAAATACAAGTGTGGCATGGAGGAGGTGACATCAATATTTAACAGTCAAATACAAATGGAAGCCACTAGGTTCAAATAAATAACAATAAATTAAAACAATTAAAACAGTTAAAAACCCCAAAATTTACGTATAAAATATTAAAATATTAAAATTGCCAGGGAGGTTAGAAAGTTCTAGTTAAGCCAGGCCGGCTAGTTGGAACAGGTGGGTCTTGAGTTTCGTGCGGAAGGAGCGGAGATCGGTCGTTGTCCTGATATCTGGGGGGAGGTCATTCCAAAGGGCTGGGCCCATCACAGAGAAGGCCCTATTCCTGGGCGCCGCCCTCTGACACTGCCTGGAGGAGTCCCTCTCTGTGAGAGCGAATTGGTCGCAGGGATGTATGGGGCAGAATGCGATCCCGCAGATAGCTAGGTCCTGTGCCATGGAGCGCTTTGAAGATCCTCTGATTCAGTGGGAACAATACTCAAATGTGATTGGTCGAGAGGTCTGACGGCTCCCTATAAAAGGGCTGCTGCCAGACAGAGTCTTTGCTGGATTGTACATAGTTGTCACTTAATAAAGAGCTGTTGTTGCTGAAGCCTGAGTCTTGCCTCTTCCATTCGCCCTACTTAACACACACCTAACATCAAAAATATAATAAAAAAACATAACAAAGAATGTTCTCCCTGTGCCAACTCAGAAAGTTCAGACTGCCCAAGGATCTGCTGATATAGTTCTACAAAAAATTATTGAGTCTGTCATTTCCATCTCTATAACTGTCTGGTTTGGCACTGCAACCAAAAAAGACAGACACAGACTTCAACAGCAGAAAAAACAATTGCAACAGTCTGTCTGCCATTGAGAACCTGTATACTGCATGAGCTTGTATGTACAGTGAGAGCTTATGCCAGGGGTGTCCAAACTTGGGAACTTTAAGACTTGTGGACTTCAACTCCCAGAATTCCCCAGCCAGACTGGCTGGGGAATTCTGGGAGTTGAAGTCCACAAGTCTTAAAGTTCCCAAGTTTGGACACCCCTGGCTTATGCACTAGAGACAAATTCTTTGTGGTCCAATCACACTTGGCAAATAAAGAATTCTATTCTATTCTAAAATAATTCATCCTCTTTCCTAATGCTTAAAATTGAATAATGAAACAAAACATCAAATGGGACTTACAATCTAAATAAGCTTCATCAACTCTTAAATCAATACAGTAAGGGGGGTGGAAATACACTAAGGAAGAAATGAAGAAATGAAATATTCAAGAAATGAAGGCTGCTGTTCCATTTTTAGAGGATAGAAAATTACAATCTTCCCCTGACGCCACATTGCCATGAAATGGAGGAACCATCAAATGCTAAAGTTGCTCAATTTTCCATGCTTTTAAGTAGGTGGGAAAAATCTGACATTACTGTCTTGGATCTTTTCTAAGACTTCATGCTGTGATAAACAAAACAAGTGTCATCCATTTGTCTTTGATCTGTGAATTTTAAAAGTTTTCTAAGGCTTTCAACATTTACTTTTATATGACCAATGGCTCTGCTTGCTTGTCAACAAGTCTTTATTCCTAATATGTAATTGTTTCTAATAACCCCTATTGAATTATTCTGAACTAAAGGAGGAAATTCTGTGATGTGTATGGATGGAGTGTATTCTTTGATGTTTATGTTCTGCAAGAATAGTCTGTCTTATGAGGCAGGTAGGGACAAGCTTGGAATAAACATGTGGATGTTCTCACAAAATGGCTTGCAAGGATGGATGTAAGTGCACATTTACCAGAAAGCAAACTGGTAAAGTTGTTCCCCACACTTACGTCTTTGAACATATGACATATTTTAAATGAAATGCTGCAGTTACGATTCTTTTCTTCTCTAAAAAAATGCAATTCCAGCTACATTTTTGTAAATAGGATATCTGAAGAACTGGTGCTTCACAGCTTTACAGCTACACACACACACACACACACACACACACACATTCACTCACAAAGAAAAAAGCTAGTTGAAGCAATGCAGGGTGAGTTACCAAGCGCTTTAAAACTGCCTTCATAATAATTATTTGGCTGTTTCTATATTAGAAAAGGTGTTTGAGTCATAAATATATTCCAATAAAATTTTGAACAACAGTTCTACTTGGAAACATCTTTGAACTTGGATTCAGAAATAGATATGTTGAGACTTTGGAAGGCAATATGAAAAATCTTCTTTGGCATTGAATGTGGAAATTCTGCACTTTTTTTGCTGACTAGTTCTGTAAGCTTCAGAGGTTTATAAACTGTAGAAATCCAAAGCATTCCATGGAGTTGATGTTCTGAAGTATAAGTCTAAATCCATAAAATCTATGTTTATAGTTATTATTTAAACCTTATTTGTGTTGCAATTTTTATTGTATTTTAAGACATACAATGCTGCATAGTAGTTTATGATTTAATTTAGCTCACTTTCTGCTAATAGTATATTAAGAATTTGGAATAAGAAAGCACACTATTTATATAACATCACTGTCCTATAAATTGTGGTCTATGTTTGAGCAAAACTGCTTAGTCCGATCTAAGTAAAATCTGTTTTCTGAAATGTTTCTAGTTACTTATATACAATGCAATACAATAACCATCAGGATGCATATCTACTTATTTCCATGTAAATGAGAACTGATAAATAGGCTAATTTCCAAATTAATGAGATTTCAGCTGACCATAGAAAGCAAAATATAATCTATAAGTTGCAATAACTAAATATATTTATTATGCCTACACAACATTTATAAAATAGTACACAAATTTTGAGTGCAACTGACCAAGATTGTTTGATCAAGTGCAGTGACCATAATGCAAGTGTTTGATCAAATAAATGTGGGTGGTGTTCAAATTGTATCAACATTAGAGCCAAATTTCCTTATGTATTTAACTGTGGTAACTTTCTTCTTTGATAACAGAAATTTCCCTCTTTGATTTCACAACATTCAGCCCCATGCATCAGGCAGGCTCATGTCGTTCATAACTTTAGGGTTAATACTCTAATTTTCCTCTTATTTCTACATCAACCATGGCAGTCTTGAGGTATGTTAAGATTTGTTATGCCTTTTCACCCCTATGTTGGGTGAACAAAGTCAGGAATTTTACTGGTTTGGAAATATCAGAAAGATATCTGTTGGTATTTCACACTCGGCTTTTGGTTCTCCAGTCTGCCCCAAACAAAAGACCCCCCCAAAAAAATTAACCAAAAACATAAGGCAAAATGACAAATTGGAATTGATGAATAAAACAGGCTTTGAAGAAAGGTAAAATATTTATGGGTTACTCTGACAAATATAAATTGTATGCTTTACCAAAATAATTATGTCAAAATATAAATGATTTTTTAAAAAAATCAAGATGGGATCAGCTACAACTGTCTTTGATGGGGAGAATAGCTGTAATAAAAAGGAAGATATTACCAAGAATGTTATTTCTATTTCAAACAATACTAGTTTGGACGGTCGGTGTACCCTGCATATGGACATACCCAAATTTATCCGGAAGGAGAAAATCCAAGAGTTAAACATAAGATCTTGTGTGATCCAAAAAAATGGGGGAGGTCTGCCAGATCTGAAGTAGTATTTTGCAGATTCTTGCCTTGTTTGGTTAAAGGAATGGGTAATGCTAAGGGACCCAAGGTTATTTTGTCTAGAAGGTCATGACATGAGATTTGGATGGTATGCATACTTATGGTGCAATAAAGTTGAAAACATGGTATTAGAAGGTTTCAATTGTCAATGTTTTCATATCTACAACTCACAGAAAGATTGAAAGCTGATAAGAAACTGCACGGTCCTGAACATAAAAAAACTATATTCGAAACACAATCATGTACAACTGATGAACTGATGTATAAAATTGTTAGAATTGGAAATAGAAGAGAAGCTAGTTAAAAATTATATAATAGCCTAGGCAAAAAATATATATAGTAGCCTAGGCAAAAAAAAATTCAATATAACGTATCAGTTTATGAAAGGGAAAAAATGTGGATAAAGGGACTAAAATTTATTTTAATCTCAAAGAGAATTTCTGTAAAATGATGTGCAGATGGTTTTTATCCCCAGATAAATTGACTCTAAAGGTATAAAGTATCCTGAAATAGTTGATAGAAATTTAAGATTGAAATAGAATTGCAAAAGTTAAACAATACTGAAGCTAAATTAGTAGTGTAATTAAAAACATTTTGAAAATTAATGTTTAATTTAGACCAGAAACTTTTATGTTAGGGTTAATGGATAAAACTGGAAAAATCACATGGTGTTTTATTGTTAACAGCAGCACGATCTCTATATGCTCAGCTTTGGAAAGAACCTACGATGTCCACAAAAGGATGGTTAATAAAGATGGCAAAACTGGCAACAATCTTCAAGGCTTGCAGTCCTTATGAGAGAAAAATAGCTAAAGAAATTCATCTACAATTGGAAGCCCTTTGCAGGCTTTTTGCAGGAGATTGAGAGAAATCAAATTTTGACATATGGATTTGACGATTTCAAAATTTAAAAAGTGGGAAGGATTTCCCCCCCCCCTTTTCCTTTTGGGATAAAATGGACATTTTATATAGCCTCAAACTAAGAGTCAAAACTAGGCATTCTTTATATCATTCAAAGAAGTCTAAAATCATTTAAAGTATATATTTGTATTTTCCTTTCTTTTTCTTTATAATGTTTCACACTTCTATCCCTACTTTCCTTTTTATCATTGATCTTGTTTGCTTATATTTTTTATGTGTATGCTTTATAAAATGTAATAAAATTGTTTGAAACACTCTGCCATTCTACTTCTGTTTGATATTTACTCTCTAAGGAGCTGTGTGCAAGAGCCAACAAAATGTAGAGCAACAGAAAACCACCTACTTGACACATAATGGTAGCAGGGCCTGAAAGAGGGAAATAAGGAAAAACTGGTATCATGCTTTCTGCACATGATACTTAAGAAGCCATGAGTGATTTTATAGAAAAAAGAAAGGTAGGGATATACTCCAAATAAGTTTCCTACACAACTGCTGCTAGTAACTCAGTTATTTTCAAAATTCATCCTTTTTTTTTTATTTAACGTTATTACAGAATATTATGTAGGAGAAAGAGCATCATCGAGGAAATACTGTTTGGTAGCTATTTGGAACAAACACAATAAGATCAAACTGTATGGGAGGCAGCAAATTTCATATCACTATGTTTTCTGAGTCAAGGATGGGTAGAATGTACTTTCAACTCAGCAGTAGGGGAAAGTCCTTGATAGCAGCTGTATGGCTCATCCTCATTCCCCTAACCAGAACATCACCACATCCAGTTCATCATTTTTCTCCTTGTGACACTGCATTCACCCCATCCTCAACCCACAATTAAGACAACTTAAAAACATCTTTAGATAGTCCAATTTTTTGTCTCCTACTGATGCTCATTTTGTCTTGGACATAGCACAATTCATTCACGTTTGGGAGAGCATTAGCTCCAATTGCTAGACATGGATCAATTGGAAATGAGATCTGATTACAGTACAGCCACTGTACCAATGATTGCATTACAATTACATTTTCGCCACTGCTTCTGCCACAAGATGTTTTGTGCTGTTTCTCCCCTTATTGTGTTATTATTTTATTTATTGGAAGTGGTAGGATATCACCATTTTTGCCTATGTGGTGGATTACTTCCAGGTGCTGTCAGCAATGGCCGTTTCTGATTAGCACCCGCTTTCCTCTGCAGCATTTTTCAAGGACAGAGCTTGTTTGTTATCTATTGCCACCTCCCGCTTCAGTTTTGTCCCATGCAAGTCAGCCTAACTGACTGGTCAAAGGGCAGAGAAGGGTATGAAGTGAAGTACGAGACAGTTTTGGGATTGTTTTTTTTTTTGTAAATTCTTCTTCACATCTCTGATATATTGTATTTCTTCTGTTTTATGCCATAACCCTCCTTTGTACCTGTGACTTGTCAACAAGGATGTATTTGAACATGGGCTTAATTTTTTCCCCCCAAGGAGCCCTAGACTCAGATTCAAAAACAACAAATTCACAGATAGTAGATATGGAGCCCTCTATATCTGTGGCCAGCTAAGAAAGGCAAAACATGCAGATCAAAATATTAATGTTGACCAGGATACTGCTCCAAAAATTAAAGAGAGTGATTGAAAATTGACACTTGGATGAAACAAAGCCAAGATAATGCATCAACCACTGCTCTTGACCTGTCCCAAAGTAAGGGCAGACTCAATTATCAACTTTACTTCTAAAACAGCATAACAGCATAATTTCCTACCAGCTTAAGAGCTGGTAAAATACCCTTAGGTGTAGTTTCCAGACCGTGTCCTGTCCTGTGCAAAGGGGGCATTAGCTGGCCCCAGATACTCTACCATGTCTTATTGGAAGAAGAAATCAGAAAATAATTATTGTACTGGAAAATATTCATTTTGGCTAACAAAGATCATATATATTTTGTTTTGCAGCAATGATCCTTGTTTTGGTAATCCGGATAAAAAGAAGGAAAATAACAGGTGCTAAATACCTGTGGAAATCACATCCATTTATTTACCTATTAATACATTTAGTCAATGCAGCTTAAATTATATAGTGGTTTCAATCATGTAGTATAAATTTAAGGGAGTCAAGATTCAATGTAAATAATCTTATTGTGACTATAGATTGGTGGGGTCACCTCCCCACATGTGAGACTCATCCCTGATGTCATTCGATATTAATTAAAGGGTATTTAGGTTGATGGCTGCTGTAAAACTTTCCCTGGCCCAAAGAAATGCACATTCCCTTCTGGTCAAAGGGTTTTCTTCTATTCTTGTGCCAGCTCCCATTAATCTTTGACACCATTAAAAATGCCATTTTAAGATCTTATTTTTTTGAGGAATTGGGTTTTTGGAGAAGGATTCATGTGAGGGTGCTGGCCGACTTCCTGTATCTCATCACCTGCTCTTGGCTCAGATTTCATACAAGAAGACTGTCTCACATTTTACAAGTACAGAAAAAATAAGCATTCCCCCCCCCCCCCCTGAAAACCATTTACAACAAGGCATCAAGCCAAATGAAATACCACCCTAAGTTATTTGGCTTGGCCAAACAAATGTTCCCATATTTTTTTCCCCTAAAGTAGAGATTGTTCTGAATTTCAACATCATCCTGAAACTAGCAGTTAGGTAGAAGCATGTCATGAAATACAAAATTCACTTTATATAATTAAATTGAATCCATAACAATGAAAGTCTCACTAAGAGCTTCAACCAAAATTGGTGATGTATGGCTTTCCAAATATAATTAGCAACATTTGTATAAAAGTATATGCTTCATGTGTATGCAGAACATAACCAACGGTTGGTTAATTACAACCAACTTTTAGGCATTCTAACTTTCATTTCAACCCACCTGTAATTAGGAAGAAAAACATTTCTGGAAAAGCAGCCTTGAACACCAGCATTTTTATTTTTATTTTTATTCTCTGTCCCTCTGTCTATCTCTGTCTCTCTCTGTCTCTCACTGTCTCTGATATCTCCTGATATGAACAAGGTTAGTTTTGAGGATTGTGTCTATAAAAGTAACTGATCCTTCTATGGTAACATTTCAATGAAACAGAGATAGGGGATATTTCATACTATAGGCTTTGTTTGATGTTTTTTAAAAATCAATTTATATTTTAAAAGGGTTTCCAATCACATTTTTCTTCTAATGTTTATGCCAGGTAAATAAACATCTCTCTCTCTCTCTCTCTCTCTCTCTCTCTCTCTCTCTCTCTCTCTCTCTCATGCACGTTCGCACGCACGCAAGCACACACGCATCCACACAATATTGCAAGAACAAAGTCAAAAGTCACACAGTTACTATTTAGTAAAATGCCTGAACATTGGAAGTGTGTTTCCCTAAAACTTATATTGGAACTATGAACTTAAAAAACTAAGGATGTTAGAGTACAACCCTGCTTTCACTTCAGTCCACTTTGGAGTTTTGAATCGTATCGGACCATCATTTGCTTCTGAGAAGACAAGTCCTGCAAATATATATTACCTTTGAATCCGTAAGGTAAATCATTTGGGGAAAGAAGAGAGGGAAAAGTAAGAAATCTTTTATAGCCCGAATCAGTCCCTGAACACTTTTTAAAATGTACATGTTTAAGGCAAATCTGTATTAAATCGAAATTCGTTTCTTTCTTCACGGAAGTTCACGGAATCATTTACGAATTGTTAAACATGGCACTAATAATTTGGAGTTCATTTTCATAATAGTCTGATTCAACTCCGCTGGAAAGACCACAGATACTACATATGTATGTATTATATGTTGTGTTACTATTTTAGGTTTTATGTTATATGTTACAATATATATAAAATAAAATTTAAAAACATTATTTAAATGACAAATTGGCGAGGAAGAGAGCTAAATAGAAAGAAGCGCCTGTTCCCAAAATCCCCGGAGATTTGCGCCGGATTTCAAGTTTCAGGCGCGGAGAAAAGTTCCCCAAAGCGTCTGAAAAACCGAGGCTACTGCCCGGGCGCTGCGGAATAAATTATATTTATGTTATTTATATAAGGGGAATTATATCGCCGAGCGAGCAACACAGTGAGGATACGAATCCTTATCAAAGGATAAGCGCTAAGCAAAAAGAGTAAAAAGTCTAACATGCATTTGTTCATAAGATGTTATGGAAAATACACACTGAATTCGCGAACCCTTATAGGGATGTGATTTAATTGTATTATAAAGAAATCAAACCCGCCAGCAATAACATTTCTCTCTGGAAAGTCAGAGAGAACGTGCTGGGTCGAACTGGATTGAATTAAAAAAAAATTTTTTTTTTGCCCAGGTCGAGTCTTCGCTGGAGAAAAGCAAATGGGTTTTTGTTTTTGTTTACTTCTATGACGGAGCAAGAGCTGCTTTCCTTCCTTTCTGACGGAACCTGGTCCCTTGCAAGAAAAATCCTTGCAAGAAAAATTATCATTATTATTAACCCAAATTGAGAAAAAAAAATGCAACGACTCGCTCGCAGGAAGAAAAGAAAGGAATTTTCTCTTAAAGTCCTGCTGGTAGGTACCTAGGAAAAGGCAGCTCTATTTTTTAAAATCATGGTTATGGCAAAACGCCCAGAATTTTTCCTTGCTGTGCAGTAAATATTTGAGAAGGGAGACTGAAAAATGCCGGGAAAGAGAGGGGGGGCATTTTATTCACTCAATAGCATTTGCAGCAAGAAGCCACAATCAGCCCTTGCATTCCAACCTCTTCGAAATAATTTTAAAGGGGCAGCGGTATACAAATATTTTAAACAAAGACAACTAAAGATGTATTTATCACAGGATCGACCTATAGTCAATTCTTTTATAAGTAGGAGTAACAGTGGGTGTGATTCATCCGTTTTACAGAGGTGAATTGTTTGTTTTTTTCACTCTCGTGAATATGAGTAAGTTAGAAGCATAATACTCAAAAAGCACACACCTTCACAAAATGTTAGCAGAAAACAAGGATTCTTCCTACCTCTTAATTTATTTTAAGACACTTTTTAAAATGAAAAGGCACCTTCCTCGAGGACTTTTTTCCTTTCTTATTTTTAAAAAAATTCTAAAAAGTTTGGATAACTTAGATAATTTGTTATCCTTGAATCATTTCTCCCTTGGCTTCTTTATTTATCAAGGACAGTTCGGGATCCAATTTAGAGAATTTATCCTCCATAGCAATCCTGGCAATTAAAGAGGATGGCAAAAGGATTTAAACTGCCTTGCATTTAGGTTCTCCCCACCTTTCATATATTTATTTATATGATTATGGGTGGTGTACAATAAAAGCAAAAAACAATAACTGCGACAATATGCTAACATGAAAACATAATTATGCTAACATTATTATTATTATTATTATTATTATTATTATTATTATTATTATTATTATTATTATTATTATTATTTTCACAACCTTTAAAAGGGTAAGGACAGAATGGATGTTACTACAATTTAGCCACCTCATTCATTTCCAAACAATTTACTAGAAGATTTTGTCATAATTTATGAATACAACTATTTTTTTCTGGCATTGGGTTTCAATAGAACTTCCTGCCCTGCTCCCTGTCTTTCATGGCTAAGTGAATGGTTTGAGCCTGAGACATTTCTTTACATTAGTATTTCTTAACCTCAGCAACCAGAGAAATTCCTGGAATTGAAGTACACACATCTTGAATTTTCTGAAATTGAGAAATACTGATCTTGGCTACAAAACTCTGTGAAGGTCCTTGGCAATAGAAAAGAAAGCAAAGACGAGAAAAAGAGAGGCAAAGATTGTGTCTCTTCAAATGTCAAAATATTACACACACACACACACATACACACACACTTGCTTCTGAATTAAATAATAATAATAACCTGATAACCAAGCTAACCTAGATCAGAATCAAAGGACCACACCTAACAGAACACATCCTGAAATCCATGCCTGCTGCTTGCCAGATCCAAGAGTTTCCTATGATTTTTCCCCAAATGCACCCAACCATGGCCCAACATATGCCTTAACAACAACTTTTTTTTCTGTTGTGCCCCTAGATCTTGTCTATATCTCTTCAGCCCAAGTGAGGCAGATTTTAGTGGCCAGGTTGAGTCACTCATTACTTGAAACAGAGGCAACAGTAGCAGGATGGAAGTCAGTGGTGGAAAACTAAATTTCATGCCAATATAGTTGATATTGCAGTTTCCTAATAGACTAAGGCGGGTGCAATCACACTGCTCCCTGTTTTTATATGTATCATATGTGTGATTCACATAAAATAGGTGGGTCTTCTACCACAGCATCTTAAAGTTTGAAGGACTGTTTTGCTCAGGACCTTGTGATGAGTCCCACACTCAGTGGTGAAATTCAGTGGGTTCTGACAGGTTCTGGAGAACCGGTAGCAGGAATTTTGAATAATTCGGAGAACCGGCAAATGGTACCTCTGGCTGGCCCTAGAGTGGGGTGGGAATGGAGATTTTGCAGTACACTTCCCCTGCCATGCCTACCAAGCCACACCCATAGAACCGTTAGTAAAAAAAAAAAAATTCACCACTGCCCACACTCAAACAGAATTGTTTTTCTATGAAAAGTTTCTTTCAAGCTTCTCACACTTCCAGATCAACCAAAATATTCATAAGGAAAGCTCTTTAATTTTATTACCAGTTTAATGGTATAATCTTGTGCGCATCCATATATGGCTCATCACGTTGAATGAGGCTTATTTCCAGGTAAGGTTTTATAAATTTACAGTCTTGAGCATAATGAACTTTGTTAAAA